>NC_136267.1:73845200-74300159 GCF_964187855.1 Myxine glutinosa
GGACATGGATATACCCTAACATCCAACTTAGGAACGTCCAAAGAAACAGGAAAGGTGACACATCTACTGTACATGAATGATTTAAAGCTTTTTGTACTGAACAACAAAAAATTGGCAGAACAAATGAAATTAGTGAAACTGCATGACATTCAAATCAAATTTGGCCTAAACATCAATTCTATCTCTTTTTTAACTCCACGTCTGCAGGACAGCTGTTCACCACCATCTCAAAACATCCCCAATCCAAAACCATGATCTTTTCCAACCCCGTTAACCAACACACACCAAGCCCTTCTCCTTCCAAATTTCCAGTTTTTACTCCCTGAGGGTTTCCTTCTGTATCCAACTCGTCCACCCCACGCATTGTTTCCTGTCTTCCATTCCTCCCAACACCCATTGTTTATCCAAGTCTCCTTCTATCTTGTTATTTAACTCTGCGGTTGGTACCCCCTCTCTCTACTGATCCTTTTGTCCAGTTACGTCCTGATCCATTCAGTGTACTGGCTCTTCTGCGAGCCTTGACCACATATACAAAAAAATACAGGAGCTAAAAAATGAAATCATAATTATAAACAACACATATATCACAAACAAATGCGCAAAACAATTACCAAAGAATATCTACATAGAGCAAGGCTAATCCTGAAAAGATATCTCTCCCCAAGAAAGAAACAAAATCAAAACCATAAACCATTTTGCAGTGCCAGTGTTCCAATACAGTTGTGGAATAATAAACTGGCCACAATTGGAAATCGACAAACTGGATATCAAACAAGGAAACTACTCACCATCCACAAAATGTTCTAAAGAAATCAATGCATCTGGAGAATGTATCTGCCGAGAGGAAAAGGAGGCAGCAGCCTGATTGGAACTCATCCAAGTGACAACTGAGCTCAATTAGCTGAAAACCTGAAAAGTTCAACAGTCGACCAAATCCAATTTGTACACAAAAATAAAGACAGCAATTCAGAAGAAGTAACCCTAACCCGCCTTGCAAAAACTTTCCAAAGACAGGTGTGAATCGAAGATGTAACACATGAAACCAAAACAGCAATAAATAAAGCCCCAACAAAAGCAAAAAAAGACAAAATATAAAGAGAAATATCAACATATATGTAGTCGTGGCCAAAAATATTGGCACCCATGCACTTTTTTCAAATAACTCACAATTTTCTCTAAAAATAAGTTGAAATTAACAAAAGTATTTGGTCTCCACAATTCTTTATTTCACTTTTAATTTATGGAACCTTTGTTTTTGATTCAGAACTTATATCCTTTTAAATCAGAAAATGAAATGAAATGGCATTAACAAAATTATTGACACACGAGACTTAATATTTGGTAGCACGGCCTTTGAACAAAATAACTGCAGTCAAGCGCATCCTGTAGCCATGAATGAGCTTCCTACATCTCTCTACTGGCAGTTGGCTGACTCTTCTTGTACAAACTGTTCCAGTTCTCCCAGATTTGAAGGGTGCCTTCTCTCAACTGCTGTTTTTAGATGTCTCCACAGGTGTTCAATAGGATTTTGATCTGGACTCATTGATGGCCACTTCAGAACAGTCCAGAGTCTTGTCTTTAACCATTCCTGGGTGCTTTTTGAAGTGTTTGGGGTCATTGTCCTGCTGCAAGATCCATGACCTTCGATGGAGACCCAGCTTTCTGACACTGGGTTGAACATTGCACTCCAAAATGTCTTGGTAATCTCCTGATTTCATGATGCCATGCACACATTCAAGGCACCCAGTGCCAGAGGCAGCACAGCAACCCCAAAACATCACTGAACCTCCTCCATGTTTGATTGTAGGGAAGGTGTTCTTTTCTTTGAAGGCTTCATTTTGTTTTCTGTAAACATAGAGATGATGTGTTTTACCGTAAAAGCTCGAATTTGGTCTCATCTGTCCACAGAAGGATTTTGGCTTGTTCTGGTGTGTTTTGGCAAACTCCAGTCAGGCTTTCTTACGTCTCTCTCTCCCAGCATTGGGGTCTTCCTTGGTCTCCTACCATAGAACAACTCCCTTTCATTGAGTTGGCGACGGATGGTGCGAGTTGAAACTGTCGTACCTTGTGTCTGAAGGTCAGCTTGAATCTGGGGCCAAGGTAGAAGCGTTTACGCCACAGCCCTGTTTCAACCAATTCTACCACCACCAGGCACAGCAAGTAGTCTTTACAACATTATTGTACCGCTGATTTAAATCAAGTACCAACAACATGCCTGAAGACTGAAGTAGTCGTCGATCTCAGAAACATGGGTCTTTTTCAAGACCGTCATTGACTGTTATATCTGCTAACGTTGAAGGGTTATCTCGAGCTAAACAAAACATTCTTGTCACATTATGCAATGAGCTGCAGTGTGATGTCCTCTGCCTGCAGAAGACACATAGAGGAAGTGTGAACAACCACCCAAAAATACCAGGAATGGCCCTGGCTATTGAAAGATCTCATAGACAATATGGTAGTGCTATATTTGTTAGAGCTGGTTCAGTTGTAGAAGCCACTTCTAAAACAGAGGAGGATAACATCGAAATACTAACTGTAGAGGTGAGCAAAGTAGAGATTTCAATAGCCACAGTACCCAATGAGGGTACAAGGAGTCAAACAACGATGGAGAAGCAGTCGAAGAATGGATGGACACAAACCAGCTTAGTCTCATCCACGATCCCAAACTGCCAGCCTCCTTCCACAGTGCCCGCTGGAAGTGTAGTTATAACCCAGACCTTGCCATTGTCAGCAACGACATCGCTGGCCTCTGCAAGAAGTTTGCCACAGACGCAATACCACAGACACAACACCGTCCTCTTGGTATTCAGGTAAATGCAGCAGTATTACCAACCGTCGTACCATTCAAAAGGCGCTTCAACTTCAAGAAGGCCAATTTGAATGGTTTCACATGAGCACTTGACTGCAAGGTTAAACGCTTTAAATCACTACCTGTGCACCACAACTTGTTTGCAAAAGCTGTCCAGAAAACAGCCAAAAGGAAGATCCCCCGAGGTTGCAGAGTACACTACATCCCTGGTCTCACTAAGGAGGATGCTGAACTATATTGGAAGTATGTCTCAATGTTTGAATCTGACCCCTTTTCAGAGGAAACAATATCTACCGGTGAGA
Source organism: Myxine glutinosa (assembly GCF_964187855.1). Classification (NCBI taxonomy): domain Eukaryota; kingdom Metazoa; phylum Chordata; class Myxini; order Myxiniformes; family Myxinidae; genus Myxine; species Myxine glutinosa. The sequence goes on from NC_136267.1 coordinate 73,848,312, forward strand.
GGGTGATGTTAAGTATCTCTCAAGAGTGTCAAAACACATGAGAAACCTTGATAGAGGCGACAGATCTTACAAAAAACAGCAAGAATGCATGGTCTCTCATACGCAAACTTGGAGATGATCTCAAGAAAGCTGCCCAACATCCAAACGTGTCTGCAAACCAAGTTGCACACCAGTTGCTCCTAAATGGAAAATCAACAAGAAACAACCAAGAGCACAACTAGATTGGAAGAAGGACAGCGATGACCTAGGCTTTACTAGACCATTCACCATGAAAGACCTGGAAACTGGTATATCTTATCTAAAACCAACAACAACAACAACAACAACAACATGCATTTTAAGGCCATTCATTTAAGGCGAGAAGAGGAAGAAGTTCAAGGAGTGGCAGAAGGCGAAGGGTACGGGGGCAGAAAAGGAACAGCATGAAAGTTATAAGGCAGCCAAGAAGGCTGCAAAGAAAGAGGTAGCAAAGGCACAGGAGGCATGTAGGAAAATGTTTGGAGAACGCTTGGATTTGGAAGAGAGTCAGAGAGCGGTATTCAGGATTGCAAAGCAGATAGCGAAAGAGGTGTGGTGTGATGGGGGTGAGTTGCTTGAAGGATGAAGTGGGACAAATCGTTGTGGACCCAGATGGAATTAAACGAAGATGGAAGAGATATATGGAAATACTGTTGAATGCAGAGAATGAATGGGATGGCAACATAGAGAGTAACCCAGTTTTAGGACCGGCAGAGGAGATAACCGAGAAGGAAGTTGAGGAAGCAATAAAAGCAATGAAGAGCAGAAAGCGGGAGGCCGACGTGACTTGTGGGAGATATGTTGAAGGCAGCGGGAAATTGGGGTGTGAAGAGAATGACAGAGATCTGCAATCTGGTGGTGAAAGAAGGCCGCATTCCAGTAGATTGGGAACTGAGTTCCCTCCTCCCTCTATACAAGGGGAAAGGTGACCCTCTGGACTGTGGCTCGTATCGAGCGATAAAGTTATTGGAGCATGGAATGAAGGTATTGGAAAGGGTGTTGGAGAGGAGGATAAGGAAGAAAGTGAAGATTGACGAAATGCAGTTTGGATTTATGCCAGGAAGAGGAACGACAGACGCGCTTTTTATTGTGAGGCGGTTGCAGGAGAAGTATATGGAGAAGAGGAAGAAGTTGTTTCTTGGGTTTGTTGATCTGGAGAAAGTATTCGATAGGGTTCCACGTGAAGTAGTGACATGGGCATTGAGGAAGTTAGGAGTGGAGGAATGGTTGATCAGAGTAGTGATGGCAATGTACAAAAGAGCGCGCACAGCTGTAAGGACGAAGGACGGGAACAGTGGTGAGTTTGAGGTGAAGGTGGGAGTGCATCAGGGGTCGGTACTAAGTCCACTACTATTTGTAGCTGTGATGGAGGTGCTGGCTCGGAACGTAAAGGAGGGTTTACCGTGGGAGTTGTATGCAGATGATCTGGTGTTGATTGCAGAAAGTATGGATGGACTGAAGGAGAAGATAAACAAGTGGAAGGAATGTATGGAGACGAAAGGTCTGAAGGTGAATATCGGAAAAACAAAGGTGATGGCAAGTGGTAAAGCATGTGGTGAGGTGGAAAGAACTGGGAAGTGGCCATGTGTTATGTGCAGGAAGGGTGTCGGAGTGAACTCAATTCCATGTACAATGTGCGCTGAGTGGATTCATCAAATATGTAGTGGTTTGAGAGAGTCATTAACCAGTGTGGCAGCTACATTCAAGTGTAAGGTGTGCACAGAGGGAGCTGCAGATGGAGGAAATGTTGAGTTGGATCTTGGAGATGGCGTGAAGCTGGAAGGTGTGAAAACATTTTGTTACCTTGGAGACATGCTGAATCGAGAAGGTGGATCAGACTCGGCAATGGTTCCTGGAGTGAGATGTGCATGGAAGAAGTTTCGGGAACTGAGTGGCATGCTGACGAGGAGGGGAGTGTCGTTGAAGCTGAAGGGAAAGGTGTTATGATTTATGGGAGCGAGACATGGGTAATGAATGTAGAGCAGCAACGAAGGCTGGAAAGGGTGGAAATGCGAATGGTTCGGTGGATGTGTGGAGTATCATTGAGAGAGAGGAAGCCAAATGATGAATTGCGAAAGATGATGGGAATAGAGTCTGTGATGGATGCTGTGAAGAGAAACAGGTTGAGATGGTTTGGTCACGTGTTGAGGAACGATGAATGTGACTGGTTGAGAAGAGTGATGGAAATGAATGTGGAAGGAAGTAGAGGATGGGGAAGACTGAGAAAGACTTGGCTAAAGATGGTCGAAGAAGAAATGCAGGCAAGAGGGTTAGTTAACAAGGGGAGATGCAGAAAATAGGGCAAAATGGAGAAGATTGTCATGGGGACCGCAAGGCTAACCCCCGCTCTAGTAGGGAAAATGGCCTTTAAAATGCCTGTTGTTTGTTGTATTTAAGGCCATCTTGTCTAAAACCCAGGAAAGCAATTGGTCTTGACAACATGGCAACGGAGCAGATAAAACATTTTGGACAGCAAGCAAATAAATGGCTCCTACAATTATTTAACCACTGTCTGGCAACACACAAGCTCCCTAAGATTTGGTAGAAGGCACACGTAAATAGCACTATTAAAGCCCGGAAAAGATCCCTCAGATCCTAAGAATTTTCGGCCAATTTCACCGCTTTGCCACACCGATAAGCTATTTGAATGCCTGGTACTCAATAGGATAACACCAACTGCAGATGAGAAGATCATCCCAGAGCAAGCAGGTTTCTGCCCCGGCGAATCAACAACAAGCCAACTGCTCAACCTCACACAACATATCGAAGATGGTTTTGAGCAAGGGCTGGTAACAGGTGCTGTTTTTGTAGACCTGTCAGCAGCATACGACACAGTGAACCATCGGCGTCTCCTCTGCAAGATCCCCAAGATGATAAAAGATATCCACTTAACAGAGCTGTTAGAAAGCATGCTTCAGAATCGCCGGGTCTATGTTGAACTAGGTGGGAAGCGCAGCAGGTGGCGTATTCGGAAGAATTGTCTTCCTTAGGGAAGCGTGCTTGCACCGTTGCTGTACAACATCTACACAAATTACCAACCTATAGACGGTGTTACACGCCGCTTTATATATGCTGATGACTGATGTGTCACTGCCCAAAGCACTGATTTTAACACAGTGGAGAAAACGCTGTCTGAGGCCTTGGAGGGACTAATATCCTACTATGAAGAAAAGCACCTTCACGCAAACCCAACAAAGACGCATGTTTGTGCATTCCACCTCAGAACCGTGAAGCCAAACGACAGCTTAAAGTAACCTGGTGTGGAGCAACACTGAGGCATTGCAAGCACCTTATCTATTTAGGAGTCACTCTGGACCGATGCCTTACCTTCAAGAACCACATCGAGAAAACAAAGGCAAAAGTGAGCGCACTAAACAACATCCTGAATAAGCTCACTAACAAAAGATGGGGAGCAAGCTCAAAAACATTGAGAACCAGTGCACTTGCTCTTTGCTATACCACTGCTGAATACACCTGCCCTGTATGGGAAAGATCTACACATGCTAAGAAGATGGATGCCGTTCTGAATGCAAGCTGCCGATCGATCACAGGTTGTTTAAAAACAACACCAACAGCCTATATATCTTGGAGGGTATAGCTCCCCCTGATATAAGAAGAACGGTAGCCAGAAAGAAAGAGTGACTCCGTCAAACATCAGAGAAGAAGCACTCTCTGCATGGTCATACACCTACACTCAGCCGCCTAAAGTCAAGGAAGAGTTTCATGAACAGTGTCGTTTAATTACAATCAACCCCATCTGAAGCCCGCATTGCTTTGTGGAAAGACAGGCTTGCCAGTCTCGAGCAACCCCTAGCGATGGAAATTCTACCTGATGAAAGCCTTCCCCCAGGAGCTAATTGCAACAAAATAACATGGAAGTGCCTTAACAGACTTAGGACTGGTGTAGGTCGTTCAAAGGTGTCACTAAACAAATGGGGATATACAACCAGCCCAACAACTTGCGAATGTGGAACTGAGACACAGACCATGCGACATCTCCTGCAATGTCCATCGCTACAGGAAACCCCGCACTGTTGCAGATCTTGCCGAATTCAACAAGGTGAAAAAATGTGTCCAGTTTTGGCTGGGCCATGTATAGACTGTCCGTGGACACAATAAGAAGAAGAAGCTTGAATCTTTTTGGCAGTTGATCGAGGTGCTTTCTCCACCATTCGAACAATCCTTCGCTGCAATCTTCGATCAAGTTTTCTCTTGCGGCCACGTCCAGGGAGGTTGGCTACAGTGCCATGGGCCTTAATCTTCCTGTTAACATTGCATACGGTGGACACAGGAACATCAAGGTCTCTGGAGATGGACTTGTAGCCTTGAGATTGTCCATGCTTGGCTACAACCTTGTGTCTGACCTCCTCAGACAATTCTCTGGTCTTCTTTCTTTTCTTCATGTTCATTGCGGTGCACACAGTGACACAAAACAGCAGAATGACTCATTTTCTCTATTCAAACTGGTTGAATGAGTGATTTTTATATTGCAGGCACCTGCAACTCACCACAGGTGAGTTCAATTCGAAGGTAAAGGAGAACGACTTGCCTGAAATCGAATTATTTCTAACTTCTAAAAGGTACCAATAATATTGTCCGGGCCATTTTAGTATTTTAGTGTGAAGTAAGCTAAGATTTAGTAAATTTTGAGCATTTCTTGTTTTGTTCCACTGCAAACCAAAAGAAATACAAATGTGGATACCAAAAGATTTTTAATTTCAACAATTTTCTGGAAGAAATAGTACATTATTTGAAAAGAGTGCGAGGGTGCCAATGTTTTTGGCCACGACTGTGTATATATATATATATATATATATATATATATATATATATATATATATATATATATATATATATATATATATATATATACACACACATATACTGTACATGTATTTAAATTGGACTCATCACAGATGATTTGTTGGACTCATCACCGAAATATCGAAGACCAAGTACCAGTGGCTTTATGAAAATATCAGGACTGAGTCAATCTGTCAGGTGTAGTTTCTGCAAGGTAGAAACAGAAAGTACGCATCACCTCCTTTCAGATACCTGGTGTTGCCCTAATGGTTAGGGCGGCCGGCTTGGGATCCTAAGGTCCTGAGTCCGAATACCGTTGAATTAACGGCAGGTGGGGTTGAAGTCATCCTTCCGAGGTCGGCAAAATGAGTACCAGATAACTGGTTATAGAGAGGCATTGCATCAGCGGCAGACACACCCACAGAAATGATGCAACCAGCAGCCGGGTGGCTGCACATGAAACACCCATCACCTCCGTTGAGGATGTAAAAAAGTTCATCCCAGAAGAGCTGTATACACAAAGGCATAACAAAGTATGTACAGTAATCCACTGGCACATGTACAAAATTTTCAATATCCCAGTTTCAGAAAACTCTTGGAAACATGAACCAAAACCAAAGCAGTGATAATTGGAGTAACAGGAATGACAAAAGGAACCTCACGGGGATCTTAAGGACCATCCCTGGGAATACGACGACAAACGAACTGCAATTGGAAGCTGTCCGAGACTCGGTGACGATCCTCAAAAAAGCCCTCAGAACAAAACGTTGAGAATAAGAAAACCTCACAAACTGGTGGATCCCATACTAACCTGGGAGGACACCGTTCCACCTTCTGAAACCCACATATGGAGATCTCACACACACACACACACACACACACACACACACACACACACACACACACACACACACACACACACACACACACACACACACACACACACAAGAACACTTCCCATTTAAGATATCGATATGATGGCACAATGCATAAAAAACACATCTGATGAACGTGGGGTATGAACTATTATATTTTCTTGTTTTACGAGCTGTGAAAAAGTTACACAAAATGAGTATTTTATGTAACGTGTAATAAAAACTAAATGTAAAATCATCACGAGAATGGCAGTTGTGGCAGCTCCACCTGTTTGCTTTTTCAATTATTTTGTTTATTCATTGCCATTTCTACCTTCCTCTTCTGTTTAAAGCACCATTATTATTCATTCCTAGGCTGGCAGGATGGCCTAGATTTCCTCGAAGTACACACCCTCGTGTCTAAGCTGTGTAGCCTGGGTTCAAATCCCGATCCAGTTATAAACGACGATCATTCTGGTGTTTCACATGAAGGGTGATTCATCAATGTGTGCCGTCCTTCGGATGGACGTTAAAGTTCCCACATTGCCCTTTGCAAAGAGTAGGCGAGCTATCACCGGCACTGGCCAATTATGCTTCCCTGCACCCTTATGCTGCATGCAAAACAAGGAGAACATTATTCATTCTTTTCTGTTGAAGAGCAATTTCTCTGAAACATTTTACTTTGTGCTTTACATTATTTGACCAGCACGACATTTATTACTTAATGTGGTAATGTAAATTTTATCATCATTATTATTATCACAATATCTCATGTTTACGGTTGTCTTTGTTTTGAGAAAGGTGAGCTTTAAAAAAATTTAAACCCAAGATTTTATGCACTTATTTTATATTTGCTTTGACCGACATGACGCAAAAAAAATTATTTGCAGACATGACATGACAAAAAAAACCCGCAAAAATATTTGCAGACGACACAAAAACAAACGGAAATAATTATTTGCAGACATGACAAAAAAAAACGCAAAAAAGTATTTTTTATTTTTATTTTTATTTATTTTTTTTGTATACAAGATCGAGGCTCGTGAAAGAGCGAACATTAATCACACAGAAAGACAAACCGACACATAAAACATATAACATAGGGAGCGGTAGACAAGATGGGGAGAGAGGGGGAAGGACACAAACACAACATTTGAGAGCAGGGACCGAGAGACATGGAGACATCGAGAGATCTGAGAGAGGGCGAGGGCTTTGGGGGGGGGGGGGGCGTGGAAGGGGGCAGTAGGAGAGGTATAAAACATATGGACACTGCCAGGACTTCCAGGAAAGAAGTTGGAATTTCAAACAAGGTGGATCTGGGGTGAATTAGCGGGGGTAGAAAAGATCAAGGTTTTGGATGGGGGAAGATAAGAGATGGTGGTGAACAGCTGTTTTAAAGACCTGGAGGGAGGAGTGGGATTGAAGGGAGTGAGGGAGTTTGTTCCAGAGGCGGGAGAAAAGAGGAATGAAAGAGTGAAGGTGAGCGGAGAGCCGAGATTTCGGCAGTTTAACCATCAGAGGGTTGCTGGCAGATCTTGTGCAACCTGTAGGAATATTTGGGGGGACAGAGCACAGAGAGAGCTGGGGGTGCAAGGCCGGAGAGGAGTCGGTAGAAGACAGAAAGACCACCTACCTGCCTGCGGTGAGTGAGTGAAAGGCCCTCAGAGATAGCTTCATCGCGGGAGATTCCAATAATTCTGAAAGCTTTGGTTTCAACAGCGTGAAGCCGAGCTAGGTGTGAGGCAGGAGCACCGGCCCATAGGGGAGAACAGTATTCCATTGAGCTGCGGATGAAAGCCTTGTATGTGGTGAGGAGCTCAGGTGTGCCGAGGAAGGACTTCGCACGACGGAGGATGCCCAGTCGGCGACTGGCTTTGGAGGCCAGCTTGGAAATGTGGTTTTCCCAAGAAAGATCATGGCAGATAGTGAGACCCAAAATCTTGAGCGACAGAACTTCTTGGAGAGGATTGTTGAGAAAGTAGATGGGAGGGTTGTCCAGTCGATCTTTTCGGAGAGACATAGTAAGAGTGTGAGATTTGTCAGGATTGAAAGACATGTTCCACTTGTTTGACCAGTCTGTGATTTTGTCCAGGTCTTCAGAGAGTGAGGAGGCAGCAGACTGCCGATCTGAGGGAAGAGGAATGGAGCGGCAGAGAGTGGAGTCATCAGCAAAGAGATAGAGAGGATTTTCGAGAGAGTCAGAGAGATCATTGATGAAGACCAGAAAAAGCACGGGGCCCAGAACACTGCCTTGGGGAACTCCAGCCTGAACAGGAAGAGGAGATGAGAGAAACCCATTCAGGGCCACACGTTGACGACGACTAGAGAGGAAGTCCGCCAGCCATGCGTGGAGATTTCCATGGATACCAAAGGAGGAGAGTTTGGTGAGCAGAGCGGGGTGCCAGACCGTGTCGAAGGCACGTGATATGTCGAGGGAGACAGCTCTAATTTCCTGTTTGGCATTGAGGACCTCCATCCATTGTTGAGACAGCAGAAGCAGCATGTCCAGAGTAGAGTGACCTGGTCTGAAACCAAATTGATGACATGATATAACAACATGATATAACAAATGATATAACATTTGCAGACATGATATAACAAAAAAAAAGAAACGCAATTTTTTTTTTTTTTAAACCGCAAAAAATTATTTAGACATGACAAAAAAAAAACGCCAAAAAATTATTTGCAGACATGACAAAAAAAACGCAAAAAATTGATTTGCAGACATGATGAAAAAAAACGCAAAAAATGTATTTGCAGACATGACAAGAAAAAAAAAGAAACGCCAATTTTTTTTTGCAGACATGACAAAAAAAAAACGCAAAAAATTATGTGCAGACATAATATGACAAAAAAAAAAACGGGAAAAAAATTATTTGCAGACATGACATGACAAAAAAAAACGCAAATGTTTTTTGCAGGCATGACAAAAAGAACAAAAAATGTATATGCAGACATGACATGACAGAAAAAACACAAAAAATGTATTTGCAGACATGACATCACAAAAAAAACGCAAAAAGATTCTTTGCAGACGACAAAAAAAAAATACGAAAAAAATTTATTTGCAGACGTGACATGACAAAAGAAAATAAACACAAAAATTGTATTTGCAGACATGACATGACAAAAAAAAAAAACCAGAGCATATATAACTTTGCACATTACTCATTTATATTTGTTAGCACGTCCCGTGCACACAGCAGGAGACGGGTTTTTGTAATCACGTGTGTGTGTGTGTGTGTGTGTGTGTGTGTGTGTGTGTGTGTGTGTGTGTGTGTGTGTGTGTGTGTGTGTGTGTGTGTGTGTGTGTGTGTGTGTGTGTGTGTGTGTGTGTGTGTGTGTGTGTGTGTGTGTGTGTGTGTGTGTGTGTGTGTGTTCGGGCCATAACATTCGGGCCATAATCAGCAGAGGTCTGAACTACAACCTCAATAGATAATCATCAGCCAACTAGCGGATATTAAAAAAATTAATCCCTTACCTAATCATTTTAAACGTTAATAAACTACAAGTAGCATATATGTATGATGTATGATGTAATAATTTTGTAAAATTAAATTTAATAGTTGATTGATTATTTTCTTAACCATTACATGTGACGTGTTCTTTCTAATTAATATATAGAGACACTTGAGCAGTTAACGACAATGTAATGAGTAAATAATTATTTCCTTTCATGGAAAAGAGAAATTCATGGAATTATATAAAATAAATAAATACAACACTTTGCTGCCACGTTTTGGAAGTGCTTTGCTCAAACCATTTAGCCTAATTCGACTAAAATGTTCCTTGAATCATAACATTTTACGCTCTATTTGTACTAATGATGGTGCTGGAATTCACATTGGGTTACCTGGATATTATAGCAGACGACACAGTTTTTTTTTTCAATGTAAGACCTGTTTGTTTATAATTGGAGCTTGTCCAACATAATGGTTTTGGCGATTGCTACAAGCCAGGGAAGCAGTTTGAAATTACACAAAGTTATACACGATCACATTGCCTTTCTCCTGCATGTGATTTATGTACGAGCTTCATGAAGCAAAGTCAATGCAAAAAAAAATGCAATTATAATAAAACGAAGGCTCAGCACAATAAATGTAGTTCGTTTTCAAATCTCAAACAACAAAAAAAGGTTATTCACTCTTTGTCAAAAGCTCTTAGATTTGTTTGAAGAAGATTAGCACAAGGAGCGTTTGCCTCAGGATGACCTCTTTGTGCATCATGGTGTATTGTGGTGTGGGTGAGGATTAGGGTTATAGTCAGGTTCACTATGTTTTTTCGTTCAAAATCATGGTAGATTAACAAACCTATACATTTTTGGAAACGTTATTACACGGAAAATCTGAAAATCGATGTTTTACATTTGCCAATTCCGACCAATTCGATTCGACCATTCGACCAATCGCTTCGATCGACCATTCGACCAATTCGATCGATTCGATTCGATTCATCGAATTCGATTCGATCGACCATTCGACCAATTCGATTTGCCAATCAATTTGACCGACCTTTGCTTGTGTGGAACGGACTGTGAAAACGATGCGGACTATATTGTCGGATACGACACACAGGACAGTGATGACGAACTCTAAATGGCATATTCTGTAATCGTGTATGTTTGATGCCATTGACTGCCTGTGTATATTTTGTCATTGACTGCCTGTGTAGATGTGAAGTTATACTGACTGCATGTGTATATATGATTTTGCTGACTGCCTGTGTATGTTTGGTGATATGAATTATTGTGACACATTTTGATGTTATTAACTGCCTGTACAAAATGATAACATGTATTTGATTATGCAACTTATCGCGAATATAAAGACAGTATTTTGCAATTCAAAACCTTTGATTCGTGTCTTACCATTCCCCATAGCACTAATTTGATACTTTCATCGGATTCCTTGTCCCTGAAAATATAGGTTTAGTGTATTTTAAAAAGTTTTTAGGGTAATTCGAGGCAGAAATAGAACAAAATATGTATTTTACAGTGGCCATTTTGAAAATCAAAAATGGCCGCCATACAGGTATCTCTCCAAATGTAAACATTGATTTTTACTTTCCTTATGCTATAACCTTTCCAAAAATGTATAGGTTTGCTAATCTACCATGATTTTGAACGAAATATAACTTATTGACATAGTGAACCTGACTATTAGCTGAAAAATGATTTTACACTTTTTAAACACTTTTTAAAGCTGAAAAAGAATCAAAAGTAAAAGTACTGAGGGTAATGTTTCTTCCACTTAGCTGCACCACTCTCCATCGAACAGAATATTGTTGCTGCATCTGGAACAATGTGTGATCATACAAAGAGAGATGCCTGGTTTTTCCTGGAGCGAGGGGGGGAATCATTTCTTTCTTAAAGTATAAATAAGAAGTAACTCATCATCTTCATCATCAGATACTGGATTCAGCCTAATGTATAAAACAATTCCACATCATTCGTGGTTGTGTGATTGTGTAATTTTGACGTGATGATGCCGATCCTCCCATAAAAGGTCATGCGGTATGTCTTGCGTCTGTTCAGAATTCGTTTGTGTTTTAAATTAAACCTTGGGTTATTTGTTTTTCTTAGACCTTCAATTCCTGTCTCCCGTCTTTGCTAACTTTGAGACAACAAGGGAATAAATAATTGTAGCTTTATAAATAAATTAATGTGTCGTGTGTTTTTCGTGGGCCCCCTTGAGTTTGGGCCCCAGACTAATTTCCCATTGGACCTCCCCTGCATCCAGCCCTTCTTCAAAGTAAACTGGAAATTCTGAACAAAATGTTTGAGGCTGATTCCGATCTTTGTTCATTGGGAGTTCAATGGGATTTTAAGTAAGAACCTGAGCCTTTGGATCCATCTTTATCAAAAGTTTGACCATGTGACATGTATCCCTTTTTACTTATCGGGGCTCAATTATTGGGTACTGTCAACAATTTTACGACATGATATGGGACATACATGTCCAATCTCATTGCCAATGAGATTAATGGCAGAAATCATTGCAGAAACAGTCACTTTCTGTCAATCCATGGCAGAAACAGTCACTTTCTGTCAATCCATGGCAGAAACAGCAATGAGACGTGTATATCTCTAAGTAAGAAATCTGAGAAGGTGAGAAGTTGACACTGCAAAATGCATCTGCTCTCGAAAGCTATCTCATGAGGCTGCTAAACATTTATTTAGTTTTTGCAACAGGAAGAACTTAATAGAGTTGGCAATATTCATATTTTCATGCTATATCAGTAAAAAGAAAACTTCTGCATGGAAAATCATCGAGCATGTCAGCAGAGGAAATGAGGTCACTTCTGTGCCCCTTTTCATTGAGGAAGCTTTCTGTCAGCTTATGAGCATTATACAAGGAAATACAAGGACCATCAATGCAGGAGGAGGTCATTAGGCATTAGGCCCATTAAACCTGTGCAATCTTGCCAACAACATCTTAGTACTCCACCATACCCACCACTTCCAGATACCTATCCAATTCAATTCTCCTGCATAAGAGAATAGTTAGGCCAGAAAATGCAATGCAAAAAGTACGCAGTCCTATACTGACTGATCCAGGATTCCTCTACAGTCCTTATAGTGTTGTTTTAAATATAATATGTTTGTACGAGGGCAGTTCGGTGTCCTGTCTGCTAGCATTAGTTAGTGGATGTTAAAAATCCCACGGTGTCCTTCGCAAGGAGCAGGCGAGTTGTCACCAGCACGTTGGCCAAGTTTCAATTTCCTGCTTCCTTAGTTCACTATATTGTGATGGAGTGGCGACCCGTCCAGCACTTTAGCCCTTGTGAAAGAAACTGCTTTGGCAGCACTGGAGCTTTATAAAGGGTAAGAGAGAGAGGGAGAGAGAGGAAGTGAGAGAGGGTGAGGGTGAGGGTGAGGGTGAGAGTGAGAGTGAGAGAGAGAGAGAGAGAGAGAGAGAGAGAGAGAGAGGAAGTGAGAGAGAGGAAGTGAGAGGAAGTGAGAGAGAGAGAGAGAGAGTGACAGTGAGAGTAAGAGCGAGAGTGAGAGCGAGAGTGAGAGGGTGAGGGTGAGAGCGAGAGGAGGGAGAGAGAGGAGGGAGAGAGAGAAAGAGAGAGAGAGAGAGAGGGAGAGAGAGAGAGGGAGAGAGAGGAAGTGAGAGCGAGAGTGAGAGGAAGAGAGAGAGAGGAAGAGAGAGAGAGGAGGGAGGGAGTGAGAGAAAGAGAGAGAGAGAGAGAGGAGGGAGAGAGAGAAAGAGAGAGAGGAGAGAGAGAGAGGGAGAGAGAGGAAGTGTGAGAGAGAGAGAGAGAGTGATAGTGAGAGCGAGAGCGAGAGAGAAAGGAGGGAGAGATTGAGAGAAAGAGAGCGAGAGAGAGGGAGAGAGAGGAGGGAGAGAGAGAAAGAGAGAGAGGGGGGAGAGAGAGGAAGTGAGAGAGAGAGTGATAGTGAGAGCGAGAGCGAGAGCGAGAGCGAGGCAGAGAGAGAGAGGAGGGAGAGAGTGAGAGAAGAGAGAGGAAGTGAGAGAGAGAGGAAGTGAGAGAGAGTGATAGTGAGAGTGAGAGCGAGAGAGAGAGAGAGAGAGAGAGGAAGAGAGAGAGAGAGAGAGAAGGGAGAGAGTGAGAGAAAAAGAGAGAGAGAGAGAGAGAGAGAGAATTGAATTTGCAACACCATTTATTTCACAAAAAAACACACCAGGTCAAGTTACATTTTTACAGGAGAGAAAAAAATAGAAAACAACAACAGTTCTTAATGTTAAAAAGAAAAGTACAAATTCGATTCATTCACAACACATAAGGCTTCATTAATACACCATTTGCACTCAAAGAGTTTGACATTTTCATTTGCCACATAATAATCAAACTCTAACCTTATTCTTGCAGACACCAGCCCTTTAAACATAGGAACAACATCAAACCCATGCCCATTATCAATTTTAATTTTCCTTGATTTATATATTGAATATTTTGCTACAGCAGCTAAGAAGTTTAGGAGAACACCAGAGTCCTTGCACGAGGGTCTGAAAGATACACCAAAAATAAAAGAATGTGAAGTAAAAGGAAAAGACAACTGATCAAAAAGGTGTGTGAGAATCAAGAAAAGAGGTATTAGTCTTTCGCATTTCACATAGGCATGAAAGAGATCCTCCTTCTGTACACAGAAGGGCATGCTACTGGCACTGAGCTGTCAAGGTGATGAACAAAGGTGTTCGTAGGGAGAGCCCAATGTGCTAGTCTCCACTGGATATCTGCGAGGAACCCGTAAATAGGTAGTTTGTACATATTAGGCCACAGTGGTGTGGCAGGAGACCCTGGCCCTAACCTTTCTGACCACAAGGCCACTCGCGCCACTCCGGAGAAGGGTGATGCTTGGTTTTCTCGAAGGAGCTTGTGAATACCCGCCTTTGTTACCAAGTGAAAATGAGATACAAGTTCACCATTCGACTGGAGAGCTGGGAGCACCTTAATTTCAGGGAAAGACAGCCGAAAATCCTCGACATTGTTTATACCTTCCCAGCCAATATTTAACTCCTTAAACTTCCTCTTGACGATGCGTATAATTTGGCTGACAATACGCACGGATCTTAAACCAAGAATGGCCGCCACCCTGCCAGCAGACATCCATTTTGTCCCAGATGTATCCCTCAGGTCACAAACTTTGCCAATTCCTCCTTGAGTAAATTTCCTAATCAAAGTCGGACTATGAGGAATGCATGGAAAAAACCCGTTATAGAAAATAGGCTCTTGGATAAACATCCGGCAATTATAAGCCTCAAGGCAACGATGAACCCCAAAACTTTTCCAAACTCTCAGCAAACCCTGATAAAAAGTTGGGATTGAAACTAAGCTGACACGGTCAAGGTTCACCAGGAACAAGTGCCTATCATAACACAGGCCTCCCGCTTGTTGCAACAAGAAAAACGCAAATGAGCGCCAGGGCAGCTCTTCAGCATACAACAGACGTTGCACAGACTGTAGGCGAAAAGCCATAAGCCGGGTGGACACATCCACAATTCCATGTCCACCCTCCTTCCGAGGATGGTACAGTATTTGCGGCCGAAGCCAGTGGTATCCATTCCAAAAGAAATTAACCAAGACCCGCTGGATGGCTGGTATCAACTCCTTGGGTGGCTGCAAGGCAATTAGTTTATGCCATAATCTTGCTGCTATCAAGTTATTTATAACAAGAGTGCGGCCTTTATAAGAAAGAGATCGCAGCAGTCCTTCCCATTGTTTCAACCGGTGTGTAATTTGTTCAATCATTCCTTCCCAGTTCTTCGTTTCTACTTCCTGGTTGCCGAGATAGACACCAAGATATTTGACCCCATCTGTTTTCCACTCTAAATTATGTGGGAGTGACGGTGGCAGTGTTAAAGAAAGGTTATCTGAACCGCACCATAAGGCTACACTCTTGCCCCAATTTACTTCGGCGGAAGAGGCCGCAGAGTAGTCTTTAAAGCAACGCTGCACCGCAGCAACACTACTTGGGCCCTTAATCAGAACACATACATCATCAGCATAAGCTGTGACCACAAATCTTGAACCAAAAATGGCTCCCACATCCTGAGTTATTCGCTGCCTGATGGATGCTAAGAGTGGTTCAAGGGCAATTATATACAGAAGTCCAGAAAGGGGACACCTTGACGGATACCCCGACGGAAAGGAAAAGGGGGACATAAACTGTTGTTTACTTTCATCATGCAGAAGGTGTTAGTGTATAACAGCTTAACATAGGAAATGAAAGTTTCGCCAAAACCCATCCGCTCCAGAAGAGAAAACAAATATGTATGATCAACACGATCAAAAGCCTTTGTTTGATCAAGAAACAACAACCCAAAACTGGCACGCAAGTACTTATTACAAGAAATAATATCCCTTATCAGAAAAATATTGTCATAAATTGACCTTCCTGGTACACAGTAGGTCTGGTCAGGGTGCACAATAGAGCTGATCACAGTTCCCAAATGGTTTGCTAAAACCTTCGACAAAAGCTTGTAATCCGCACACAGCAATGAGACAGGCCGCCAGTTCTCGACTAGTTGAGTGTCCCCAGCCTTTGGCAACAGGCAAATGACTACTCTTCTGCAGGACAGGGGAAGCTCTCCAACATGAAGGCATTCATCAAATACCTCAAGCAGGTCAGATCCCACAAGTTTCCAAAAAGTCTTATAAAACTCTCTGGGCAAACCATCAATCCCAGAGGCTTTACCATCCTTCAAGCTCCGCATAGCAGTTTCAAGTTCAGCAGCCGAAACTGACATGTTCAATGTGCGTTGCTGGTCTTCCTCAAGTCTTGGAAGCCCAGTAGTCAGCTCCAGCAAGGTCTCATTAGTTATGCTCTGGGGGGAGTACAAGTTTGTATAAAAACCCTTCAAAACAGACTTAATCTTCTGTTGGGAGGTCACTATTGACTCATTAGCAGCAGGTAGCCCGTGAATCTGTTGTGATTTTTTGACAGAGTTCTCCAAACCAAACAAGGCCTTATTTGGCATATCCAACATTAAATAACTCATTCTCATGCGTACCAGGGTGCCCATTGCTCGCTGCCATACCAGTTCAGTCAACATTGCCTTTTTAGTCCATAGCAGCCGGTCACCTGCAGTGTCTTTCCCAGCCATATTTATGTTTTCCTCCAGGGCTGCAATTTCAGCCTTTAATGACTCAATCGAGAGATTTTTCAATTTAGGGGCATAAAGACTATATTGTTGACAGAACGATTTGACCTGACCCTTTGCGAGGTCCCACCACAGTCGAAGGTTAGCATGTTCAAACTTGGAGGACCGAATTCTTTCCCACACGGCTCGAAAAGCCTCTTTGACTCTCATATCATTCAGCAGGTGGGTATTCAGTGACCAATACGCACTACCACCTGAGGCCAGAGGCAAATTGAAACCCATTGAAACCAGGTAATGGTCTGTGAAACCAGTTGGGAGTATCTGGGTTGTGGCCATCATGTTTAGCATGGGCTTATTCACATAGACTCTGTCTAGCCTTGCCATTGATATCCTCCCATCATGGCATCTGCACCACGTATAGCACCGTGAAGTTGGGTGTTGCAACCTCCAAACATCTTTCAAATGCTGATTTTTGATGATGTTCTCCAAAATCCTCATAGAAGCCGGATGTGGTTCATGACCGGTCCTGTCTACGGAAGGATTGATAGTGCAATTGAAATCACCAGCAATACAGATGAAAGCGGTTGTATCCAGTCCTTTTACAAAGTCATGCAGAGTGGAAAAGAACACTCTTCTTTCCATGGGCTCACTCGGTGCATATACGTTTACAATGATGATCCTTTGCGTGTTGCAATAGAAATCCACCGCTATCAGATGTCCCTTATAAATTTCCTTAAAGACAATCTTCCGAGCAGGGATTCTATCACTCAAGGCGATGGCAACACCAGCTTTGGGTGTGGTAAAACCACTCAGCCACCACTGCCCTCGATAAAGTTTTCCCCATTCAGCAACCAGGGTGTTCGTAGCATGAGTCTCCTGTATCAGGATGATGTCGGCTTTCACCCTCTCCATCGCCTGAATCGTCTGAATTTTTCCTAAGGGGGTACAACCCCCATTGATATTCAGGGATGCGATACATATCTCTCGCAAAGCCATTTACAAAGGTAACTCACCCTCCGCCTGCAATTCCTTATTCGCCTTTGTGACCGCTTTCCGAAGACGCTGAAATTGGGCCTCCGAGATTTCCATTGGGTCATTTCTTCGCAGGAGGGGTCTTGCAGCCCTGATGAAAGTTTTCACATCGGGAAAATGGTCTTTGATCACAACATAGTGTTGCCTAAACGTCTCGTTTAGGAAACTGATGACGTTTTCCTTTGTTGCTTCCATCTGTTCTTCTCCCTGATGATCATTCACAGACACAAGGCTTTGAGCTTCCTCATCCAGCTCCCTAACCACATCAACATTGAAACTCCTTTGTTGTGTGTCAGGAGCTGGCACACCTTCTGTGTCATCACCACTGCAGTCTTCTTGTTGCATCACCAGGGGCACATCTGTGCCACCACTACTGCCTATTATATAGGTCTGCTTGGACCATCATCCTTGGTCGTTTCAACCGGATGTGAGCAACAACCGTTGTCACTCAGGACCTGGGACTGCTCGTTGTCACAAGGGACAATGGTGCCATCATCACAACCAATACTGGTGCATTGATTTTCTTCAACAAGAGCAAGGGGTGAAGTCCTACTCTCCTCTGTTTCGTCACCACCCTGCCCAGCTTGCCGAGAATCATCAGGATAGTCTGAGATACTGTTTGTTTGTACGAGTATCACTTTGCTACCTTTGTCTTCCACCTCGGCGCTCAAAAAGGTACGTTTTAGGTTCCTCTTAGCCTCGGTGCCTTTCATCAATACCTCCTCAAAAACCATATTATCTTGAGGTTGCAGCCTCTTGTCCACATCGACTGGGTGCTCCGCTGTTGCACTAACCTCAGCAACACCGCCACCACTTGCCACACCCTGGTCTTCTGGTGTGGATCTCTGTACCCCACCAGGCTCATTAACGGGGGGCACTGCATCAGTCACAGGGGAGGGGAGGCCGACCCAGCTGCTGTGGCGTACGTCTTCTTGGCGTCTGGGCAATACGGCTTAGTGTGTCCGTGTGCTCCACATCCGTAGCAGATCAAGGTCTCGGTCGCCATGAAGATTCTATATTCATGTTCGCCTACTTTAAAGGTGTGGGAGGTGCTCAACTGCTTCGCTGCGTCTTTTAAAACGACAAAACAAAAACGTCGAAACGATTGTACGTGCTTCAACCTGCCGTTTCTCGTACGTAGAGGAACCCTAATGATTCGAGAGACGACAGTGCCAAACTCACCGAGCTTGTGTAGGATTTCCTCGTTACCCAGAAAAGGCGGAACATTGCACAAAATGACTTTAACTGCCGGCGTGTCCATCGACGACACAGGAACAAACAGATCGTTTCCCAAGGTCAAACCATTCTGTACAACAATATCGGCCAGACTTATTTGTGAAACAAATACCACAATTTTGTGAATCATACGAGACGCAGCACGAATATTACTCACGTCGATCAAATCCCCAATCACGAGCAAAATGTCATCCATTTCAACTCCCTCCGGCGGGACAAGGCACAGCCCGTGCTTACGCGATAAACCCTCATCAGTAACACGATCGGCAGGCCTTTGGCTACTCCTATTAGCCATATCGTCAAAGGAGAAACGAAGTGAAAGCAAACAGATTTGTATAATCCTAAAAAAAGAATAGAAAAAAATATATATATTAAATAACTAAAAATGAAAGCACAGTTTAAACCACGTTAGGAAAAAACGTGGTTTATACAAACCCTCACCGTGCTGGCTCTCCCTCTCTCTGTCTCGAAGGAGGAGAAAAAGAGGGACAGGTGGTAACGAAGCAGGAAGGGAAGAAAAAGGTCAACAGACACGACAAAAGTACAAAAGGAAAAAAAACAAAGGAAAGGGAAAGGTAAAAAGGGAGGTGGGGAGAGGACGAAAACAACACGAGCCAAGAGCTACAACACACAAACGCGAGCACACGCCATCTTGCCACACCCAACAACAGCCGGCCAGCAGGGGGAGAGAGAGAGAGAGGGAGAGAGAGGAAGAGAGAGAGAGAGGGAGAGAGAGGAAGAGAGAGAGAGAGAGAGTGAGAGAAAGAGAGAAAGAGAGAGAGAGAGGGAGAGAGAGGAAGAGAGAGAGAGAGAGAGAGAGGAGGGAGAGAGTGAGAGACTTGACTTTTAAGGTCTTTTATTACAAAAATATAAAAAAGCACAACAAACCAAGTAATTCAATAGCAGTCAACAAAATAATTAAATCAAGGAATTGAAAAACATGACATTAATTATAATTAGAGCAGCAAAAAAAGTTCATCTCCCTCCACCTTACACAGGATTTCAGCTTTGCACCATTTTTGAACAAAGTGATCAAGCCAAGAAGTCTCTCGGTAAAAATTAAATTCAATTTTAAGGCGGGCCGACAAGGCCTTTAAAGCCTAACAAAATACTGCATTCCGGTGAGCTTGTCCCAGAGACCCGACTCTTCCGCGTAATATATATCGCGAGTTTCGCCTCGGCAAGTAAAAAATTAACGATTTGAGAACCGACATTCTCGTTAGACACAGGCATGCAGTACACAAAAAGATAAGAAGAAAAACAAAAACCGAAATTCTGGAAGACATATTTCAGGAGTTGACAAAGTGGAGCCAGCCTTTGGCATCCGACATATGCATGGAAAGTGTCCTCGGAGTGATGGCAAAAAGGGCAGTCATCAGATATCACGAGGTTCAGTCGTTTAAGAAACGCGTTGGAAGGCAAAGAATAGTGTGCAAGCCTCCACTGTATATCACCGGCACGTTTAGACACAGGTAACACGTACATCGACGACCAGGTAGGAGAGGATGGAGCCCCTGCAGGTAGAAGCTCTTTCCAGTGGGTGGTCAGTGGGCTATTGGGGTTAGCAGAGATGACAACATTAAGACATTGCACGTACAAAGTAGCCTTTGCACCGGCTTGTAGAGGCTTTGTGGAAGGAGCACCAGAAAAACTAAAATCAGGGAAGTCAGGGTGCATTGTTTTTGTGTTCTGAACATCATGCAGTAGAGGCCATGATAAATTAAAAGAGATGAACACTTTAACAATTGAACGAAGAAGTTGTCCAATTAGTCGGGCTGAGGTAACGTTGCATACTTCCAAAATCTGGTTGGGGGTCTGCCATCCAGAATAAGTATGATTAACAAAATCCTTGACAAGAAAAAAACCAGATTCGATAAAAGATTGAATTAGGGACCAACTTTGGCAATCATGGCAAAATAGGCTGTTGTAGAAAACGGGTTCAAACATTAAATTCCAAAATTTATATGTATCCTTGTTTCGTACTGGAAGGAGGCACTGACCGGAATTCACGAGACTTCGATAAAAAGAGGGCAGCAAGGAGATGTCTATTCGCTGCAGATCGAGTAGAAAGAGCTCGGGGCCACACCTGAGCTTACCCGCTTGCTGCAACAAGCAAGAAGCCAGGGGCCGCCAAGACAGGACTTCCTTGTAGAGAAGTTGGCGCAAGGTGGTTAGTCGAAAAGCCAGTATTTTACTGGTAATGTCCACAAGTCCTTGACCTCCTTTGTCCAAGGGGACACTTAGAAGATCAGCTCAAAGCCGGTGCATGCTGTTCCAGAAAAACTAACAAGGATACGCTGCAAGTTAATGACTAGCGATTTGGGCGGTTGTAAGACAGCCATCCGATGCCAGAGTTTGGAAGCAGCCAAGTTATTAATTATCAGCACTCGACCTCTATAAGACAGCAGGCTGGACAATCTTTTCCAACAATTAAGGATATGGGAGATCTGATCAACCATCTGATCCCAGTTCTTTAAGGAAAAGGTCTCATTCCCAAGAAACACACCGAGATGGTTAACACCATGATACCTCCACTGCAAAGCATTAGGCAGGGAAGGTGGGATAAATAACCGAGAAGGACCAAGACACAAGGCTTTACTCTAACTCCAATTGACAGTAGCAGAAGATGCCAAATTGAATTCACATAGAGCACTTGTGAGGGCAGCAATGTCAGACTGAGTGTTAGCAATCACACACAAATCATCAGCATACGCGAGCACCTTGACAGGATTAGCAAGAGGTGTCACCAAGAACCCAGAAAGTTTGTGGCATAAGTGAATCAGCAAGGGTTCAATGGAAAGTGAATACAGGTACCCGGAAAGAGGGCAGCCTTGTCTAATACCTCGCTGAATAGGAAAGGGTGGACATAAACTGTTGTTGATGTTCACCAAACTAAAGCTGTTGTGATACAGCAGCTTGATACAAGAAATAAAGAAGGAACCAAACCCAAACCCCTTCAAAACTTCAAGTAAATACGAATGGTCAACACTATCAAAGGCCTTTGTCCTGATCTAAAAAGATCAGCCCGGTGTTAACATTCTGACGATGACAAATCGAAATCAAATCACAAACAGAAAATATATTGTCAAATATCGATCTGCCGGGAATACAATAAGACTGGTCGGGGGATACAACGTGTTTGATTAAGGTTTTTATGCGATTAGCGAGTAACTTAGACAGGATTTTGTAATCAGTACAAAGTAGAGAGATCGGGCGCCAGTTCTCAACCAGTTGAAGATCTCCCTTTTTAGGGATTAATGAAATGACGGCACGTCTGCAGCTCAAGGGAAATTCACCAGTTTGTATGCTTTCTATGAAGACAATTAGTAGACATGGTCCCAGCAAATCCCAAAAGGTGCTGTAGAATTCCACTGGCAACCCGTCTAAGCCAGGTGCCCTGCTGGTGGGCAAGGTCTTTAAAACACTAGTGAGTTCGTCCAATGTTATTTCGCCTTCAGCAGTCGAATTCTGGGTCTCAGTAAGTGTAGGCAAGGATGTGGTAAATGAATGTATATGGTTTGAGAAAGTGCGCTTGGAGGAGTAGAGGTGAGAAAAGAAAGTCTTAATAGTAAGTTTAATGTCACTTGGATCAGTCAAAATCCTTCCGCCAGCAGAACGCAAGGACAATATTTGTTTTTGTTTTTTGGAGGCAGTTTCCAGCTTGAAGAAAAGTCTGCTCGGGTTATTTAGTTGTTGCAAATGAGTCATTCTCATCCGAAGGAGTGCACCCTTTGCACGTTCGGCCAGTAATTCATTTAACAGGGCTTTCTTTTCATGCAGCATCTGCTGCTGCCCATTATTACGAGAGGAGGACACTTTGTTTTGCAAGTGAAGAATTTGTGTCTTCACCAGATCTATATTTACATCGTGATCCCGAGTACTGTGTCGTGAGAAATTTTGACAAAAAACTCTAATTTGAGCTTTAGCGTTGTCCCACCACTGACGTAAACACGAGAACTCTTTATCCATCGTGATGTAATGTGCCCAAAAGGCCCTAAAGGATGCAACAAAGAATTCGTTTTGAAGAAGTGTTGTGTTGAACTTCCAATAAGGGCTCACCACCTTTATGAGTGGCAACTGAAAATGAATAGTGATGATGTGGTGATCGGAAAACCCAGATGGGAGAATAGAGGTGTTTAAGACGAGGTTGAGGAAATGATCAGAAACGTACAATTTATCAAGTCGAGCTAGCGACACTAAGTTGTTAGAGCAGCGACATCAGGTAAATTGTTGCTGCATCGGATGTTGCAATCTCCAAATGTCTGTCAGCTTGAATCTTGAGATTGAGCGAATGAGAGGTCTTGTACTGGCTGCATGTGGCTCAGCCCCATTCCTATCAAGGGAGGGGTTAAGTGTGCAATTGAAATCTCCTCCAAGACATAGAAAGTGGTCAGGGGGGACACCAGCAAGATATGAGTCAAGACAGTCAAAAAAGGAATATCTTTCAGCATTTGTACTTGGTGCGTACACATTGATTATTGTGAAAAGCTGCTGACCAACAGAGAAAGTCAGCGAAGCTAAATATCCCTTCACAATTTCTTTAAAGGAAACCGAAGTCAAAGGAAGAGTTTGCCAAAAGAAGATGGCTATCCCAGCAATTGGGCTTGATAGATTGCTAAAGAACCAATGCCCTTTAAGAAACAACTCCCACTCAGCTGAAGAACCTTCAGTAGAATGAGTTTCCTGCAACAACAAGATGTCAACCTTGTTGCACTCGATTAGTTGTTTAACTTGCACTTTACGAAGAGACGTGCGACCACCGTTGATATTAAGGCTGGCAATGCGTAGTTTCATTGTGATGGGGGCACCGGCAGGACATCAGCCATGGTCTTTGAGTTCGCTCCGAGCACGACTTAGAAATTTCCTTAACCGGTGATGTTGAGGGTCTGCAACGTTGTACCGATCCGGTCTAGAAATCATTAGTCGAGCCACTTGAATGAAATCTTCTAGGACTAGAAAATGATCTTTAATTTTGACCCCCTTTTTAAGAAAACTTTTGTGTAAGAAGGCGTGAACGGCATCGGGAGATACTGAGGAATCAACCTCAAGGTTGTGAGGAGGAACATCGCTGCCTGTGTCACTTAGGGTCGAAGCAACAGAAGATGTTCCATCAGACTCGTAACCCATGCTGTCAACCACAAGTTCCCGCGGTTCTTCATTAGCAATTTGTCCAGATGCTGCAGGTACAGCCACATCCAGATCACAATCAATTTGTACATCCGGTGCATCGATTTTAACTGTGGCATCTGTGCATGGTGGGGGTTGGGAGAGGGTCTCATCGACTCCACGAAGGATCTCCGGTTCTTCAAGCACAGTGGGAGTAACAGTTTCATGTGTACTCACAACAGGAGTACAGGGCTGCTCAAGAGGTGAGTCCGTGGGAATGGGTTCAGATGGTTGTTTGGCAGGTGTTCTTACCGCTTGCGCATAGGAAGGAGACCTCTTGGGTTTCACTTGATTGTCTAGTTTGGTATAAATTGCCCGCTTCTGTGCTTTATTCCGGGTTACAACCGTGAAGCCATCATCTGCATCATTCGTCCCTCCTGGGTGAGCATTTTGCGAAGGAAGTGATTCCTGTCCCTCAGGTGAAGAAGAAGAGTCCCGTCTTTGTCGCAGGAAGAAATTCCTGTCCTTCAGGTGGTGTGGTGTTCTGATTGGACGCTGAATTAGCATCAGGGAGATTATTCGGACAATCCCTCCGCAGGTGTCCATGCTGATTACAGGCATAGCACGTTAACACCTCTGTTGTTGCATACATTTGATAATTGTAGTTATCATGTTTTATCGTGAATTTAACGTCAAGGTCACGACGGTTTTCATTCAAAATCATAAATAATTGACGTCTGAAGGAATAAACGTGTTTATAACGATCGTCACGGCACCGTAAGGGAACCATTGAAATGCGGGACACGACTGTGCCGAAATGACGAAGAGCAAGCTCGACTTTTTCGTCCTCCAAAAATGGAGGAATGTTGGAAACCAGAACTTTTACCGATGGCGAATCAAACGGTGAAACTGGGATGAAAATATCGGGCTCGACGGATAAACCCGATTCCACAACACTCGCAACCATTGCTTGTTGTAGCACGAAGACAACAACTTTCTTGTTCATTCTCGAAGCTGAGAGGACATTTTCAGCTCCGATAATTTCACCGACGGCGATTAATAATCGCTTCGCCCGCAACATGAGCTGGAGGGACGCATGTGAGGCCATGCTTCCTGCTTAACGATCCGAACGCGGTACTGCGAGAACGGACGCTCGTCATGCCGGCCTGGGCCGTGATAAGTATGGCGACGGCAAAGTGAGAATGTAGTTAATTCAAAAAACAGTTCTCGTCACTTTACACGAAGCGATAAGAACATGCGGATGCAATAGAAAGCAACGAACTCACTTACCATCACCCACCGCATGCGCTCTGTCTCTCTCTCGTCTCAAGGAAGGGAAGGGAGGGAAAAGATAATACAGGGGAAAGGCTCGAGCACAGGGGAGGAAACACGAATACGAATGAAGTAATGATATGAGAACAACAGGGGGGTCGTGGGGGCGAGGGAAAGGTTGAAATAATGAGGGAAAACAGCCGGAACACTCGACAGCCAGAGCAACTCACACCTCCCCGAACTGCACAACCGCCATCTTGCCACACCCAACACACTAACGGCCAGCAGGGGGCGAGAGAGAGAGAGAGAGAGAGAGAGACTTTTATGTCCTTTTATTACAAAAGTATAAAATGAAGATTTTTTACAGTCAAAACAAAATAAACAAAACAGTTACATGCAATTTTACCATCGGGGAAGTCAAAACCAACAAACCGTTAAGCTACCAAAAAAACACAGAAGGATATTTAATAAAGACTAGAGAGAAAGCACCAAATGACCCTCAGATATTTCACAAAAATCCTTTACACACCACATTCTTTCAAAAAGTTCAAGTTGGCTGGAAAGCGAATAACAGTAAAAATCAAGTTTTATCCGGCTCTCGCAAAAAGCTCTGAGCATTGCTACAATATCTGTACTGTACAAGTCATTCTTTATCTTTGATTTTCTGGTTTTGTAAATTGCCAATTTTGCTTGGGAGATAAAGAAGTTTGCAAGAATTGTTGCTTGGATGTTTAAGGGGCCACTTGGCCCTAAAATAAACATTGGAAAATTGAAATCAATGGAAAGACGTGCAAATAGCACTTTCAAGAAAACAAAGAGAGGAGTTAAACGACTGCATTGAATATACGCATGGGCCAAGGTTTCTCTCTGTCCACAAAAGGGACACTGATCACTTGTCGCTTGTGAAAAGCGGTGAATGAGAGAGTTTGTGGGTATTATCCAATGTGCGATTCTCCATTGGAGATCACCAGCACGTTTTGGCACAGGATTTTTATAATACCATCCCCAGTTTGGGGAGAAAGGAGGAGTGTGTGGCAGGACTGCAGACCACTTACAAGGTGCTGGGGAAGACAAGGAGGGGAAAAGAGCTTTTAAACATTGGAAATATAAGGTTTTGCGGTTACCACTGGAAGAGGAAAAGGAACGGCCAAAATTTATTGGCTCCAAGTTTTCAGAGGCCGACAAAAGAAGGTTGGGGAAAGGAGAGAGGCTCGGCTCAGAGGGAGGTACAGGACGAACCAACCAAGGTTGGGAGGTACCGTAGGCATGAAGCACCACCCTTAGACATCTGTCTAGTTGGCGAGATGATCTGACGCCAGTCGCCAAGGCAATAGCAGCAACACTTAGCCACTTGTCATTTGCATTGTCTCTAAGGTGGCACACTTTGGTTATTGATGCAGCCACAAACTTTTGAATGAAGGCCCTGCTGCTTCCAAAACCTTCAAAAAGTGAGTTGCAAAACAGTGGCTCGTTGAAGAACATGGATCTCTCGTACGTAGTACGATCCCGATGGCTTTTGAGAGCTTGCCATGCATTTAACAAACTTCGGTAGAAAGAGGGGAGTGAAGAGAGATCAAACATTGTCAAGTCCATTAGGAAAAGCTCCTTAGCATGACCGAAATTCTCAAACCGACCCAAAATGCAGCATGCAAGTTACCTCCAAAGCACAACAGGCTCGTGCAAAATGGACCATATCGTACGTAGACGAAAAGCCATGATTCGGCATTTTACATTGACAAGTCCTTGACCACCCTCAAGTATCGGCAAATTTAATCTTTCCGGTCGTAGCCAATGCATTCCAGACCAGAAGAAATGAGTGACGCTCTTCTGTATTCCGTCGATAAACCCAGCAGGTGGTTGCAGAGCCAAGACCTTGTGCCACAGAATGGAGGTAACCAGGTTGTTTATGACCAATACTCTGCCACGGTAAGACAATTGGCGGAGTAGGCCTTTCCATTTTATTAAAAGCAGTTCAATGCGTTCAGGCAAACCTTCCCAGTTATGCCTGATGAAATCTCCAGGACCTAGAAAAACTCCCAAAAACTTGATCCCATCTCTTCTCCAAGCAATATTTGCGGGGAGAAGCGGGGGTGAAGGGGGGGGTGGGGAGAATGGGGGGTGGGAAAGGGATTCGAGCCACAGTGCCTCAGTCTTTTTCCAATTGATTTTTGCTGACGAGGCTCTGTTAAAAAGTGCTAAAGCATGCATCATCTTAGCAATATCATCAGAGTTTTTGATACACACACACATATCATCAGCGTAGGCAATAGTCTTTATAGTGTGGTTTAAACCTCTCACAGTGAAACCAGTCAAAGACTTTCGAAGCGTGTTTAAGAGGGGTTCAAGGGAAAGGGTGTACAAAGCACCTGACAGTGAGCAGCCCTGCCTAACACCTCTTTTAATACAAAAGGGGGGCACAAGCTCATTATTTATGTTTAGCAGGGCAGATACGTTTGAGTAACACATATGTATACATGATAAAATAAAGGGTCCAAAACCAAATCGATTTAAGACTTCGGACAAGTATTCATGCGAAACGTAATCAAAAGCCTTCTCCTGATCTAGGAAAACAAGGCCAACACTTTCATGATGAATATCACAAACATCAATCAAATCGCGAATAACAGAAATACTGTCATGGATATTACGACAAGGAACACAATAAGTTTGGTCCATGTCTACAATGTTCTTTAGGTAGGGTGAAAAACGTAAGGCAATAGCTTTGGAAAAGATCTTGTAATCAGTACATAGTAGTGATATTGGCCTCCACTGGGAGATGAGTAAAGGGTCGCCTTTCTTTGCAAGCAAGGTAAGTACTGCTCTTCTGCAGCTCAGCGGGAGTTCCTTCTTTTCGAGGCTTTCCTGGAAGACTGATAGCAGTTCAGGGCCAATTAGGTCCCAGAAAGATTCGAAAAATTCTGACGGTAGACCGTCGATGCCAGGTGATTTCCCTTTGCCAAGGCTCTTTAATGCGATGGAGAGTTCCTCAAGTGTGAGTGGTTTCTCCAGGCTCTGCCTTTGCTCTGGGGTTAAGGTGGAAACACCGTCAAATAAGAGAGAGACACCATTTAGGTCAACTTCTTTTGTTTTGTAAAGGTTGGAGAAAAAGAGTCTAGCTTCCCTCTTGATTCCTTCAGGGTGAGTGATGACAGAATTGCCAGGGCGTTTTAGAGCAGTAATTTGGGGGTGAGGAGCCTTCGATTCAAAATCAAAGAAGTATCGGGTTGGCGTGTCCAAAAGATTGAGCTGCTGAAACCGTAATCTTTTTAATGCCCCTTGGGTTTGGTTCTCAATTATTGTATTAAGGAAAGCTTTCTTTTCTTTCAGTCTCAGTTCTTGTTGGGGAGAAGAGTGAGTTTTTAAATTTGTTTGAATTTGTAGAATTTCCTTTTCTAAAGTAGCCTTTGTTCTACGTTCCTCTTGTGTTCTTAGGAAACAAAATTGTTGACAAAATCCTCTACATTGGGCCTTTATGTTGTCCCACCACAAACGCTGATCTGTAAACTGGTGTTTTTGATTTAATAGAACAGACCATACGTCTTTGAAAGCAGCCCTAAAGGAGGGGTTTTCTAAGATGGTGACATTAAGCTTCCAGAAAGAATGGCGATTCAAGGACAGATGTGAATGGTAATTCACAGTAATTAAATGGTGATCTGAAAAACCAGAAGGCAAAATTCCAGTGGTAGGGGAGAGATTAAAAAATGGTGAATTTATATAGATCCGGTCGAGCCTAGCTAGGGATACTTGGTTGTTTGTGATCTTGCTCCAGGTAAATTGATGCGTCGTGGGATTTTGTTGCCGCCAAAGATCCTGAAGCTTAAAATCCCTTATTATCTCTGCTAATAATTTAGCTGGTCCGGGATGGGGTTCCGCACCGTTCCTATCTAGGTTTGGTTGTAGAGTGCAGTTAAAGTCACCTGCCATTACAATACACCTGTGCAGGTCTATTTGCCTCATATAAGGCCCTAATCTAGCGTAGAAGCGTTGCCGCTCAGTGCTATTTGAAGGGGCATAAACGTTCAACAAAGTAAAATTTGTGTAATTAATAACAAATTCTAGGGAGGCTAGATGCCCCGGGATTATGTTTTTAAAGGAAAGTTTTGATGGATGGAAATGGGGATTCAAAAGAAAAGCCACTCCCGCAGTTCGGGAATTGGAATCACTAAAAAAATTGGTCGTTTTCATCACCCGGTTCCATTCTGCATGGGATGCTGGCGTAGTGTGGGTTTCCTGTAAGAAAAGTACGTCTAATGTTTTCTGTAGTGCAAGGTTCACCACTTGGAGTTTGCGCAGCTGACTCGCACCACCATTTATATTTAAGCTTCCAAATCTCTTTTTTTTTGTTCATCTTTTGCTCTCACAATGTACTTTTTCAGCCTGCTACATTGGGCTTCTGTGAAATGGTGGTCGCTAGGCCGGCGGATGATGTTCCTTGCCGTGTCGATAAACCCGTGCAGGTCAGAGAAGTGATCTTTAATGTCTACGTGTCTCTTTCTAAAAGTGTGGTTGAGGAATTTCAATATTTGGGCTGGTAAGACGTTGGATTCGCTTGTTGTAGGGAACTCCTCAATTTCGTAAGATTCCTCATCTGACATGTCGGAACCACTGTCTGGGAATCTTTCAATTCCTGGTTCTTGGGGCTCTGAGGTAACTTGTGCTGTGCAGGTGTCATCCTGCTCCATATTAATAGGAGCAGGAGGGGGTAGTGGAATTGAAGGAGCTTCGGGTAGTGGGAGGGGTGCGGGGGAAACCGTCACCGGTTTGACAGTTTGAGATTCTCCATCAGTTTTACCAATGTGCTCAGGCATGTTATGTAAGACCGCCAGCACAGGTACTGCTGGGGTTAGAATATTTTCATTGTGCTCAGAAATTGGAGCCGCTGGAAGTACGATCAGGTTTTCTGCTATCACGTTTCCTCCTATTTTTACGATCGGGTCTTGATGCACTTCGGCATCATTCACAGAAGGACACGGAACAGCTTTAATTTTCCCTTGAGGAGGGATGTAATTCCCCTCCGTTGCATTGTGGGGGAAAGTCTCAGGTAAGGGCTGGGGATCTACATTCTCATGCATGAGCAGTTCGTACCGGTTGCTGGTAGTAGTTTGGTCGGACAGAGGCATTCCCGCAATGTTTGACTGAAAAACTACCACCTTTTCGTTACGAGGTGTAACTGAATCCTGGGGTGTTTTTCTCTTCCTTAATGAGGAAACAAGTGTAAACCCATCCCAGATGTTCATGTTCGTTTTATCAGCGGTCGTTAAATTTGGTGCGATGTCATCCGAGACAGTAGTTGGGGTAGTTTGTCCGTCAGTGTTGGGAGGTAGTGGGGGGTCTGGGACAGTAGTTGGGGTAGTTTGTCCGTCAGTGTTGGGAGGTAGTGGGGGGTCTGGGACAGTAGTTGGGGTAGTTTGTCCGTCAGTGTTGGGAGGTAGTGGGGGGTCTGGGACAGTAGTTGGGGTAGTTTGTCCGTCAGTGTTGAGAGGTAGAGGGGGCACAGTATTGTCCAGAGAGCCTGTCTGCTCGATCACAGAGGGTGCAGTTCGGGGACAGAAACGTTTTAAATGTCCGAACTTTCCACAAGTGAAGCATTTTAATGTCTCGGTTGATGCATATACTTGGTAGTCGTGATCTTTTATACGGAATTTAATTACCACGTTTAATACTTTGTCCACGTTGGATGTGGGAAGTACAATGTATGCCTGGCGTCGGAAAGACATGACGTGCTTCGCCTGTTCACTCCTACAGCCCAGCGGCGCCATCTTGATCTGGGACACGACTGTACCATAGCGCGATAGTTCCGCTAACAGCGACTCATTTTTTACAAACGGGGGGACGTTGGATAGGAGTATTTTGACAGCTGGGGTATCGAGTGGGGAAACTAAGACGAAATGTCCATTGTCTGTGGACAGACCAGCCGCGACAACCTCATGCACGAGGCTTTCCTCGGCTAAAAAAACAACGATACGTTTATTCATCCGTGACGCTGCACGGATCTTTTCCATTCCAATGATATTCCCAATAGCAATAACAATGTGTTCCACACTAACCTCATCGGGAGGAACGCACACCACGCCATGCTTCCGTGTGAGAGCTTCGAAAGCCGCATACGGGGAACGTGTCGACATTTTACTAATTCAAATTACCCGGGCCGGGCTAAGCCGAGTTGGGGTCGGGGGAAAAGGAAGGGGTCGGGGGAAAAAGGGGGATGGTCGGGTACAGTTTTCTGTAAAGCAAGGGGGAAAAAACCGCAAAGAAAACGCCACTCGGCATGTACCAGCACGAGAAAACGAACGCGGTAAAACACACCTCTTAATGAGGAAAGGGGCGAAAACCCATCGCAACTCCTTAGAGTGTCGATAGGAATACGACTCACCCGTCGACCTCACCGAAAGGTGTGGGCTCTCTCTCTCTCTGTATCTCAGAGGAAAAAAGTAGAAAAAGCTAGAAGAGAAAGAATCGAGACAGCAACACATGCGAGGGATGTAATAGGGGGGAAAGGAGGTGTGTGGGGGGGAAAGGAGGGGTGTGGGGGGGAGAGGAGGGGTGTGGGGGGGAAAGGAGGGGTGTGGGGGGGAAGGGAGGGGTGTGGGGGGGGCGGGCAGAGGGAGGGTGGAGCGGGCAGAGGGAGGGTAGAGCGGGTAGGATGAGGAGTTGCAGCAGCGGGTTGTTGAACTGGGGTGGTGGGGGCAGACAGAGAGTAGACAAATGTGAGGATAAGAAGAAAAGTGGAAGAACAGAAATTAAGAAAGACAACGAGCAAGGGGGGGAGGGTAGAAAGATCAAAGGTTGGAGCAGCTCACACCTCACCACACATGCACGGCTGCCATCTTGCCACGCCCAACAGCTAACGGCCAGCAGGGGGCGAGAGAAAGAGAGAGAGAGAGAGACTTTTGACTTTTGTATCCTTTTATTATAAAAGTATAAAACCATTCCACAAAGCAGTGTTAAACCAAGCAACGAGTTCAAAGAAACATTGTATAAGGATCATAAACACACCAAAAAAGAACAAAGGATATTCAAAAGAAACCAGCAAGTATAAAAAAAATTCAAACCAAAGGTGAGGACACAAACAGAAACCACAAACAATTTTAAAGGAAATGCTCACGCAAGAGCTATGAACACATCAAGAGCAAATTAAGCGTTTGATTAAATTAAGTGAAAAATTGAGAAAGGGAAAGAGAGGGGGGAGAGAGAGAAGGGGAGAGAGAGAGGGAGAGAGAGAGAGAGAGAGAGAGGGAGAGAGAGGGAGAGAGGGAGAGGGGGTGAGAGGGAGAGAGGGAGAGAGGGAGAGAGAGAGAGAGAGAGAGAGAGAGAGAGGCGAGGGTGGTTCAAGGTCAATGTGGACTATATAATTTGTTGTATAACATGTAAAAATAATTGTTCAATGTAGAAATTTGCTGCAATGAGATGAGGGGATCCAAAAAGGTTCTCTGAACGATTATACTGATGCTCAAAATAGACCCAGACACACCAACATTTTCTATTTTTCAATACTAGGGCATGCCCGTACTATATATAAGCTAGGACGTGCCCGTACGTGGGTGCCCGTTCCTTGCCAAAAAAAACAAAAAAAAAAACATGAATGGTTTGGTCCATTCGCAACGACCACAGAACCCCCCCCCCCTCTATTTACATGCAATGGTTTGGTCCAAAGCGAACGGTTTGGTCCATTCGATGTGATTCGATGATTCGATGTGAATGGTTTGGTCCATTCGCAACGACCACAGAACCCCCCCCCCCCTCTATTTACATGAATGGTTTGGTCCATTCGCAAAGCCAAAGCGAACGACCACAGAACCCCCCCCTCTATTTACATGAATGGTTTGGTCCATTCGCAAAGCCAAAGCGAACGACCACAGAACCCCCCCCCCCCCCCCCCTCTATTTACATGAATGGTTTGGTCCATTCGCAACGGCAAAGCGAACGGCGAACGGCTAAATCGCCATAGCTCGGTAAGTACTTGTCCGATTAATTTCAAACCTTGAAAAGGCACATCCTCGGGTCCCCAGCAATATACCTGGCAAGTTTCAAGTATATCGGACCGGTAGTTGTCGAGAAACAGCGGTCACAGACAAACAGACAAACGTACAAACGTACAAACGTACAAACGTACAAACGTACAAACGTACAAACGTACAGAGATTACTGGAATTATAGATAGATACAAGTATATTTAAATACTAACAAAATATCGAAATGCATTTTTTCTTTTGTACATACACCTTATTATATATTTTGGCAACATTTGCAAGATTCTGAGTGTTGATCAAACTTTTTGAATGCCCTAAATATTGGCTACCCTGAGTTGCGAGTAAATCATAGAGGAAATGAGATCAATGCTGGTCAAAATATTATTGGTAAAACTAAGGAGGGCAACATAGTCACATGGGCTGGAGAACAAAAGTGCATCATTTAGTTCATTGTGAAGGAGAATATCAACGACGTTGGAGAACATCAACCAAGTCACATGAGACTGTCTGTACAATTTGGTGATGCGTGTCATTCATGCAGTTGAGATGTTGTCACGAGTTCAAAAATTGTCAGGCATTTGTGAGCGATCTTGAGCATTCTCAAGTTGAACCAACTGCTATCAAGCAAGCAAGAAATGTTTTAAACTGAAAATTTGGGAGAATTTGCAGATTAAAATACAGGGTGGGCCAAAAGTCAGGAGGCAGATAGGATTTGGGCAGTTGGACAACTCAAATTATTTTTTTCCTCGTACTGTATATTATTTAACAATGCACAGTGCCTTCAGAAAGTATTCACACCCCTTGAATTTTTCACATTTTCTTGTGTTACAGCCTGAATTTAAAATGGATTTAATTTAATGTTTTTGTCACCGGTATAAACAAAATACCCCAAAATGACGAAGTGACAACATGTTTTTAGATATTTTTTATAAATTTATTGAAAATGAAATACAGAAATATATAATTTCCATAAGTATTCAGCCTCCCAGGTCAATACTTTGTAGAAGCACCCTTGGCAGCGATTACAGCTTCGAGTCTTCTTGGGTATGTCTGTATCAACTTTGCACATCTGGATTTTGGGAGTTTCTCCCATTTTTCCTTGCAGATTTTCTCAAGCTCTGTGAAATTGGATTGAGAGCGTCGGTGAACAGCAATCTTCAAGTCTTTCCACAGGTTCTCAATGGGAGTCAAGTCTGGGCTTTGGTTGGGCCATCCAAAGACTTTCACGTTCTTATTCCGAAGCCATTTCATTGTTGCTTTATACAGTAATCCAGTATGCTTGGGTTCATTGTCATGTTGGAACGTAAATCGTCACCGCAGTCTGAAGTATTTTGCACTCTAAAGCAGGTTCTCCTCAAGGATTTGGCTACATTCATTGCTCCCTCTATCCTTTCAAGTCCCACAGTCCCTGTCACTGAAAAGCATCGCCATCGCATAATGCTGCGACCACCATGCTTCATGGTAGGGATGGTGTTAAGATGGTTGATGAGCTGTGCTCGGTTTCTACCAGATGAAGCGCTTTACATTCAAACCAAATAGTTACATTTTCATATCATCAAACCACAGAATCTTCTGCCTCGTGCTCTGAGTTTTTCCCATGTCTCTTTGCAAACTCCAGGCGTGCTGTCATGTGCCTTTTTCTCAGGAGTGGCTTCCGTCTGGCCACTCTCCCATGAAGCCTAGATTTGTGAAGTGATGCAGAGATTCTTGTCCTTCTGCTTCTGGCAGGTTCGACCATCTCAGCCAAGGAACTCTGTAGTTATGTCAGATTTGTCATTGGGTTCTTGGTTACCTCCATGACCAAGGTCCTTCTTGCTTGGTTGCTCTGTTTGGTCAGACGGTCAGCTCTAGGAAGAGTCTGGGTAGTTCCATGTTATTTCCATTTCCTTATGATGGAGCTCACTGTGCTCTTGGGAACTTGCGCACTCTAGAAATTGTTTAATACCCTTCCCCAGATCTATGCTTCTTCGCAATTCTATCTTGGACTCCATGGTAGAGTTTCTGCTCTGACATGCACTGTCAACTGTGGGACATTATATAGAAAGGTGTGTTTCTTTATAAATAACTAGGGCATGCCCGTACTATATCTATATCTAAAATTATATCCCCCCCCCTCTATTTACATGAAATGGTTTGGTCCAAAGCGAACGGCTTGCGAGTACGGTGACAATCCCCCCCCCTCTATTTACATGAAATGGTTTGGTCCATTCGCAAAGCCAAAGCGAACGGCAGTTACGAATCGCAGTTACGATGAATCGCAAAATAGTTTTAATTAGTTTTAAAACATAGTTTAACGGCAACATAGTTTGCCAACGTGAAATAAATGAATACGCTCTCAAATGTGCCGTCCGAGGCAGAGTGTGTTCGCCACGTTCGGCACACGCGATAGCTCGCTGCTCTCTGATTGGTTGAATCGTTTTTTGGACATAGCTCGGTCAGTAATTGTCCGATTAATATGAAACCTTGAAAAGGCACATCCTCGGGTCCCCAGCAATATACCTGGCAAGTTTAAAGTATATCGGACCGGTAGTTGTCGAGAAACAGCGGTCGCATACACACACACAGAGATTACTGGAATTATAGATAGATGTCCAATCAATTGAATTGGCTACAGGTGGAATCCAATCAAGTTGTGGAGACATCTCAAGGGTGAGCAAAGAAAATGGGTTTCACCTAAGCTCTATTTGGATTGTCATAGCAAAGGGGTTGATTTAATAAGGGCCTGCAGGATGTCTTAGAGGTATTCACACTTACGTATAAGCTCTCTGGCTTGGGTTAGAATCTCAGCCCAGCTTAAAACTGTCATCCCGGTGTTTCCCAGGCAGGGTGATTCATCAATGTGTGTGCCATCCCTCAGATGGACGGTTAGCTGGTACATCAGGATCAGAATTGTATTTATAAAAATTAATTGCCACTTTTGTCTTTCCAAATATATGTGATGCTAGTACAAGTAACAAAATATGAGAGAGTGGAGGGAGGTTGTTTTGACGAATGGAAGGCCAGGCCCTTCAATCCGATCAATCGCCGCTGAAGTCAATGAAAGATACTCAGAAAGAGCTCCATTTACTCAGGGAGCTGTTGAAAAAATTATTCTGTGATTCAAAGAAACTGGAGGTGTTCAATATCATCTTGATGTACAAACATCATGTGCAGGTAGAATAGATGTCCTGCAAGTTAATGGCCAACAATTCTAATATTTACTGTAATTTACTCCATCAGTATTGATCTCACATTATAATCTATTAATGAATACATAATCTTGACTATCAGAAAGCATTTTTTTAATTCTTTACATATATTTTTTACTTCATACAATATTAACCCTATGGCTCCAGACTTTTGGGCCATACTGTACAAGTGAATTTTTTTTACAAGAAATGAATGATAGCTTTT
Source organism: Myxine glutinosa (assembly GCF_964187855.1). Lineage (NCBI taxonomy): Eukaryota > Metazoa > Chordata > Myxini > Myxiniformes > Myxinidae > Myxine > Myxine glutinosa. The sequence goes on from NC_136267.1 coordinate 73,884,564, forward strand.
GAAGTGTGGAAACAATCATTCATTCTCAATTTAAATTACATTAGGTTAGTGCAAGTTCAGTATTAAATGAGCACATCTGATCAAAAGGTAACTCGTGTGGTTCTTGTCTGAGACGTATTGCAACACTCCCAGAGGGAGGGAGAAAATTTATTGAAGATTCTGACATGTGATGAAACCTGCTCGGTCCATCATTCTATGCCAGCAACAAAGTAAGCCAGCATGGAGTGAAGACACTTTTGGTCCCAAACTTCAATCAAGTTTCAGCAATCAACTATAAAGCTTAGGGCAAATGCTTTTAGGACTTTAAAGGTTTATTTAATGGGTAATTTATCCCACACTTTGTCTCTCCTCCCCTACGCAATGAATTATTTTTAATGTGGCAAATTATCAATTCACAGGATTATAGCTGGTAACTTCCTACACAATTAAATGAACCATTAACTCTTTCCAGTCTGTACCCCACAAGCATCACACACAACCGTTGCATGTTCCATATGCCCCACTCTGCATCCGACAAAACCGTTGCATGTTCCATACGCCCCGCTCTGCATCCGACACAACCGTTGTATGTTCCATACGGCCCACTCTGCATCCCACACAACCATTGTATGTTCCATACGCCCCGCTCTGCATCCCACACAACCATTGTATGTTCCATACGCCCCGCTCTGCATCCCAAACAACCGTTGTATGTTCCATACGCCTCGCTCTGCATCCCACACAACCATTGTATATTCCATACGCCCCGCTCTGCATCCCACACAACCGTTGTATGTTCCATACGCCCCGCTCTGCATCCCACACAACCGTTGTATGTTCCATACGCCCCGCTCTGCATCCCACACAACCGTTGTATGTTCCATACGCCCCGCTCTGCATCCGACACAACCATTGTATGTTCCATACGCCCCGCTCTGCATCCCACACAACCATTGTATGTTCCATACGCCCCGCTCTGCATCCGACACAACCGTTGTATGTTCCATACGGCCCGCTCTGCATCCCACACAACCGTTGTATGTTCCATACGCCCCACTCTGCATCCCACACAACCATTGTATGTTCCATACGCCCCGCTCTGCATCCGACACAACCGTTGTATGTTCCATACGGCCCGCTCTGCATCCCACACAACCGTTGTATGTTCCATACGCCCCGCTCTGCATCCCACACAACCATTGTATGTTCCATACGCCCCGCTCTGCATCCCACACAACCGTTGTATGTTCCATATGCCCCACTCTGCATCCCACACAACCGTTGTATGTTCCATACGCCCCGCTCTGCATCCCACACAACCGTTGTATGTTCCATATGCCCCGCTCTGCATCCCACACAACCGTTGTATGTTCCATACGCACCGCTCTGCATCCGACACAACCGTTGTATGTTCCATACGGCCCGCTCTGCATCCCACACAACCGTTGTATGTTCCATACGCCCCGCTCTGCATCCCACACAACCATTGTATGTGCCATACGCCCCGCTCTGCATCTGACACAACCGTTATATGTTCCATACGGCCCGCTCTGCATCCCACACAACCGTTGTATGTTCCATACGCCCCGCTCTGCATCCCACACAACCATTGTATGTTCCATACGCCCCGCTCTGCATCCCACACAACCATTGTATGTTCCATACGCCCCGCTCTGCATCCCACACAACCGTTGTATATTCCATACGCCCCGCTCTGCATCCCACACAACCGTTGTATGTTCCATACGCCCCGCTCTGCATCCCACACAACCATTGTATGTTCCATACGCCCCGCTCTGCATCCCACACAACCGTTGTATGTTCCATACGCCCCAATCTGCATCCCACACAACCATTGTATGTTCCATATGCCCCGCTCTGCATCCCACACAACCATTGTATATTCCATACGCCCCACTCTGCATCCCACACAACCGTTGTATGTTCCATACGCCCCGCTCTGCAACCCACACCACCATTGTATGTTCCATACGCCCCGCTCTGCATCCCACACAACCATTGTATGTTCCATACGCCCCGCTCTGCATCCCACACAACCATTGTATGTTCCATACGCCCCGCTTTGCATCCCACACAACCATTGTATGTTCCAAACGCCCTGCTCTGCATCCCACACAACCGTTGTATGTTCCATATGCCCCGCTCTGCATCCCACACAACCGTTGTATGTTCCATACGCCCCACTCTGCATCCCACACAACCGTTGTATGTTCCATACGCCCCACTCTGCATCCCACACAACCATTGTATGTTCCATACGCCCCGCTCTGCATCCCACACAACCATTGTATATTCCATACGCCCCGCTCTGCATCCCACACAACCATTGTATGTTCCATACGCCCCGCTCTGCATCCCACACAACCATTGTATGTTCCATACGCCCCGCTCTGCATCCCACACAACCGTTGTATGTTCCATATGCCCCGCTCTGCATCCCACACAACCATTGCATGTTCCATACGCCCCGCTCTGCATCCCACACAACCGTTCCCTATGCCCTGCTCTGCATCCCACACAACCGTTGCATGTTCCATACAACCCGCTCTGCGTCCCACACAAACGCTGCATGGTCCATACACCCAGCTCTGCATCCCACACCATCCGCCATGTGTTTACATACACCTCCTCCTGCTGCACTTTCTGCTCCCAATCCCCCTGTACGGGTTCAGCTCTACCTTGCCTGATGCATCCCAATCTCCCTCATCTCATGCGTCCCACTCACCCTCTCCCCATCACACATCCTACTCCCCCCGCCACACATTGCACTCTCTATTACCGAGTTCACCATGCCCCTTCTCCCTCCGCACACCCAATCCCACACTCCAACTGCTCTTCATCTCCTCCACCCCCTCATTCCCAATGTAGTCCACCATTATTTGAGGACTCCATTCTAATTTCCCCCATCTCTCTTTTCAAGTTACAACTGCAGCTCTGTGCATCGAATGTTTAATAGAAACATTTCTCTCACAGGATGTTTGTGATTGTTCTGTGTCCTTCCTTCGTTACTCTTTTCTGCTTTGACAGGCCCCTCTCCCTCCCTCTAGGGAATGTTGCTGTGTCGGTCAAGAACTCATCCAACACTGCGTCAAAGTTTTGAAAATCATGGCACGTGATGAAACCTCGGTCCATCATTTTATGCCAGACCCAAAGTGAGCCAGCCTTGTGTGAAGACGTTTTTGGTCCCCAACTTTATTTAATGTTCAGCCATCGACCAGAAAGCTCATGCCAATTGCTTTGGAATCTTACCAGTTTAATTAATGTGGAATTTCATTCCACGCTGCACCCCACAAACCCTCCATGAACAAAATTGAGTTGCATCATACCAAATATCATTTGTGCCAAGTTTGGCCACAATCCCATCAGCAGTTTCAGAGAAGAAGTCAAAAGTGTTTATGGACTGACGGACTGACGACGCATCATCCCATAAACTTCCTGGACCTACATTCTAGGTGAGCTATAAATATTAAACATAGGGGCAATACCCCTGGTACTCACCTGGTAAGGATATACAGTACACTGCACTGACTAAATGTATTTCAAACAAATTTCAATGGGTGCTAGAAGACAGGGCAGCTTGTAGAATCATACTAATGTAAGTGATTAATTTTGAGCATGCACGCTTCGTGGCATACGTCACATCCTGGTTGAAACAGATTTAGCCTGCTCCCATGCGCCTTCTCCCATACGTCACATCCGGCATGTTTGAAACGCTGCCGCCATTTCGTTGTTGGGCGCATGGATTGATCGTCGTCAGGAAAACGGGAGATTTAATAATTGTTTGTTGACGTGAGATTCGGACGGGTCGACCAGCATTCTCATTTTGCTCTGTACCCTGGTCAGACAGGGGGTTCTTTCATTACCTGCATATTCGAATACAGCAAGTATCAACCACCATCCTGTGTCTTGCTTAATTCTTCCCGCGTCACACTAACATAATCATAAGACTTTAAATAAACAAACAAAAAAAAATACCTCTTTTGGTGGCAACCCCCCTCCTACTCCCATACGTCACAAAACCCCGTATACTCTCGCCCCGCTTTTGGTGGCACCAAAAACCCCATATACTTCCTCAGACCCCAATTTTTTAATGCCTTGAACAAACATTGGTACATCACAGGTGATGAAGGTTGTGGTGAAGTTTCATCGAAATGGTGTGTGCAGTTTATGAGAAGAAAGCAAATACCTATTTTGGAGGGCCAAACCTGGATCCACTTTGACCTCCGATAGACCCCCTTAGACCCCAAGTCTTTAAATGCTGTGAAAAAACTTTAGTCACAACACAAAAAAATATAATTTGTGCCAAGTTTGGTCGGAATCCCATCAGCGGTTTCGGATAAGAAGTTGCAAGTGTTTATGGACGGACGGACGGACGGTTGACGCGCCATCGCATAAGCTACCCTGAACTTCGTTCCAGGTGAGCTAAAATGATGTCACCAAATGATAAAATGCATGAAATGTACAAAATGATTTGTGTAAGATGAGTGAGGATAAAAATCCAGCTCACCTGCACCAAAAATGTCTTCAAAGGAATTGTTACTGCACCTGGTCGAGAAGGATTTCCACAGGGAATTTACCTTGAGCCCTACCCAAAAGAACCATCATGTAATGGTCACAGGGAATCCATCATCCTCCTGTACCATTCTGTATGCAGTGTCAGTTCTGCCGAAGCAGTTTCTTCGCTCGGGTTACAATCCTCGACAGGTCGCCACTTTGATGCAGTCACATGGAATTGCACAAGCTATATTAACAACAGTCTCAGACAGCACTGTTCCTACCTTAAGACATCATCAGGTAAGCCAAAAACCATTACAAGAGTATAAAGAGTTGGCAAAAAGGATGCACTAGTGGTCTCGGAAAATAGACTGGCATCTCAAAGGTTGGAAGTGGCAATCCTGCTGAAGATAACAGTATGAGGGGCTTGGATTCTTAGCTTCTGGAATTGTTTGTTTCAGGAGAATAGTGTTGGTTGAAAATCAAGATGGCTCACTAATAGTCTTCAAAGTGGAAACAATCTGTTTTCACTGCCTGCTCTGTGATAAAGGTGATGCCAGTCCACTCATTATTGTTGAATCTTGATGCACTGAAGACTTTTCCATTACTCCCACCAATGATCACGTATGATTGTTAACCATAGTTACCTGCTGCTCTCTAGATTGAGCCTTCATGGATTATATTTAAAAGCTCTTCATCTTCAAGCTCACCATAAATCAAAGGGTTCTGAAACTACAAAAAAAAAACATTTGCTGGCAGAGATTGAAAGAAGCAGAGACACACTCGCAAATAAAACAAGGTATATCTATCTATAATTCCAGCAATCTCTGTGTGTCTGTCTGTGTGTCTGTGTGTCTGTGTGTCTGTGTGTCTGTGTGTTTGTCTGTGACCGCTGTTTCTCGACAACCACGGGTCCGATATACTTGAAACTTGCCAGGTATATTGCTGGGGACCCGAGGATGTGCCTTTTCAAGGTTTGTAATTAATCGGACAAGTACCTACCGAGCTATGTCCAAAAAACGCTTCAACCAATCAGAGAGCAGCGAGCTATCACGTGTGCCGAACCGTTAATGCAATGCAAGCGTTAATGCGTTAATGCAAGGCTTTTCTTTTTTTCCCTCTTCTCTTTCTACTTTTCCTTGCGATTAAATTGCAAACAGCCAAAATACGTTGGCGCTAATTGAATAATTGGCCATTAACACTAAAATAATCGTAACTGCGATATGCCAACTTCCGGACAGTGCAGCCTTCCATGTTGTTGTTGTTTGCAGCAGCTGTTTGCAGCAAGGCAAGGCTTTTCTTTTTTTCCCTCTTCTCTTTCTACTTTTCCTTGCGATTAAATTGCAAAAAGCCAAAATACGTTGGCGATAATTGAATAATTGGGCATTAATAGATAGATAGATAGATATGCGATATGCGAACTTCCGGACAGTGTGCGCGTTACGAGCTGACCGCCATTACGGTACGTAATTCGATTTCTTATGCGCATTATTTCTCCCAATTCAGTCAGAGCGAAGGGCGGAAGCGAAGAGCGTTGTTATTTTTTGTTTACGGGCGTACGGGCGGGGTAGAGCGTACGGGTAGCGTTTTTTTTTTTTTTTTGGCAAGGAACGGGCACCCACGTACGGGCAATGCCCTAGTATATCAAAAGGAAGAAGAAACAGAACCAAAAAAAATCATAGAGAATAAATGTTATCAAAAAGAAATGTACGTATTTCACTGCCCAAGAAATGCTGAAATTGCATATCATGGGCAAAATGAGTGGAAATATCTGCAGCATCATGTAGAGCTTTTATCTATTATAAATGGATGCGGTAGGTGTGTGTGTGTGTGTGTGTGTGTGTGTGTGTGTGTGTGTGTGTGTGTGTGTGTGTGTGTGTGTGTCATACTTTTTGTGCCTATTAATTAATTACGTATTACGTACTATTGAAATGTACCTTTTAACTCTTTAACTACTGAGACCCCTTTGACCTTTGAAGATCATTTAAGACCCCTAAAATCCTGAAGTCCCCAAAGACCTCCTAAAAATCCCAAACGACCCCAAAAGACCCCAAAAACCCAAAAGACCCAGAGGATCCAAAAGCCCCAGAGGACCCAAAAGACTCAAAAGTTCCCAAGGACCCAAAATACCCCAGAGTCCAGCAGGCAGGTATGCTACATTGCTACAAAGGGTTGAAGACCAATGAAAATTTGGTCCAATGGACCAACAGGGTCCCTAGTTGATTAAATGTTTCTGTTGATGACAAAGAAAGTGGAAAGATTTCAAAGTGAGAAAAATTCTCTCCATACACATTATGTGAATTACTATTACTAGGGCATGCCCGTACGTGGGTGCCCGTTCCTTGCCAAAAAAAAAAAAAAACGCTACCCGTACGCTCTACCCCGCCCGTACGCCCGTAAACAAAAAAAACAACGCTCTTCGCTTCCGCCCTTCGCTCTGACTGAATTGGGAGAAATAATGCGCATAAGAAATCGAGAAATTATTATCTTCTCCGGAAGAAATCGAATTACGAACCGTAATGGCGCACGCGCTCGGCTCGGCTCGCTCTCACAACCGCAACAACGCGTTCTGTGATTGGCTGCCGGAAGTTCAGTCTTCACTGTCCGGAAGGTCGCAAATCGCAGTTACGATGAATCGCAAATTAGTTTTAATTAGTTTTAAAACATAGTTTAACGGCAACATAGTTTTCCAACGTGAAATAAATGAATACGCTCTCAAATGTGCCGTCCGAGGCAGAGTCTGTTCGCCACGTTCGGCACACGTGATAGCTCGCTGCTCTCTGATTGGTTGAATCGTTTTTTGGACATAGCTCGGTAACTACTTCTCCGATAAATATGAAACCTTGAAAAGGCACATCCTCGGGTCCCCAGCAATATACCTGGCAAGTTTCAAGTATATCGGACCGGTAGTTGTCGAGAAACAGCGGTCACAGACAAACATACATACATACATACATACATACATACATACAAACATACAAACATACAAACATACAAACATACACACAGAGATTACTGGAATTATAGATAGATGTGTATATAATTAGTGTAATTAATGTGTATTAATGTGTATATAATTACTTTTATGTGTGTGTATATATATATATATATATATATATATATATATATATATATATATATATATATATATATATATATATATATATATATATATATATATATATATATAGTTACAGTGCATTCAGAAAGTATTCAGACCCCTTAACTTTTTTCACATTTTATTATGTTGCAGCCTTATGCTGAAATCGTTTAAATTCATTGTTTCCCTCATCAATCTACACTCAATACCCCATAATGACAAAGAGAAAACAGGATTTTAGAACGTTTTGCAAATTTATTAAAAAGAAAAAACTGAAATATCACATTTACGTAAGTATTCAGACACTTTGCTATAACACTTGAAATTTAGCTCAGGTGCCTCCCATTTCTCTTGATCATCTTTGAGATGTTTCTACAACTTCATTGGAGTCCACCTGTGGTAAATTCAATTGATTGGTCATGATTTGGAAAGGCACACACCTGTCTATATATATAAGGTCTCACAGCTGACAAGCCATATCAGAGCAAAAACCAAGCCATGAGGTCGAAGGAACTGCCTGCAGAGATCAGAGACTGTGTCGAGGCACAGATCTGGGGAAGCCTACAAAAAAAATTTCTGCTGCATTGATGGTTCCCAAGAGCACAGTGGCCTCCATAATTCTTAAATGGAAGAAGTTTGGAACAACCAGGACTCTTCCTAGAGCTGGCCCCCCGGCCAAACTGGGCAATCGGGGGAGAAGGGCCTTGGTAAGAGAGGTGACCAAGAACCCGATGGTCACTCTGGTTGAGCTCCAGAGATCCTGTGTGGAGATGGGAGAAACTTCCAGAAGGACAACCATCACTGCAACACTCCACCAATCTGGGCTTTATGGCAGAGTGGCCAGACGGAAGCCTCTCCTCAGTGAAAGACACATGAAAGCCCACATGGAGTTTGCAAAAAAGCACCTAAATGACTCTCAGACTGTGAGAAACAAGATTCTGTGGTCTTTCATGTGTCTTTCACTGAGGAGAGGTTTCCGTCTGGCCACTCTGCCATAAAGCCCAGATCGGTGGAGTGTTGCAGTGATGGTTGTCCTTCTGGAACTCACAGCCAAAAAATAACTGGTCACAGGTGTGTGTGTGTGTGAATCACTATTGAGGGGTGGTCATATCTATTTTGGGGGTCAAACCTGGACGTACGAGGTCTACCTCGAAGACCACCTTAAACCTTTAATTTTTTGATGCCATGAACAAACTTTTGTTCATCCTGGGTGAGGAAGGTTGTGATCAAGTTTCATCAAAGTAGTGGGTGTCGTTTCAGAGAAGAAAGCAAATACCTATTATGTGGGGTCAAACCTGAGACCATTTTGTTCCCACCGGTAGACCCCCTCAGACCACAATTTTTTAAATGCCGTGAACAAACTTGAGTTGCAACATACCAAATATAATTTTAGCCAAGTTTGCTCACAATCCCATCAGCAGTTTCGGAGAAGAAGTTGCAATAATTGTTTATGGACTGATGGACGGACGGACGGATGACGCGCAATCCCATAAACTACAACTACATTCCAGGTGACCTAAACATACACAAAAACAAAATTTCCATCCCATCGTTTACTGCTCTAATCAGTTTTGACAACTGATGACATCATCTCCCTCAATTTTCATACTTATCCAAATGTTTCTTGTTGGCCTTGTCCTCGTTATAATTTACCATTGACTCACTTTATTCGCCACTATGGATAAAATTATTCATTTCTTTTTCTCACAATAGAGGAAATGCTCAAAGTGAGGCAACATTAACCTGTGGAGATAGAAAATATAGAGAACCTTTCAACGACAAAGTATTCATAAATAAATTCTGGATGTAAATTCAAAATTTCCATCCACTAAAGCAAGCAATCTTTCCACTAAACAAACTTCTAGGACAATCCCTCCAAAGCTTAATGCAAGCCCAATCCATAATAGCCTGGGAGAGATGCCTCTTGAATCGGAAAGCCACAAATTGTTTCACCAATGTCTATAGAGGTGGACGATTTGTTAAGAAGCCATCACAGTATTTTGAAAACCCTCCTTGTTGTTGACTAGAATATGAAAACACTCATTTCCCTCGAGTCATATTCATGGCATTTCACCATTTTCCAGTGTTCTCTTGAAAATGCACACGCGTCGGGCGACTTTGATGATGCCACAAATACTATTCAGGTGAAAGGTGTGCCAATAGCAAGTACATCACATCTGGTGTGCCTGGGTGAGGTTGTGTGACATCTTGCATCAAGACATTATTTGTCTTTAATTAGTAAAATAAATAAATGAAATAAGGATGATGGGATAACTCATTTATTTGAGTGCCAGCGTTCATTCTGTTAGTTCTGGCATGCCATTCACTCGAGCAGGATTTACATCTTATGGTACATATGGGCCTTGGCAATATGAAATGGGATTATTGGCTTTTGCTTTTAATGATAAAGACAAGTTATGTAAATAATAGTTAGATATGACAATATAACGGGGTTGGCATGATAGCCAAGCCCTAGAGGTATGCTCACTCAGCTCTAGCCTAGGTCGGAATCTCAGCCCAGGAATAAATTGCCACCCTGGTATCCGCAAGCATGGTGAGGCATCAATGTATGTCCCGTCCCTTGTATGGACATTTAATGTCTGACAGCATTATTTAGTGGATGATAAAGATCCCACGGTATCCTTTGCGATGATGATCTATCGCCGATGCCCCTGACCTGGCCAAATTCAAATTCTTGTTCTAACATACAGGGGGCATTGCATCAATGGCACAGCCACACCCATCCGCCCTTCACCCCTTGCCACCCCGATGTCCCCAGAAAATGATGCTACCCAGAGTGCAGAAATGAAAGAAGAAGAAGAAGACCATGGAATACCACCCTCTCTGAAGATTACCTAAGGATGTTAGAAACAGCAGCTTGAATCACAACATGAAAATGAACGTAAATTATGCAGACAATTTTTCTTTCATAATATTGACTCATTTTACTTCATGAAGAAAGTAATTACTTCAACAACTTTTACTATGAATGTTACTGTTACTTCCTCTAACAACCCTGCAGGACATTCTTCGTATGCGTTACTGAGACGTGGACCTTCAGAGTGCAAGCATTAGGCCTCCAAATATCTCAAAACTGATGTGAGAAATCAAAGAAATGTTGAGTCGGGTGAGGTGGTTAAAGGAGAGTTGGTAGGAGAATGCTGGAAGACCAGGGAGAGTTAGACAAATAATGGATGTGGGGAAGAATGAGGGGTAGGAGGATGCACCGGTTCAAAAAGATGGATGCAGAGACAAACTCTCATGAGGGAAAAACTGGAAATTTGGAAAAAGGTCGTTTTTAGGGGAGGTGTGTGTGAAAATATCATGGCTTTAGATGGGGGATGATCTGAGATGATGGCGAACGGCTATCTTCAAGATCTGGAGGAAAGAATGGGATTGAAGAGAATGTGGAAGTTGTAGGTGGATAAGACTTCAGGTGTGCAAAGGAAGGACTTTGTTCAACTGAGGACCCCCAGTCAGCTTTGAAGGCCAAATTAGAAATGTGGTTTACCCAAGAAAGATCATGGCTGATAGTGACACCCAAAAGTTTGAGTGACTGAACTTATTCAAGAGGATTGTCAACAAAGTACAGTAGATGGGAGGGCTTGAAACGTCTCGATATATTTGAAAAATGCACACACGTTGCAGGTATTCAGAAGCTTGCCTTCACTTCTCCAGCACAGTGGCAAAAAAAAATTAAAAAAATTCACGCATGTGTGTGTGTGTGTGTGTGTGTGTGTGTATATATATATATATATATATATATATATATATATATATATATATATATATATATACATTTTTTTATTCCAGGCACATATTGAGCGTTTTTAGCTCACGTGGAACGAAGTTCAGTAGAGCTTATGCGATGGCGCGTCGTCCGTCTGTCAGTAGGTCCGTCCGTCCGTCCGTCAGTCCATAAACACTTGAAACCTCTTCTTCGAAACCACTGATGGGATTGCGACCAAATATGCCACAAAGATATTTGTTGTGTTGTGACTTAAGTTTGTTCACTGCATTAAAAACATCGGGATCTAAGGGGGCCTACTGAGGGTCAAAGTGGGTCCAGGTTTGACCTCCCAAAATAGATATTTGCTTTCTTCTCTGAAACTAAACAAACTATTTCGATGAAACTTCAGCACAACATTCACCACCCGTGATGTAGCAAAGTTTTTTCACATTAAAAAAATCTGCCCCTTTATGGGTCTACGGGGCAGGGGGGTGGTGGGGGGGGGGGTGGAATTCCCCTCAAAATCGGTGTTTGCTTTCTTCTAAAAAACTAAACATGCAATTCAGATGAAACTTGACCACAACCTTAATCGTTTGTTCACGATATTTTAAAAATCTGCTTCTTTGGGGGTCTATGGGGTAGGTGGGTTGCCCCCCAAAATAGGTATTTGCTTTTTTTCTCAGAACCTACGCACACAATTTTGATGAAATTTCACCACAACCTTCATCATCTGTGGTGTACCAATGTTTGTTCAACGCATTGGAAAAATTGGGGTCTGAGGAGGTACACGGGGTGGGATGGGTGGGGGTTGCCCCCCAAAATAGGTAATTTTTTTGTTTGTTTGTTTAAAGTCTTCTGATTATGTTAGTATGATTCTACATGCTGCCCTGTCTTCTAGCAACCACTGAAATAGGTTTAAAATACTTTTAGTCAGTGCAGTATACAGTTTATTCCACCTGGTGAGCGCCAGGGGTATTGCCCCCATGTTTTTTATTGTAATGTAGAAAATGCTTGCATATCGATGTAATGATTTAGCTTTTTGCACTTTTACACATTGTACATAAAAGATAGTAATAACCATGACAATAACTAAAATGGTACTCGGAAGAGCGCATACCTCCACCAGGCTGAATAGTTTACGTTTTGCATCCACTGATTGGCCGGATATGGATTCGGACCTTAACCAAAATCTAATCGGCTTGTTCTTGTCTCCTAACTAACTCATGCACAAAATTTTGTCATAATCCATCGACAACCTTTTGCGATATCATGCTGTGTATCGTTTTTGGTACTTGGTGAAACTCAATGGTGAAAAATCACTTAGAAATAAAAAGCAACTCTTAGATGCGGATCCGGATCTTCACCAAAATCTAATCAACTCTTCCTTGTCAAACACTCAACCTGTCCAACAAGTTTCGGCCGAATCTGTTCACAAATATTTGAGATATCCTGCTCACACACAGACAGACAGGGGTGAAAAGTCCGTCGTGAGAAGTCCTTCCTTGGCACACCTGAGCTCCTCACCACATACAAGGCTTTCAGCCGCAGCTCAATGGAATACTGCTCTCCCCTCTGGGCTGGTGCTCCTGCCTCACACCTAGCTCGTCTTCACGCTGTTGAAACCAAAGCATTCAGAATCATTGGAATCTCCCGCGATGAAGCTAACTCCAAGGGCCTCTCACTCACTCACCGCAGGCAGGTTTGGTGGTCTTTCCGTCTTCTAACGACTCCTCTCTGGCCTTGCCCCCCAGCTCTCTCTGGGCTCTGTCCCGCAAATATTCCTACAGGTCGCACAAGATCTGCCTGCAACCCTCATTTTTTTCCTTTTTTTTTGTATACAAGATCGAGGCTCGTGAAAGAGCTAAAATTATTGTTTAAACTGCCAAAATCAAGACTCTCTGTTCACCTTCACTCCTTCATTCCTCTTTTCTCCAGCCTCTGGAACAAACTCCCTCACTCTCTTCAATCCCACTCCACCCTCCAGGTCTTTAAAACAGCTGTTCACCACCATCTCTTATCTTCCCCCATCCAAAACCTTGATCTTTTCTACCCCCGATAATTTCACCCCAATTCCACTTTTTTGAAATACCAACTTCTGTCCTGGAAGTCCTTGGTGTCCTTGTGTTTTATACTTCTCCCACCCCCCCCCCCCCCCCCTTCCCACGCCTCCTCCCCCCAAGCCCTCTCTCTCCCACACATCTCCCTGCTCTCAAATGTTGTGTGCTCTCAAGTATTTGTGTGCTTCCCCTTCTCTCCCCATCTTGTCTTCCGCTCCCTCTTTTTATATATTTTTGTTTGTCTGGTTGATTTGTTTGTGAAGTAAATGTTAGCTCTTTCACGAGCCTCGATTCAGTATACAAAAACAAACAAAAAAATAAAAACACAACCTCCATCCATCTTCACAGCAGAGGTAATTATCATGTGAAGAAAACAATCTAACACCAAATAATCTCACGTGCAATTTAGTGAATAATATTTGAATAACTTGAACTTGTATTTGAAGCAAATGCATGCTCACCTTAAAATGTCACACAAATTGAATTCACAACATGTTCTATTTCATTTAATAGGATTTAATAGGACAAACTGCATCAAGTGTTCGCCAGAACTTTGCACTTTATGCATAAAACACAAACACAAGGAGAACATGAATTTCCGACATGGTCATTACTCTATCCATTGTGTCCACCACCCCATTATGGATAGATGAGAAAATGCAGAAGTGCATGTCCATGGAGCAACATTGCAAGCGTTCCGCAACATTAGGAAGGTTCCATGATGACATCGACCCAAAAGTGGAATAAGCAGCTGCCTTTTGCCTGAAGTTCCTGCACGGTAAAATAAGTGGGAAAGGTCATTTGAGTGGCATCCGAAGGGGTTAAAATGGTGCTGGAGTAGGAGCTTGTAAGGTGCCACGGCTGCAGCTCACGATTTCCGCACTCCATTGGTTCTCATTATTGTGGACAGGCGCATTTAATCCCCTGCCTGATTGCAATGTCACTCAAGCACGAGAGTGGAAAGCTAACACCACTCCAGTTAACGGCGATTTAGTAAAAATGAAGCCAAAAGGTCCTTGTCTACCATCGACTCAATTCATGGCTCCGCTGATTATTTCCAATCAAATTTGCGGCGATTATTTATCGATTGACTAAATTCTGGTTTTGTTTTTACTTTTAAATCACCGTTTTTGATAGAAACGTCATATATATTTGTGTACACACACACACACACACACACACACACACACACACACACACACACACACACACACACACACACACACACACACACACACACACACACACAAACACACACACACACGTATATTGTTGCTGTTTTGAGTTTTGTACAATAAAGGTAAAATTTCCCCCTTGAAGGAGCTGCGCTCCAACGCGAGTCGAAAGAATTGACGCGACCAAAGACGGAATTCGTCCGAGTTGCTTTATTGAAACAAAACAGCTCAGGTATTCTGAAAAGCCTGTTTATCGGGCAGCAATATATATACACATTTATGCCGGGGCGTTTGCCCGGGAAAACCGAGACCGGGCATGCCCGGGTGTTAAGGGCGAGTCCTGGAAAGGCGAGTCTGGACATGCCCGGGCGTCCTGGACGCAGCCTGGCAAGTCGAGGCTGGGCGTGCCCGAGCGCTCTGGGCGAGCCCTGGAAAGGCGAGAGCGGGCATGCCCGGACGCTCTGGGCGAGCCCTGGAAAGGCGAGTCTGGACATGCCCGGGCGTCCTGGACGCGGCCTGGCAAGTCGAGGCTGTGCATGCCCGGGCGCTCTGGGCGAGCCCTGGAAAGGCGAGAGCGGGCATGCCCGGGAAAGACGAGACCGGGCGTGCCCGGGAGGTTCGGGCGTGCCCGGGAACAGCGAGTCCGGGCATGCCCAGGAGAGGCGCGTCTGGGCCCGTCCGGACGAGCCCGGCATGGCGATCGCGCCCTGGCCGCGTCCTGGCAGGTGCAAGGCGATTGTGTATTCAGCGGGGACCGCTACACCCTCATCGTTTAGTCACACAACAACATGTAGCCTCGCGATAGTCAGTTATCTCTTAGTATTTGTGAGCATAGTCCTTTTCCTGTGATAGTTTTGCGTTGAGTAGAATAATGAGAGTTAGGTCCTTTTCATTGTTTCATTGCCTCATGCCGCCTCCATTGCCTTATGCCTCCTTGTGCTGCTTTTGGATTTTTGGCGCGAATTAACATGAGGCAGGCCTGGAAAATCGAGCCGGGACCGAATGAGGGCGGCAGAGAAGCTGACGGTAAGCGCGAGCCGCCAATCAGGGCTAAAAGGGAGTGGCTGCGGCAATGCGTCACATGGCGTGGTTGGAACGTTCGAGAGGGCTCAGGGCGGTCCATATAACCCGTTGCGCAAAGTCCCCAGCAGGAGTCGAGCAGTTCGTTGAGTTTGTGGAGTTCGGGGAGAGGTGAGCTTGTGCATTGAGCCATTGGAGAGGCGTGTATTGATGAGATTTACGAGTTCGGAGAAAGACGCGCATGAACCAAGTATAAGCGCTCGTATTAAAGTGACGCTCGGTTGAGCTTGAGGCTGAGCCTCTATTGTATTGGGTTACGCAAGTGATAGCGCGCTTGTGGCTCAACGCACTGTGGAAAGCCGCCGAGAGACGCGTACATTCCCTCCCACCTTCCTGCCTCATCTGCCCCTTTGTTCGAGAGACGCGCTGCGAGGATCCTTTCCACCACCTGCTTGCCATCTTCGCGGGACGTGCTGGGACCGTGGAGAGCACGCCGGGCCGCCGTTCCTGGACGACCAAGGCAGTGCATGGACACCAGCCTACCTGCAATTCCCCTGTGTGAGTGTGATCGGGCCCGCGTCTGGGTTAAGTATAAGACTGATTAAGTTCTGCTCTGTGTCTGCTTTCTACCAAATTGTACATACTTGTGTAAATAATAATTAAATCCTGTTATTCCTTTATTCGACCATCTTGTGTTTTCCATCATTGACTAAGCGTGGTACGAATAGAAACGCTCTAATCAGGGTCCAATACTAACGGTAACTGCACGGACCACATGGTACGCAATCCGCTCGGTGTACTCAATTTACACGTGGCTCATGCGATGCTTGCTTCCCTGCTTCCATGGTGGCGCATGTATTTAGGTACGTGCAAGACTTGGTCCCGAAACCCTACCTTGCGTTTGCCCGGAAGGGGCGTTACAAGTCTCGGTTACGCCGGCCCAGAAAGAACAAGGGGCTTAATCTCCCCTTGGTAAGGGTAGGAATGGCGGCGGAAAACCATAACAATTGGTGGTCAGGATTGGGGATTTGGAACCCCGGACAAAATTTTTGGACACCAAAATTCTCGAAATTATGAGCGACAGAAATTTAGTTATTAAATCCAAAATTTGGTATTCATACCATGGCTAGCCAAGATGGTCGAATGCCGGTGGGGGTAGAAGACGAGGTAGAGGTAGAATTGATGACCCAGGACCCACAGGAAGAGCTGGGAGACGAAGGAAGAATTGATGAGGGGGCGGTAACTGGTGAAGAAAATGGCGGCTCCTCGCACGTGGCGGCGGCAGCCGAGCCCGTGGTGCCAGGGAACTGGGGTCTTTTATGATTCAACATGTGGCGAGCTTCGAGGAAGTGAAGGGTGGCATGAAAAGAATTAATGGGGCAATGAATGCCCAAAAGGACGATATGAAGGCTCAGGGTGAGCGATTGGAAAAACAAATGAAAGAAATGGAAAACAAAATGGACGCCCAAGGTGACAAATCCACCCGGGAATTGGAAAAATGTATGGCAGCATCAAAGAAGGACACGGAAAAAGCAGGGAAGGACATTGGGAGCAGGTTGGGCGAGGAGGTCGCATAGGGACACCACGAGGTGATGCGGTGTGAGGAGCGCGTGGAGAGCGAGCTTGGGCAGAGCGCAGCTAAGTTGACCAGGGGTACAGAAATCGCGACGCGGGGTGTAGAAAAACCGGCGATCGTCAAATTGGATAAAGAAATGTCGGGAGCGCCGGGGAAGGTCGAATTGGAAGACGAAATTTTATGCCCGCTGACGGTCGAAGTAGAAAAAGAAATAATGGAAATTGAAGAAACAATTGGGGCCGAAGAAACGGCAGAGTCAGAAACTTTATCACGGGAGAAAGAAATGGAATGCGCACAAGTTGGTATTTGCATCGTGATGTCGGGCTTGCTAACTCAATAAAAAGTTTGCAGGTGCTGACGGAAAAGGAGTTCCCCAAGGTGAGTAGGAATTATGGCGCGAATGTGTTTTAGCGTGAAGGGTTTTTGGCGCGCTTGGGAAAGAAATGAAACCCGGGCGGTCGTCGAAGGTCCATTGTACGGTGTACGAGGGCGACTGGTGCGCGTGTGAGAGAAAAGTGTGCACCGGAGCATGGGTGTGAGAGAGAAAAGTGTGCGCCAGGGTGTCCGGTAACGGGAGAGTGTGTTAAAAAGTGTATGAGAGAGTGTGCATGAGAAGAGTGCGTGGAGAAAAAGTGTGCGAGGATTGGGTGTGCAACAGGAGAGTGCACACCCGGGGGTGTTACAGAGTGTGCGGTAGAAGAGTGCGTACTGAAGTGTGTGAGGGGTGTGAGTGCACCTAGGTGTGTGCAGGTGTGTGCAGGTGTGAGTGCGGAGTGGGTCGCGAGTGGTGAGAACGCGGCTCAAGCATTGACACCGACCGGGGTAGCGTTTAGCACGACGGATAGCCGACGTGAGCCCTCGGTGAGTTGTGTGCAAGAGGGACCGGCCGGGATCGGTGGTGCGGCGGTTTCACAAGGACCACCGTGCACGAGCCGTGCAGGACCCCGCCCTGTATGGTTGGTGCTGCGCCGTGGCGGAAAAGGCAATCGGCGAGGTTCAAGGGGAGGTAGGAGAGTTCAGAGCTGCGCACCTTTGCGGGTGCAATGCTCTGACCGTGGGCGGTTGGGCCATCGTGCGTGGGACCGCGAGGCCCCGCATAGAGATGGGCCCCTGCACCGTGGCCCATCCATGCCTCCTCCCCCTTTGAATCAAAAATGCCGGACGGACACCACATACAGGAGACCAACCAACCGCATGGATCACTCGGCCTTTCGAAGCCGAGCCGTGATGACAATGTATTTCCACACAAAGAGGCTCGAGCATAGTGGACTGATGAGGATAGTGTACCCTACGTGGAGGAATGGTAGTCTGACCATTCCTCACACAATCAGGGCCCATGAGCATTAGATTATGGGGATGGCAGTGATAGGCACATGGGGGGCCAGCGATGGTTACCTCCATGGGGCACCGAAGCTAGCCGAGGGAGGGCTAGGATAATTGTTCAGGATTTAGCAGACTATAGAAGACATGAGATTTAAGTAGTGACATTGTACCTATAGTGGGGACGTAGAGAGATTAGATGGATGATAATGACGAAGGGAGTGCTTAGTGTAATGGGACGACGGGGAAGCACGAGTTTTAGGGGAAAAGCAGTTAGATAGATGATGCTGTGTGTTTGAGGAATTGTGTGGGAAATAAAAGGAATTGTGTTGAGGTGTATGGAGAATGGTGTGTGAGCACAAAAGGTGTGCGAGGTAATTGGTGTGCGAATAAGTGGTGTGGAATGCTTGGTGTGGAATAAAAGGTGTGGAATGCATGGGGCGAAGGACTGAATGGTGGAAGAGTGGAACCCATTTGCGAAAGCCCGGGGGGGGGGGGGGGGTAGTGTAAAGTCAGGTAGAGGGCATCGGCAAAATTTGTATGGATATTGACACCTGTGGTGCAGGTAGTGGCAAGTAGTGCTTTGGAGGGTGCATGAGTCAGTGAAATGGCTGGGCGTGTAGTTTAATTGGTGCGTATGGTTATTGGAGCACTCCGCCACTGGTAGTTTGTCGGCCAGGTGAGGCTGCAGGTAGGCTCTGGGAGCCAGTTAGGGTAGTTGTGAGTTGTTGAGTGGGGCCCGAGGATCCAAAGGAAGGACCCGTGTTGCCCAATGCCAAGGTGGGCATCAGGGGGTAAAGTGCCAGGAGGGGCCTTCCCCAGTTTAGGTAGTCGCAGGAGCAGGTAAGCTCAGGTGGCGACTTCAGTGGCGGAGGTGCGCAGGTAGTTGGACCTGCTAGTGGAGCCACACGACCCAGCCCCGAAATTGTGCAAGGGCACAGAGTGAAAATTTGAGGGAGTGAGACCCAAATTTCAAGGGCACCGCAGAGTGGGCAATGGGAATTCTGTTTTTAGAACCACATAGTTTAAAGAGGCCGATTGGCAGGGTACGACCCCGGGTAGTTTAAGAGTAAATGTCAGTAGTGTAGTTAGGATGAGAAACCCCCTTTGCATCATCCACAGCCATTCACGAAGGAGGACGAAGCTCCACACCAGGACCAAGTGAACTGTTTGAGTGTAAGACGCATCATGACGTAATGAGACATTGTGTTTGTTCCATTCCTTCCTTCCTGGGAGGGATTGGGAGACGAATTTGGATTAGAGGGGGATATGGGAGACAAGACGTAGAGACGAATTTGTAAATCCAAGGAAGGGCTAGGGTAGTGTAAGCTGACGATGGGGGGTACAGACAGTTTGGGACGAGCCTGCTCTGCTCGCTCTTCCGTGCCCCTTGCGCTGCATTACCTTGTTTTGCTGTGTACCTTTGCACCCTTTTCCGCTTTGCTGGTCGTGCTTTGTCTCTCCCTCCACCCCAGGACCATTTTGGAGGTTGAACTGTGCAGCACCATCGACCTGTGCAGCATCCTTGCTGCACTTTGCTACATCTGTGCAGCCGAACTGCACAGCACTTTGCTGCCATATTCTTTTGTTATAACTTTGCTGCCACAAACACTTTGTTGCACATTATACACTTATGGACCACAAGTTTTGTGGCCTTGCACCTCTGCTGTGCAGCACCTTGCTGCAAATTCACCTTGCATCTTCGGACCACTTGTTTTGAGTGGCATCAATGTCACGCAGTCGGACCACATGAGATTGGCCCTGCCTGGCAGAGAAATAAAATGAAGCATTTTGTTGTGCATTTTTATTATGGTGTGCTCGTGATGAGAAGATTTGTAAGTTTAGTTAGCCCTGAAGAGCAGGAATGGCCTGTATGCCGGTCCGGGGGCTAGCCGGTTTGATATATGCACACAGAAGATGCAAGAAGCAAGATGCAAGAAGCAAGCAGCAAATGTGATGATGATGAGTGTGTTTTTGTGCTTTGCTGTGTTTTCTCTTCCCTCCAATCTTCTTTCCAAAAAGGACAGGTCCTGGGTCATAGAACTGTAAATAAGGTTAAGTTTTTTTGTGCTTGTATATAAAAATGCTACCCACCGGCTATGTGTTTAGTTTGACAAATTCCGGATTCGGTTAACTGAATGAATGATTGAATGAAAAATGAATGATCGTTTTAAGGGATAATACGTGCCATACGGGACACGGGTATGATCACAGGTTTGACACACGGGGAAATTAGCATAATCCCTACTCTACCTATCACAGGGCCATCCTTGAATGACCACGAATATACACTTAATCCGACAAACGGGCTAGACGGGTCCCTGACTTACTGTACATCAAAATGGTTCTTCTTCTTCGTGACATCGGAGCACCGACCTATGCAAATCTACCTAAATCTATATATCCCCCTACCCCACCGATATAACAATATATACACTACATGGCCAAAAGGATGCGGACACCCCTTCTAATTAGTGGATTCGGCTGTTTCAGATTAGTTTCAGATTAGATTAGATTAGTGGATTCGGCCAGATAACCAAAAAGTCCCAATGAACCAAAAGTCCTCAAGTACCCAAAAAACACAGATGACCCAAAAGTCCACGAGGACCAAAAAGTCCCCGAAGATCCAAAAGTCCCCAATTAAAATTTGGTCCAATGGATATTTAATTGATATTTAAATATAAAGTCCCAGTTTCCTTATGTCTATGCTCTATTAGTATTACCTATGGCTACTGGAGTTGGGGATTTGGGAGAGGGAGGTGGAAGCAGGGGGTGGAGGGGGGACAATTATGTTATTTTAAAAAAAAATTTTTTATGCCAGATACCCTCAGTACGCCACTGGTGAGCACGTCTATAAAGTTTGTGCTACAACATTTGTGAATCAGTAGAAGAACATCATCTACTCAAATATGATAATAATTATTCAGACAGTGTGTATTTCTCAGCTGGGCCTCTCTCAATGGCAATGACTGGAGTTTCACTTGGTGCAGAATCCTTTGTTATAATTTGTTTCTCCAGTTCATTTATGCAGTTAAATATTTACAGATACTCTCCGAGAGAGTGTTCTCTCGTAATCAACCGACGCCATCGTAGTTTGGCAAGGCCACGTCCTTCCACACGCTTACTCGATCAACACTGAACCTTACCATGCGCATGCGCAGATAATAAAGCGTGTCACGTGTACAGTGTGCTTGACTAACGTCTTTCTGATGATATATAGTGATGTATTTTTGTCTGGCGAGAATCTACTCAAGTATTTCCGAGGTCTTCTGATTTCCCAGAACCAGGATTTCCTAGATATCTGGAAAAGTTCTGAACGGATTTGGATGAAAGTTGGTGGGATGGTTGCCCTTGGGATAAGGAAGAATTGATTAGTTTTTGGTGAAGCTCAGGATATTATTCCTGATCCAGGAATTTTTTACCATTGGAAGATAGGGCTCATTTTTTTTAAACATTATCTTCTATATATTCTATATTTAACATTGTGATATGAAAATAGTTTTCATATTTGTTGTAAATGCAGTTTAAACTCGTGGTTATGCGTTAGAGCGGTGTATTTTTTTTAGCAGCGTTGTCTTCAATGTTCATTTTTGTTTTTTCTAATAAAGACATATTCTGTCATTTTAAAACCACGAAAGTGTGTATTAAGTTTCCCCGTTTCATAAAATGTATCGTTTGGTACGTATAATGCTTTAAAAGTGGTTTTTTTTTTGTTTTTTTTAACCTGAGAAGAGATATCAACATTTAGCTCAGCGAATGTCATTCGCGGTGTCAGTATTTGATGAACTTATAAAGACTTAGTTCCAGATTTGTCAATGGCTGAGGTATATTAACAAACGAATACAACAGATGTGGCAAAATTCCAACTTTTTTTTTAAAGATCGCATATTCACCCAGGGTTGTGAGAGGCTGAAGAAGAAGAAACCTCGCATGGCTTCCCAGACCAAATAAATAATTCTGGTTCTGGCTCTGCGATTTTCAGGTTTATTACTCCCGCCATGGAGTAATGTATTCGATCGTGTCCGTCCGTGTGTGTGTGTGTTCGTATGTTCGTGTGTTTGTGAACAAGATATCTGGAAAAGTTCTGAACGGATTTGGATGAAAGTTGGTGGGATGATTGCCCTTGGGATAAGGAAGAATTGATTAGTTTTTGGTGAAGCTCAGGATATTATTCCGGATCCAGGAATTACTTTTGGAAATTTTTTTGGGAAAGATTTTTCCGTTTTACTGCATTAAAGCTTTTATTGTGGCGGACACGATGGCTCGCTGGCACGGTGACATCATTCCGCGCACCAAGAGGGTGTCGGCCACGCCCGAGGGGTAGGCGTGGCCTCGGGATATACACGGGGCGCGCAGCCCAGAGCACTTCAGTGCTACAGTTTGAGCTATTGAATAAAGACTCTTTTGACCCAACTCGTTGTGGCTTACCTTCGTTGGCAAACAAGTTGCGTGCATAGCACCACGCTACATTGGTGACCCCTTTTGGTTCAGCCGTCGCTGACCACAGAACGCGCCATGGCCAACAACACGGTAGCGGTGAAGCTCCCTGAGTTTTGGGAAGCTCAGGCTGAAGTATGGTTCGTGCAGGCCGAGGCACAGTTCCAACTTCGAGGCGTAACGGCGGATGAGACGCGTTATTACCACGTCATCGCCGCCCTCGGGCCCGGCGCAGCCGCCCGAGTCGTGTCCGTCCTGCGGAACCCACCGGCCGACCACAGGTACGAGGCGCTCAAGCGTCTCCTCATCGCCACGTTCGGCCTCATGGAGTGCGAGTGGGCCGACCGCCTCCTGGACTTTCCCGAACTCGGCGACACACGACCATCGGTCCAGATGGACTACATGCTTTCGCTGCTGGGTGACAAAGCCCCGGATTTTTTATTCCGGGCGCTCTTTCTACGCCAGCTACCGGCACAGGTACGCCTCGCGTTGGCTGGTTCCAAAATAAAGGAACCCCGCGCTCTGGCCATCGAGGCCGACAAGTTTTTCACGTCTTGTGACACGCGGGCGAGAGTCGGTGCGGCCGTCGCGGATCCCGAGGCTGATGATGCATACCTCGTGGATCCCGAGGCTGATGCCGATGCACACCTCATGGCCGCCGCCACGCCCCGCCCACCACCACCGCGAAAGCCGCGGCCTCCGCCTCCGCCGCAAACCTGGTGCCGTTTCCACGCCAGGTTTGGCCACAAGGCTAGGAATTGTTGCCCGCCGTGCTCGTTTGGCAAGTCGGGAAACTCCCGGGCTGGCGCTCGGTAGCGGCTTTGAGTGTCGGCCTTTCCGGCAGCCTCCTTTTTGTCACGGACACCTTGTCCGGGCATCGCTTCCTCTGCGACACAGGCGCACAGGTGAGCGTTGTCCCCGCCTCCACGTCCGACAAGCGAACCGCGGGCCGGGGCCCCGCATTGCTTGCAGCCAACGGTACACCCATACGCACATTCGGGAAGCGCTGCCTCTCCCTGCGGTTCGGATGGCAACGCTTTCAATGGACGTTCGTAACCGCCAGCATGCCCATGGCATTGCTCGGTGCGGACTTCCTATGTGCAAATGGGTTGTTGGTGGACATGAAGAACAGACGCCTCGTCCAGGCCAAAACGTTCAGCTCGCTTGCTTGCACGCTGAGCAGTTCGTTGGGCAGCTCCCTGAGCGGCTCACCAAGCGGCTTGCTGAGCGGTTCGGTCCCGGCAAGGTTGGTCTGTACGCTTCCGGCAGCGGATGAGTTCACCCGCCTCCTCGCCAGCTTCCCGGCCCTCACGCGGCCCACCTTCTCGGCGGTGGCCGTCAAGCACGGGGTGGAACATCACATCCCCACCGTCGGGCCACCGGTCTACGCCCGGGCACGCCGCCTCGAGCCGACGAAGCTCGCGGTGGCGAAAGCGAAGTTCGCTACGCTGGAGCGGCTGGGCATCGTACGGCGCTCCAAGAGCGCTTGGGCGTCGCCACTGCACATCGTGCCGAAGCCCGGCGGGGGATGGCGGCTGTGCGGAAACTACAGCCGCCTCAACGATGCCACCACCCCCGACCGCTACCCGGTCCCTCACATTCAGGACTTTTCTGCCCGGTTGGCGAAAATGTCCTTCTTTTCTAAGGTGGACCTCATCCGCGGATACCACCAGGTCCCCATCAGGCCGGAGGACATACCGAAGACGGCCGTCATGACACCATTCGGCCTCTTCGAGTTTCTTCGGATGCCCTTCGGGTTGAAGAATGCGGCTCAGGCGTTCCAACGGTTGATGGACAGCGTCTTGCGCGAATTGGATTGTGTTTATGTCTACCTGGACAACATCCTCGTCTCAAGCGTGTCCCGCAAAGAGCACCTCCGCCACCTCCGCATGCTCTTCGAACGCCTGGGCCAGCATGGCCTGATCGTAAACCCTGCCAAGTGCCGGTTCGGCGTCGCCGAAATCGACTTTTTGGGGCACCGCGTCACCAGGCACGGGGCCACCCCCTTACCGGCAAAGGTGGAGGCAGTCAAGGGGTTTCCGCGCCACCGCACAATCAGGGGGCTCCAGGAGTTCCTGGGCATGGTGAACTTTTACCACCGTTTCCTGCCCCGCGTCGTCCAGCTCCTGCGCCCCCTGCACAAGGCCCTCCGGGGGAAGCCGGGCAAAGTTGACGTTGTTTGGACCGAGCAGATGGATGCGGCGTTCGCGGGCGCAAAGCTCGCCTTGGCTAACGCCACCATGCTCGCGCACCCGGCGCTCGATGCACCGATCGCCCTCACCACCGACGCGTCAGACTACGCGGTGGGCGCAGTGCACGAGCAATGGGTGTGTGGCGCTTGGCAACCGCTGGCGTTTTTCAGCCGGCAGCTTCGCCCCCACGAACGCCGGTACAGCACCTTCGACCGCGAGTTGTTCAGGCTCCACCTGGCGGTCCGGCACTTCCGCCATCTGCTCGAGGGCCGTTCGTTCACGGCCTTCGTCGACCACAAGCCCCTGGTCTTCGCGATGGCCACCATGGTCGGCCGGGCAGCAGCGTCACCTCTCGGCCGTGTCCGAGTACACGACGGACATCCGGCACGTCGCGGGAAAGGACAACCCGGTGGCGGATTGCCTTTCCCGGTCAGTCGCCCACGCGGTCCACCTCGGGATCGACTATGCCCGGATGGCGGCGGACCAGACCGCCGACCCCGATGTCCAGGCCTTGCGGACCGCCGTCACGGGCCTCCGCGTCACCGAGGTGCCGTTCGACGGCGTGGGCACGGCCCTCTTGTGCGACGTCTCCCTCGGGCGGCCTCGCCCCATCGTGCCCGCGGGCTGGCAGCGCCGGGTTTTTGACGCCATCCACGGCCTGTCCCACCCGGGCACGAAGGCCTCCCAGAGGCTGGTCGCCGACAAGTTCGTCTGGCATGGCCTCCGGAAGGCCGTCCATGATTGGACCAGGACGTGCCTCGCGTGCCAGCACGCGAAGGTGCACCGCCACACCCAGGCCCCGTTGGCCCCGTTCATGGTGCCCGAACGTCGGTTCGACCATGTTCACGTGGACTTGGTGGGACCTCTGCCCCCCTCGCGGGGTTTCACCCACGTCCTCACCTTGGTGAACCGCACCACCCAGTGGCCGGAGGTCGTGCCTTTGGCGGCGACGACGGCGCGGACGTCGCGCAGGCGTTCATCGCCACCTGGGTTGCCCGGTTCGGCGCCCCCTCGGACATCTCGTCCGACCGCGGCCCCCAGTTCACCTCGGAGCTCTGGGGGGCGGTCGCGCAGGGGCTCGGCGTCCAGTTGCACCGCACCATGGCCTACCACCCCCAGGCCAACGGCCTGTGCGAGCGCTTCCACCGCTCCTTGAAGGCCGGGCTCCCGGCCACCCTCCGCGATGGCGGCTGGGTCGACAGGCTCCCCTGGGTCCTGCTGGGCCTCCGGACGGCGCCCAAGGACGACCTGCGCGCATCCGCGGCGGAGTTGGTCTTCGGACAACCGCTGCGGGTGCCGGGCGAGTTCCTCCCCGACTCCATGGCACCATGGTCCGCAGCGCAACAGCGCTCCGCACTGCAGGGGACCGCCCGGAGGTTCGCCCCGGTGCCGACGGCACACCACGGGTGCCCGCCAACGCACGTCGCCCCGGAGCTTCACACGGCGGAGTACGTGTTCGTCCGCCACGATGCCCAGCGGACACCGCTGCGGCCCCCGTACGACGGGCCCTTCCGCATGCTGGAGACCGGGGCGAAACACTTCACCCTCGACATCGGCGGTACTCCTGACCGCGTTTCCGTGGACCGCCTCAAGCCGGCCCACCTCGACGTGGACCACCCCCCGCCAGTGGCTCGGCCCCCGCGTCGGGGCCGCCCCCCAGCGAGCGGACCTCCGGCACCGCCCAGCCTTGCCGGCACGCCCCCCCCCCCCGGTCCTGCACCCATCCCAGGTGCCGCCGGTGGCATCCCAGATGACGTCCCGGCATCCCAGACGCCACCAGCCGCCAGAGGGCGCTTCGGCCGGGTCATCCGTTTGCCCCGCAAACTGACCCTTCAGGTGCGCGGGAATTCTGGGGGGGGCGCGTGTGGTGGACACGATGGCTCGCTGGCGCGGTGACATCATTCCGCGCACCAACAGTGTGTCGGCCACGCCCGAGGGGTAGGCGTGGTCTCGGGATATACACGGGGCACGCAGCCCCGAGCACTTCAGTGCTACAGTTTGAGCTATTGAATAAAGACTCTTTTGACCCTACTCGTTGTGGCTTACCTTCGTTGGCAAACAAGTTGCGTGCGTAGCACCACGCTACATTATTCTTATTCTTAAATGATGTTTTTCTCCTCTAATTCCGAGATATATCAAAATAAATTCTCTGACAGTTAGGGCTTACTTTCTTTTTCATTTATTGTTTTGGGGAGAGGGGATGTTAAACAAAACGTATTATTCCAAGTAAACCCACGCCGGGAGTATGCGCTCTACTGAGTGGCGTTCTAGTTTATTCAATGTAACGCCAACAAAAGTAAAATAACGTGTATGAAATAGGCATGAATCAAGGATAAGGTGTAGCATTTACTCGTATGCAATTAAATGGTTTGAGGGTTTGTAAGATCATCACACGGATCCACCATTTTCTTGGATACCTATTGTCTCTTGCCATGCATCGTTGAAAGTCGGAATGCATTTTATCGCTAATCTTCCGAAATCAACGGAAATGTTCGTTCAATTTTGCCATCCAAATTAAAACTTATCTCATCATTGAACATGGCGTAATCAGGAAAAGTGCCATTTTAGGAGTCGTGGACGGCGAGAGAACGAGGCCATTTGGTTGAGTTCAAAGCATGTTTATTCGTACAGAACCCAGCACACTCTGTACAGCCCGTTTATCGGGTAGCGATATATATACACACTCAAACACGTCATGCCGGAGTGTTTGCCCGGGAAAGGCAAGACCGGGCGTGCCCGGGCGTCCTGGGCGAGCCCTGGAAAGGCGAGTCTGGACGTGCCCGGGCGTCCTGGAAAGGCGAGGCTGGGCATGCCCGGGCGTCCTGGGCGAGCATTGGAAAGGCGAGACTGGGCGTGCCCGGGCGTCCTGGGCGAGCCCTGGAAAGGCGAGGCTGGGCATGCCCGGGCGTCCTGGGCGAGCCCTGGAAAGGCGAGGCTGGGCATGCCCGGGCGTCCTGGGCGAGCCCTGGAAAGGCGAGGCTGGGCATGCCCGGGCGTCCTGGGCGAGCCCTGGAAAGGCGAGTCCGGACATGCCCGGGAAAGGCGAGACTGAGCGTCTCCGGGTGGTCTGGGCGAGCCCGGCACAGCGATCGCTCCGTGGTTGCGTCCCCGGCAGGTGCAAGGTGATTGTGTATACCCAGCGGTAACCGCTGCACGCGCCCCTCCAGAATCGACTTGCACCGGCAGGGTCAATGTAAGGGGGGTCCCGATGACCCGACCGAAGCGACCCCTGGAGGGTCGTGGGGGGGGGGGGGGTCCGGTGTTGTGGCGGGTGGTCGAGCGGGGGGAACCGTGGACCGGGGGCGGCCTCGCCGCGGCGTACTCCGCTGTGCGAAGCGCTGGGGGGACGTAGGACCGGGGTGAGCCGACCGAGGGGCTGGTCAAGTCCTCGGGGGAGGCTGCCGAGGTTCCTCGCGGGCCTCCCGAGGTTGCAGTTCGCGGGTGCAGTGCCGAGAAGGCTCGAGCAGCGCTCGGCGTCGGTGCACGCGAAAAGCGGTTGAGCCAACCGAGGGGCTGGTCAAGGCCTCGGGGGAGGCTGCCGAGGTTCCTCGCGGGCCTCCTGAGGATGCACGGTCGGAGAGGTAGTTGCGGCTGTAGTTGTAGAGTGAAGTTGTGCGAAGGTGACGAACAGCAGTGCGCGCGAAGGTAACGAAGCAGCCGTGCCGCGAACGTCAGAGCGCGGAAGAGATGAGCAGCAGTGCCACCCACATCGCGTAACTGCATTCCTTCGGAGGGTCCTGGAGCGGGCTCGTCCCTCCGGTCGTAGAGGAGGAGCCGGGCGCGGTGCGCGAACCACATGGCCGCTCGTCGGTGCCAAAACTCCGGCAGCGCGATCGAAACCGCCGTGTTCGTTTGTAGCCCCAGAATCCGTTCGGGGGTAGACGAGGTCACCAGTTTAGGTGCGTGAACCACATGGCCGCTCGTCGGTTCCAAAACTCCGGTAGCGCGATCGAAACGGCCGTGTTCGTTTGCAGCCCCCGAATCCGTTCGGGGGTAGACGAGGTCACCAGTTTAGGAGTCGTGGACGGCGAGAGAACGAGGCCATTTGGTTGAGTTCAAAGCATGTTTATTCGTACAGAACCCAGCACACTCTGTACAGCCCGTTTATCGGGTAGCGATATATATACACACTCAAACACGTCATGCCGGAGCGTTTGCCCGGGAAAAGCGAGACCGGGCGTACCCGGGTGTCCTGGGCGAGCCCTGGAAAGGCGAGTCTGGACGTGCCAGGGCGTCCTGGGCGAGCCCTGGAAAGGCGAGGCTGGGCATGCCCGGACGTCATGGGCGAGCCCTGGAAAGGCAAGTCCGGACATGCCCGGGAAAGGCGAGACTGAGCGTCTCCGGGCGGTCTGGGCGAGCCCGGCACAGCGATCGCTCCGTGGTTGCGTCCCCGGCAGGTGCAAGGCGATTGTGTATACCCAGCGGTAACCACTACACCATCTTCTTTGATTTTCTCCATCATGACTTGAGCAAGTGGCAAGCGAACAGCTTGATCCTCCATTGTAAGCTCATTGGAAACTGTATGAAGCTTGTCAGGATGCAGCTTTGCTTCTTTCAAAATCCTGTAAACACAGTGGTCCTTCACCATTTCAGCTGCAAAGACTCCCACTGTTCAAACATTTGTGGCGATGGTCCCAAGGCTGTGCATCACACTCAGTAGTGTAAAGGTTTAAGTGTCTGCTCTAAATCTGGGAGATCAGCGGTTTGAACCCAACAATGGCACAACAAATTACAAATTCCTGCCCAAATCACCAGCAGTTGAACCTCAATGCTGGCCAAACAGCTTGTGCAATGTTTGGGCCAATAACTTTCCTCTGACAACTCCAACAATAAGGTGGGAATAATTGGCGCCATTTAAGAAGTAATGGAGATTAATAGTACCACAATTAACTCGCCTTCCCCTGCGCAGCAGGAAATGGGGGTTTGCAATTACGTGTGTGTGTGTGTGTGCGTGTGTGTGTGTGTGTGTGCGCGTGTGTGTGTGTGTCCGGGCCGTAACTTTTTTTACCATTTGAGGTATTGTCATCAAATTTTCACCAAAGCTTTATTTTGAGAATATGTAGAAAGCAATTGAATAATTTGGCCAAAAGGTCAAAAGTCAGTGTCACAAAATTGTCAATTTTCATCCAAGTGACCCGAAATTTTAAGAATTTGCATATCAGGTCACTGAATTGGTTCACTTATCAAAAGGTAGGAGTCGATTGGTTTGTTGTTTTTTACATCAAAAGGTCAAAGGTCAAGGTTGCATAAAATCGTCAATTTTCTTCCAATTAACCTGAAATTTTAAGAATTTGCATATTGTGTCACAGATTTGGTTCACCAATCAAAATCAAGAAGCTGATTTTTTTTTTAGATCTAAAGCTCAAAGGTTAAGGCTGCATAAAATCATCAATTTTCATTTTTTTTTTTAAACTGTTTTTGTTATTCTGCGCATACGGAAGTGGAAGACGACGTCTGATTACAAAGAAGAAGAAGACGTCGGACGGGTTTTGCATTTTCAGATGCTTTATAGTTTATTAAGTTGTTTTTTTGTTGGTACTGACTCGTTCCTGCCATATTCCTACCTGCCTGGATCGATGATGAACAACCACCTGTGAGTTGGTCTGCTCAAATGACACCTGCAGTTTTAAACCACTGCTTTGGCATGTGATTGCTTAGGATTTCTTCAGCTACCAGTGGACAGAGCAAAATAATTAAAGAATGAGAAACACAAGCAGAACCAAATGCAAAGCGCTATCGTTTAAATCCATGACGAATAACTGAAAGTGGAATATTTTTCGTGAAGTTATTTATAACAGAATTCATTCTGTTTTTGTTCCAGGGCAACCAGCACACCCTTCAGTTGAAATCAATAACTGATTACAAATGATTCTCTACCTGGGGCAGGAGAACTTTCAAAAGCGAAGCAGCGGAGTAATTAAAATAAGCAGGAAAGAGAAGCACTAAAAATGTGGCATGTGTATAATTCACCATTGTCTTTCTTGTTATAAGGTTCTGCTATGAAAGCTGTAAATCATAAAATATTGTGTTACCTGTAGCACCTGAGGATTCTTCTCCAGCAGAAGCACCGGCTCCACTCAAACAACACGCACAGAAAGTTTTGAGGTGAGCACTGACATACCGTTACTAAATCTGACATGATTGAGGATTTAGAACTGGTTGGGGGCTTGTGTGACCTTTCATAGTTAGAGGGCCATGACTGCTGTTGCTAAACGTGCATCGGGCAAGATACAGTCGTGGCCAAAAATATTGGCACCCTTGCACTTTTTTCAAATAATGCACCATTTCTTCCTGAAAATTGTTCAAATTAAAAAATCTTTTGGTATCCACATATGTATTTCTTTGGTTTGCAGTGGAACAAAACAAAAAAGCTTTTAAAATCACTAAATCTTAGCTTATTCCACACAACAATCCGAAAATGGTCCGGACAATATGATGGTCACCTTTCAGAAGTTGTTAGAAATAATTAGATTTCAAGAAGGTTATTATCCTTTACTTTGGAATTGAGCTCACCTGTAGTGAGTTGCAAGTGCCTGCAATATAAAAATCAATCATTCAACGACAGACTTGGCATTTAATATGGAATATTTTTTTTGTGGGGGTGAACTTACTTTTCAAGATGATTTAGAACCAAAAGTTCATTAGAATTATGTTGAAATTAATCTAGATTTTGTTAATGTGACCTTTAAAAGAAACAAAAACCACATTTGACATTTTGAAGTAAATAAATTGATCCTTGAAAGTGATGTAAACTGATATCGAACTCAATTCACGGACAGTACTGTGTTAAACTTCTGAACGTTTTCCAGAAGTATCTCTTTATTTTGCACATTAGCCAAAAATTTTTTCAACAAAAACAAAAGTTAAATTATGACTGGGATTACGGACAGTAAAATTACAGTTCAGTACTTCGTGTAACCCCCACGAGCATTCAGGAGAGCACGTACACGTCGAGGCATGCTGTTCACGAGATTTGCCAAGGTTTGGACAGGAATCGCTTGCCATGCAGTGACAATAGTCTGCTGCAATTCATGCACAGAGGTAGGCTGCTGCTTCAAGTTGTCGATTTGACGCGTTAATTCTGCCCACAAGTTCTCTATCGGATTCGTATCCGGGGACATGGCAGGCCACTCCATATGCTCGACACCACGGTCAGCAAGAAAGTGTTGGATCATGCGAGCACGATGAGGCCGTGCATTGTCACCTTGGAAGACAAAGTTTCCTCGAAAGGCTGCACGAGCAAATGGAGGCAATGTTTCTTCCATAATGGCCCTGTACTTGAACTGGTTTAGGTTTCCATTCAGAACAACCAGGTCAGTTTTGCCCCCTGCATGAAAAGCAGCCCAAATGGTCACCCCACCACCTCCAGCTTGGACTCTTGGCACAATACAATCTTCGTTGTAGGCTTCATGCACTTGTCTGCACACTCGGTTGCGGCCATCTTGACGATAGACCAGAAATCTAGACTCGTCACTGAAGGTCACGTGATTCCAGTGTCCTGGCTGCCATTGACGGAGCTCTCTGGCCCACTGCAATCGGCGCTGGCTGTGTTGTCTGGTCAGGCGTGGCTTTCTCAGGGGATGCCTGGCACGATAGCCTGCTTGAACCAGCCGTTGGTTGACTAGCCTTCTGGATACAGGCACATTTGTCAGTTGCTGCCACTCAGCCCGAAGCCGATTAGCTGACTTGGTACGGCCATTGCAGACTAACCGGTGCAGCTGGCGATCATCTCTCCTTGTGGTTCTGCGGGGACGTCCTGGCCTCGGTATTGGAGTAGGGACACCCCTCTGAGCATTTCGTTTCAGTATCTTTGACACCTGACCTTGAGTGATGCCATACTGCCGAGCAATAGCACGCTGTTTCATGCCGGAATTTCGTAAAGCCACCACTCCATGACAAACAGCATTGTCGAGTTGATGGACCATCTCCAGAGGAAGCGGCAATAACTTTTGTAGACGTGCAGCAGTTGTTTTCCACTAATACAGAACGCAACAACCCTTATATACACGATTGTGAAGCCAATCGTCAAATGTACCTGTCCTTACATTTTGTCATGCCACCTGTGGTATTATCCTGTTATTGACTTCTTGCTGCGAAAGACAATCAGTGACATGGTTCTTTTAACAAAGAAATCACGGAAGCGTAAAAGAAACCCACCAGATTGATATATTGAGTTCAGAAAGTAAACCCAAGTCAAGAAAAAAAAATATTCCATATTAAATGCCAAGTCTGCAGTTGGAATAGAGAAAAGGGATAATTTTTTTGTTTTGTGTTACTGTGTGTACCGCAATGAGCATGGAAAAAGGAGAGAACACCATATAATTGTCTGAGGAGGTCAGACACAAGATTGTAGTCATGCATGGACAATCTCAAGGCCACAAGTCCATCTCCAGAGACCTTGATGTTCCTGTGTACACTGTATGGCATGTTATCAGGAGGTTTAAGGCCTATGGCACTGTAGCCAACCTCCCTGGACGTGACCGCAAGAGAAAACTTGATAGAATATTGCAGAGAAGGATTGTTTGAATGGTGGAGAAAGCACCTCGATCAAGTGCCAAACAGATTCAAGCTGACCTTCAGACACAAGATCCAACAGTTTCAACTCGCAACATCCGTCGCCAACTCAATGAAAGGGGGCTCTAAGGCAGGAGACTCAGGAGGACCCCACTGCTGAGAAAGCCGGACTAGAGTTTTCCAAGACACACCTGAACAAGCCAAAATCCTTCTGGGAGAATTTCCCGTTGTCCTGTGGACAGATGAGACCAAATTAGAGCTTTTTGGTAAAGCACATCATCTCTATGTTTACAGAAAACAAATTGAAGCCTTCAAAGAAAAGAACACCTTCCCTACAGTCAAACATGGAGGAGGTGCAGTGATGTTTTGGGGTTACTGTGCTGCCTCTGGCACTGGGTGCCTTGAATGTGTTTATGGCATCATTAAATCAGGAGATTACCAAGGCATTTTGGAGAGCAATGTTCAACCCAGTGTCAGAAAGCTGGGTCTCCGTCGAAGGTCATGAGTCTTGCAGCAGGACAATGACCCCAAACACACTTCAAGAAGCACCCAGGAATGGTTGAAGACAAACCGCTGGACTGTTCTGAAGTGGCCAGCAATGAGTCCATCTCTAAATCCCATTGAAGTTGGCACTATGCATTCGGGCAGGTAGCATTCTCCTAGCAACCCTTCAAATATGGGAGAGCTGGAGCAGTTTGCACAAGAAGAGTGGGCCAAACTGCCAATAGAGAGATGTAGGAAGCTGTTGAAGTCCTTTTGAGGATTTCTCTATGATTGAATATTTATAAATGTCCCTGTGAGTGAGTTTTCATTTACAGCCAAATGGCTTTGTCTGTTGGACTTGAGAGTGGAGCCTAGGTGATGATCTATGACCTAGTGCACATACCAGCTCTTTCTTCGAAACAAGAACCCTTTATCTGAGATGAGCTCCACATGGTTATCCATGCCCCCACCTCTCATCTTCACTGAGTTCTGAAGTAAGAGTGGTACAAGATGGATATTTTCATGTGATTCCCTCAGGTGAACACCACAGGGATCACAAATGGCCAAGTTGTTAGCACGCTGTTTCATCCAATAGTCAATTGTGGACTTTACTATATAGTCCACAATAAACGAAAGAAACGGAAAAGGGGAGGAAGCTGAAGTGCTTACCTGAGCGATCCCGCCAGGCAGTCTTAAACCTGCTGAAAATAACTCAAACAAAAACCGGGTTTAGAAATGTACAAAAAATAACAAAAAGGTTTATTAAAAGAAATGCCGATAACAAGAAATGCGCCGGTAAACTAAATTCCTAAATGGAGCACTCCCTCACTAGACTTAGAACACGGACAAATGGGGAGGATAAACTGGATAAAATGTATTATGTGTGCATGCACTTATCTCAATCGGCTTAAACCTCGTCAGGAATAGTGTCGGCCCCAAACTCCCCACCCGGACGCTGCGGTGTTCTTGGCGGGAAGATGGCTGCACTCCACTCGTTCGCGCCCTGCTAGGCCTCGCCAGATGTCTTGGACGGCAGGTGCGCAGCTTGCTTCCCCAGCTGCATTGGCCACGATTCTCCTCGCATGCCTAAGGATGGTGTCAGCAAGAGTGTCAAGGACCAAGGGTGAGCGAGAGGCAGGAACGTCGAGGGACAGAGGAAGATGCGAGAGGCGAGGAAGGGCAAGAGGTCATCGAGGGCAAGATGAAGGCGTGAAGAGCAAAAGGCAAGAGAGAAAATGTCGGTCCGAGTCTTCTTTTAAACTCGGGTCGCGACGTCATCAGCGCTTCTCCACCAATCAGCCCGCAGGCCTAAACAGAACTTATTACATGGTGATGGTTCTTACCCGATATCCGGAGCATGCTAATTTATACAAATCTACCTGACTCTACATATCATTGCCTACCCCACAGACATAACAATATTTTTACCCAAGAGGGTCTTGCCTCTGGCTCCAATCAGTGACCTCTTCTGACCTTCAGTAATTAGTGCGACTCCTGCAAGCATACTGGTGGCTTCGTGATGACAACCTGCTTCATGAGGTGCCAACTTGTCTGACCTCTGGCAATCTGTTAATTACTCTACCACCCCTCCATGTGGACATGAAAATAACTTCGCTCTTATAAGAAGCTGCACTCTGTGAGAGAAATTCAGAAAGCTCTATTCAACTGTTGTATGCGGTGTATTGTGTTATGTAGAACAGTTCTTTATCGAGTATCGAAATAAATCTCTTTACAACCTGAAGGTAAATGTCTTTGAACTTTGCTTCGTCAAGCACCTAGATATACATCTTCTACAAAGCTCATTCATGGTTATGGGAAGCGCTTGACTGCAGTTATTTTGTCCAAAGTCTGTGCTACCAAATATCAAGTCGAGGGTGTGAAGAATTTTGTCAATGCCATTTCTTTTTATTTTCTGATTTAAAAGGATACATGAAGTTCTGAATCAAAAACAAAAGTTCTGTAATATTAACAGTGAAATAAAGAATTGTGGAGACAAAATACTTTTGTCAATTTCAACTTCTTTTTAGAGAAAATTGTGAGTTATTTGAAAAAAGTGCAAGGGTGCCAATATTTTTGGCCACGATTGTATGTGCCTCATAATGTGCTAGTAATTTAAACAGCACGTATTCACATAAGTAAAGTAACAAACCATTCTGACATTTGGGGCCACAGAAGGAGCGTTCATGTCGAGGTCCTTGTCAGGATTTTGTCTGCAAATGTTTCCACCACGCTGCACCAACCTATCAAATATCATCTTTTTGATCTGTACTAGACATTGCTAAACAAGAATCTACCGTCCAATCCAGACCAAGATGTTGATGAGCTACAATGTCGCAAACTAGAGTCCTTTTCAGGGCAATGTTCATCATCTCAGCCAACGTCGAAGATCTTTCAGCAGACAAATAACATCTTTTGAAGATATGTGCATGAGAAATAAATGTGAGATTCTTTGCCTACAATAAATGAATTGTGGAACTTCTAAGATCCATCCAAGGATCCCGGGTATGACACTTGTGACATCCAGACCACACGATCAGTATGGCAGTGTTGTTTTTATTCGCAGCGGAGTTGCTCCATTCCAGAACTTGGTAGCATTGAAGTCATAAACATCCAGCTTGTATGGATCTCCGTAAGCGCAATCTACAAGCCACCTAATGAGAAGTTCTCTTTCCCAGATGGTATTACTGATGATTATGTTCCTATGATGAAAAGCGACTTCACCAGGCATTGTGTGCTTTGGGGATACTTGGAAACAAACGATAATGAGGAATGAGTTGAAAGCTGGTAAGATGCAAGACAGCTGTCCCTCGTTCATGATGCAAAGCTATCAAGTTCCTTCAACAGTAGCAGAAGTTTCTCAATGCTTCAAACCGCATTGCTAACCAATGTGAGAAAATTGTCCTGGACCCAATTTCAAACTCTCAACATCGACATAATGGAATCAACATACATATAGTGGTTTCCCCTCATGTGGTTTTATTACGCCTACGTTTCAACCTGAAAAAGGTGAACTGGGAGAAATTCTCAGTAGATCTGGATGCTGCAATCAACCCCCTACTGGCTTCCTATGATATTTCTGTGGAGATTATGTAAATGTCCTCCAGGACCAATATCCTGAGAGGATGTCGGACGAATTACATCCCGAGACGGTCACAGGATGCTAAGGAATGCTACAAGGTCTACACCAACTACTTCCAGACTCCTGGAATCTGAAGAGAAACCGATAAATGCCATATCAGAGGAGTGATTAAATAAGTGGCAAGAGGTGATGGAGTCTAGAAATATGACCTATAACAGCAGAAAAGCCTGGAAGACCACACAGATGCTGGGGAATGACTTCACAAAACCACAACCTCAGTATGAGATCACAGCAGACGACGCGCACTAGTTCCTCCTAAACAGTCGAGGAACATCTGTAGAATATGCGTATAAAGTCTGGTCAGAATTAGTCAAAGGTCAAGGTCAACGACATCAAAAATATGAAAAACACCTATTAGGCCACGATTAGAAAAAGTAACAACAAAATTTGTTTTGCACAACATTCAATCACAACACTTGATAGGTCAAATTTTCGAAATGACCAAATTGCTGTTTCCATGGTAACTATTGTTTATTTGGATTTCGCAAGCATGTTTCTATGCACGACATATATTTTTTCAAACACTATTGACAGTTCTTCTTCTGGGTGGACCACCATTGTCTATATTGTGAACATGTACCACGTGTTACGGTCCACATCATCACTTTACAATGAATTCCCATGTTTACCAATACACATTCCAAAAATCAATCTGTACAAGTACAGATACATTCAAAGTATACCGACCCCGTGCCAAATAAAGAAATATCCTCCAGCGTGGCATTGCCGGGACGCCTCCGGCGCCCGGCGATACCGCTGTGCAGCTCATAGAGACTGTATTGGGAGGGAGAGGTGTACAATAATTGATTGATTTATTGCATAATTAAAATCAGTAAATAATGATCATAAAATATTTTCTAAATAAATTGGCTAATAGCATACCTAAACCACCAATGCTTCATCCAAAACTAACTTTTTGAAAAATAATTAAATAAGTCATGAATCGAATAATTAAATAATTAATCTATTAATTGATTAATCATTAAATCAAAATTGTCCTTTATAGCCACATCACTTGGTCACTGTAGTGTCCAAATATCAGCTTCCTAGCTCAAAAGGTGCTTGAGATATTGCCCAGATGAAAAAGACAATAAATAAATGATTAATAATGAAAATAAATAAATAATAATCACAAATTAATTAAATAATTAATCAATTGGCTAATATAATACCGAAACCAACCTACCATTTAATCCGAATCTGTAACTAAAACAAAAATTAAGTCATTAATAAAATGATCAATTAATTGATTAATCAATAAATCAAAAATATCCTTTACAGCCAAATCACTTGGTCATTGTCATGTCCAAATATCAGCTTCCTAACTCAAAAGGTGCCTGAGATAAGGCCCAGAAGAGAAAGGAAATATATAAGTACTTAAATAATTGCTAATAATTAAATAACTTATCAATTAATTCATTAATCAATAAATCAAAAATATCCTTTACAGCCAAATCACTTGGTCATTGTCATGTCCAAATATCAGCTTCCTAACTCAAAAGGTGCCTGAGATAAGGCCCAGAAGAGAAAGGAAATATATAAGTACTTAAATAATTGCTAATAATTAAATAACTTATCAATTAATTCATTAATCAATAAATCAAAAATATCCTTTACAGACAAATCACTTGGTCATTGTCATGTCCAAATATCAGCTTCCTAACTCAAAACGTGCCTGAGATAATGGCCAGAAGAGAAAGGAAATGTATAAGTACTTAATTAATCGCTAATAATTAAATAACTCGTCAATTAATTGATTAATCAAAAAACAAAAAATACCATTTTTGAAAAAGTACTTGCTCACTATTGTGCCAAATTCAGCTTCCTAGCTCAAAGGATGGCTGAGATATCGCCCGGACAAACAAACAAACAAGAAAGCAAGAAAACAAACAAACAAACAAACAAGTACAGATACATTCAAAGCACACTGCCCCCATGCCAAATAATTAAATATCCTACAGTGCGGCTCATAGAGACTGCATTGGGAGGGAGAGGTGTACAATAATTGATTGATTAATTGCATAATTAAAATCAATAACAGATTATCATAAAATATCTTCTTTATCAATTGGCTAATAGCATAACTAAACCACTAGTGCTTCATCCGAAGATGTATCTTTTAGAAATTTAATTAAATAAGTCATTAATAAAAAATTAAATAATTAATTGATTAATCAATAAATAATTAATCGATTAAATGATTAATCAATAAATCAAAAATATCCTTTACGGCAACATCATCTGGTCACTGTCATGTCCAAATATTAGCTTCCTAGCTCAAAAGGTGCCTGAGATATTGCCAAGATGAGAAAGAAAATAAATAAATGATTAATAATGAAAATAAATAAATAATAATCATCAAAAATTAAATAGTTAATCAATTGGCTAATAGAATACACAAACCACCACAATTTCATCCGAATCTGTAACTTCAAAAAAAAAATCAATTAAGTCATTCATCAAATAATTAAATAATTAATCGATTAATTAATTAATCAATAAATCAAAAATACCCTTTACAGCCAAATCACTTGGTCATTGTCATGTCCAAATATCAGCTCCCTAGCTCAAAAGGTGCCTGAGATATTGCCCAGATGAGAAATAAAATAAAGAAATAATTAATAATGAAAATAAAGAAAGAATAATCATAAAAAATGAAATAATTAATCAATTCGCTAATAGAACATGTAAACCACCACCATTTCATCAGAATGTGTAACTAAAAAAAATTTTTTTTTGTCATTAATGGAATAATTAAATAATTAATCTATTAATTGATTAATCAATAAATCAAAAATATAATTTACAGCCAAATCACTTTGTCATTGGCATGTCCAAATATCATCTTCCTAACTCAAAAGGTGCCTGGGATATTGGCCAAATGAGAAAGGAAATAAATAAGTACTTAATTAATCGCTAATAATTAAATAACTCATCAATTAATTGATTAATCAAAAAACAAAAAATAACTTTTTTGACAGAGTACGTCCTCACTATTTTGCCGAAATTTCAGCTTCCTAGCTCAAAGGATGGCTGAGATATCACCCGGACAAACAAACAAACAAGAAAACAAGAAAGCAAGAAAACAAACAACCAGAGTGAAAACCGAGTACTCCCTTTCAGCGTGCGTCACTGCCGAGCCCCCTTCGGTGCCCGGCAATGACGTTATGCAGCGCCTGGAGATGGCATAGGAAAGGTGCTGTGTACAAAAACAACCACCTTGAGCAATGCAGACGGGAGAGTGGGGTGCATCGTGGAGCATGCTGTCATTAGGCCTGTACCAGTCGCCCCCACCTTGAGTGGCCTTAAAAGCTTTGTGGTGGGCAACATCTCATTTAAAAAAAAAAATCTTAAGCTTTCTCTGTAACAGCAAATATCTTATCACGTTTTTTGCCAAATAGACATTTTGTGAGGTACCTTTGACCAAGTCATTTTCATGGAGCAATGCGTAGGGCTGACCTCGCCTTATTTGGATCCTTCTTGCCTTGCAAGCACTTTTGGTGAACCCAAAATGGTGGCATGAAATTAGATAATGAATAGTAACTCAAAAAATAGTGACACAGTGACCTGGGTTGATTCAAAGGCTATTCCTAAAAACGGTCGTTTTGAGGCTTCATTACAAGGAGATTGCATCATGCAGCGGAAGATGAAGCAATTAGCGTGGAGGTTAACATCATTATCTTTCTCAACCCAACATTTTCTTAAGAGCGGTTGTAACTGATCCTAAATTAAATGTGCTGGGGCGACGGTTCTGAAAAATGAAGGAGTGGAGATTGATGGCTTTAGATTCCAACAGCCGTGCTTGGAAATATCCGAATACCTGTTCATGGGAGAAACTCCTCGTAGGAGCAAATGCCCTTTGCTGTCAGGCAAACTCAGCCATTCTTGAAGCTTTGTGCATGGCCCAGACTTCAAGCTCCAAGGTTTGTAAATGCCCTTTTTCCTGGGTGTCTCTCTAGCTTTGATGTGTGTTTGCCCTGAGCAATGATGGCTTGAAATAGCTTATCTCTGTGCCTGCTGCTATAAATTGGAGAACTGAGCTAGGCTCAGGCCTATGATGATGCTTTTTTTGAATTCAGACAGGATGGAAGTGATTGAGTGGCAGACACAGATTGTGTGTACATTCTTCCAAAGGAACGATAATGGCATCCAGGCAGCAATTACATGGTTGCCAGTTTGAATCCTGGCACCCCGACGCAGACACCATTACACTCATGACAGTGTGGTAAATAGAGCCGCAACTTTGCCAGTCATTCTACCCATCATGAATGTTGAAAGACGATTATAAATATCCTGAGTGGTGTGTATTGCCCAAGAGGATTGCCAAGTGGTAGCCTGGTTGCTTCTTGCACTGTTAGGTTCAAATTCATTTGAGTTTGAGAAAGAGCCTTTCCAGTGAAGTGCATAGGGTGTGGAATCATGAAATGAGCATCCTTTTCATTGGTTCAGAAGCGATCTATAGTGTTGGCCCTCATTCATTTGGTGTTATATATTCATTGTACTGCTATCAATGCCACCATCATTCAGATAAATGCTTCAACTTATGCAGCAGATGAAAACAAGACCGATAGTCTAATAACAGTGTAGCCGGGCTGACTGGAGGATCTGCTGTCCCTGTCATGTGACCAGATCCTCACCTCTGATTGATGGACGTTTGTGAGGGGCAGAGAAACAAACGCTGTTTCAGACGGCATTGCTTTTATGGGCTACGCCGTAAAAATATGGCTGCCGAACCAGGTGACCGATGACGTCATCAATTATTTTTTCTCAACCAATTTATCCCTTGATCACGCTCAATAAATGTCATACTGATCAGATCAAGCATTCTATTTGTTGACTTGTGATGTCATAATGAAGGCACCTATGACATCATTATTAATGTGTTATTCTCCATGGGGAGTACTTTACAATGAGCCACCTTTTAAATTTTCCATGGAGCGATTTCGGAGATATAGAGATGCAAAGTTTTTTGGTTTTTCGAAGATGGCGCTCATACCATGTGACCTATTACATCACAATTATGATTTAAAAAATTCGACAG
The DNA here is from genome assembly GCF_964187855.1 of Myxine glutinosa. Lineage (NCBI taxonomy): Eukaryota > Metazoa > Chordata > Myxini > Myxiniformes > Myxinidae > Myxine > Myxine glutinosa. The sequence goes on from NC_136267.1 coordinate 73,926,842, forward strand.
GAGGTACTCCTATAGTGGAAATTTCGTGTCAATCGGACAAGTGGTTGCAGTAAATTATAAAGGGAATAAATCCACAAAATGCCGGCAGAAGGGACATACATACATACGTACACTGGATGGACAGACAAATGCTGTTCCAGACAGCATTGCCTGAACCTACGGGCTATGCCGTAAAAATGTGGAGTTTTATGGAATGTTGCAAGAACTAGTAGAGCAGGAGCCTACAATAAATGTTTTAAATACCATGCGAGACTATAATGACAATATTAGAGAAGGAGGAGCACCAGGGATTACAGGAAAGCATGGACTTGGAATCAGAAATGAGCCAGAGGAGCGAATGCTCGAGTTCTGTGTGGAGAATGATCTCACAATTGCAAACACATGGTTCAAAAAACCCAGTGCAGACTGTACACATGGACTTCACCTGATGGGCAAGATAGAAATCAGATTGATTATGTCATAATCAACAGAAGATGGTGAAGTGCTGTACAATCTGCCGATACTCTGCCAAGCGAAGACTGTGCGACAGATCATGAACTCCTTGTGACAAAACTACAAGTTAAATTGGGAAAGTTGAAAAAAATATCAAAACCTCCGACCAGATATAACCATGAAAATGTATCTACAACAATATGCAACAAAGGTATAAAACCGTTTTGCAGAGCTGGACTTGGTTAACAGAATGCAGGACGAATTGTGGCAAGAGGTTGAAGACATTGTAAAAGAAGAGGCCAAAAACATCTCAAGAGCAAGCAGAAAGAAGATGGCAAAATATGCTTGTCAGAAGAGGCAATATACATTGCAGACAGAAGAAGAGAGGTGAAAACTAAAGGCACATCCTGAGAGGACATGAAGCGGATAAATGCCAGCTCCCAACGACAAGCTCAGAAGGACAAATACAAGAAAAAGAGCAACCAGAGATTGCAAACCCTCACCAGGATGTATTTTCAGTGTTTTTTTAAGGCTTTTGTGTTCAAACAAATATGGCGGCCGAACCACGTGACTGATGACGTCATCATTATTTTTTTTCTAAACTAATTTATTCCTAGATTATTCTCAAGAAATTTCATCTTGATCGGATGAAGTTTTGTAATTGTCAAATTATGACGTCATAATGGAGACACCTATGACATCATCATTAACATATTTTATTCCCCATGGAGAGTTCTTTACAATGAGCCATGTCTCAATTTTTTCTATTCAGCGCTTTCGGAGATATAGAGGTGCAAAGTTTTTTGGTTTTTCCAAGATGGCGGCCGAACCACGTGACCGATGACATCATCATTATTTTTTTCTCCACCAGTTTATGCCGATATGGCGCTCAAGAAATTTCATCTTGATTGGATGAAGTTCTGTACTTGTCGAATTATGACATCATAATGGAGGCACCTATGACATCAACAATAACATATTTTATTCCCCATGGAGAGTTGTTTGCAATGAACCATGTCTCAATTTTTTATATTCAGCGCTTTCCGAGATATAGAGGTGCAAAGTTTTTCGACTTTTCCAATATGGCGGCCGAACCACGTCATAATTATCATTTAAAAAATTATACAGGAGGAGTTAATCTGAGAGCGGGCACCTATGGTGAAAATTTCCTGTCAATCGGACAAACGGTTGCAGAGAAAATCATATTTATTCTGTGCGGACAAACAGACAAACAAACAGACAAACAAACAGACTCAAATGGAATACCCTCTCCTCTGGTGAGGGTAAATATTTCAAAGAGGCATTCATCGAGATAAAAAGTGACAACAGAGTGGGAAAAACAAGCGATCTCTTTTTAAAAAAGATGAGAGAGATCACAGGAAAGCCTAAGTCTAGGATTGGGGTCCTTAGGAGAAAAACAGAAAAATATCTGACAGAAGAAATACAGGTGTTAGAAAGATGGAATGACCCTTCCGAACCTCGATATCAACGAGGTAGTGATATGATGGCAACCTTCGAAGAAAGAGAGTATTAGCAAGAACCAATAGTGATAGAATGGTATGTGGAATCTGATATACAGTGCATTCAGAAAGTATTCAGACCCCTTCACTTTTTTCACATTTTGCGATGTTGCAGCCTTATGCTGAAATCGTTTAAATTCATTTTCTCCCTCATCCATCTCCACTCAATACCCAATAATAACAAAGAGAAAACAGGATTTTAGAAAGTTTTGCAAATTTATTAAAAAGAAAAAACTGAAATATCACATTGACATAAGTATTCAGACCCAAACTCAGTACTTAGTTGAAGCACCTTTGGCAGCGATTACAGCCTCGAGTCTTCTTGGGTACGGTATGACAAGCTTTGCACACCTTGATTTGGGGATTTTCTGCCATTCTTCTCTGCAGATCCTCTCAAGCTCTGTCAGGTTGGATGGGGACCGTCGGGGGACAGCCATTTTCAGGTCTCTCCAGAGACGTTCGATTGGGTACAAGTCAGGGCTCTGGCTGGGCCACTCAAGGACTTTCACAGAGTTGTCCCGAAGCCACTCCTGCGTTGTCTTGGCTGTGTGCTTAGGGTCATTGTCCTGTTGGAAGGTGAACCTTCGGCCCAGTCTGAGGTCCTGAGCGCTCTGTTTCAGGTTGTCATTAAGGATATCTCTGTACTTTGCTCCGTTCATTGTTCCTTCAACCCTGACCAGTCCCCCAGTCCCTGCTGCTGAAAAACACCCCCACAGCATGATGCTGCCACCACCATGCTTCACCGTTGGGATGGTATTGGGCAGGTGATGAGCAGTGCGTGGTTTCCTCCAGACATGATGCTTAGAATTGAGGCCAAACAGTTCAATCTTGGTTTCATCAGACCACAGCATCTTGTTTCTCACAGTCTGAGAGTCCTTTAGGTGCTTTTTTGCAAACTCCAAATGGGCTTTCATGTGTCTTTCACTGAGGAGAGGCTTCCGTCTGGCCACTCTGGATAAAGCCCAGATCGGTGGAGTGTTGCAGTGATGGTTATCCTTCTGGAAGTTTCTCCCATCTGCACACAGGATCTCTGGAGCTCAGCCAGTGACCATCGGCTTCTTGGTCACCTCTCTTACCAAGGCCCGTCTCCCCCGATTGCTCAGTTTGGCCGGGCGGCCAGCTCTAGGAAGAGTCCTGGTTGTTCCAAACTTCTTCAATCTAAGAATTATGGAGGCCACTGTGCTCTTGGGAACCTTCAATGCAGCAGAATTTTTTTTTGTAGGCTTCCCCAGATCTGTGCCTCGACACAGTCTCTGATCTCTGCAGGCAGTTCCTTCGACCTCATGGCTTGGTTTTTGCTCTGATGTGCATTGTCAGCTGTGAGACCTTTATATATATAGACAGGTGTGTGCCTTTGTAAATCATGTCCAATCAATTGAATTTACCACAGGTGGACTCCAATCAAGGTGTAGAAACATCTCAAAGATGATCAAGAGAAATGGGAGGCACCTGAACTAAATTTCAAGTGTCATAGCAAAGGGTCTGAATACTTATGTCAATGTGATATTTCAGTTTTTTCTTTTTAATAAATTTGCAAAACTTTCTAAAATCCTGTTTTCTCTTTGTCATTATGGGGTATTGAATGCAGATTGATGAGGGAAAAAATGAATTTAAACGATTTCAGCATAAGGCTGCAACATAACAGAATGTGAAAAAAGTGAAGGGGTCTGAATACTTTCTGAATGCACTGTATCTGATAATATAACCTTGAAAGAGCTTCTTTTTATTATAATTCTTCTTTAATGGCTATAATTATTCCCACATTCTTATTCCCACTCTCTCTTCCCCTGGATAGTTTGTGACAAAACAAACTGACCAGGGGAAGCTTAGTCAAAGTCTTGCAGGAACCAACTGGCCACGCCTGACACTCGTCTAGGCTTCGGGCAGGAATTTGGATTTGGCTATGGCACCGGCGATAGTTTACTTACTCTTCGTGAAGGACACGGTGGGACCTTTAACGTCCACCAACTAATGCCAGCAGAAGGAACGCCCGTTCAACTTCCATCAGGGGGAAGACACACACATTGATGAATCACCCTGCCTGTGAAACACCAAGATGACAGTTTATAGCTGGGTCGGGATTGAAGCCTTGAAAGAGCTGGCAAATGGAAAAGCACCAAATACCGATGAACTTCCAATATAACTCTTTAAGGTAGTTGGAGAAGATGCAATCAAAATGTCAACAGCTATCTGTGCATAGTTCAGGTGCAGGATTGTATGGCCTGAAAGATGGAAGTAGTCAGTCGACATACCATTACCAAAGAAAGGGGATCCAAAAAAAATGTTCAAATAACAGAACCATTGCCTTAATTTCACATGCAATATGATATGTCTGATAAAAAGCCTGTACACTAAACAAGAAACTCCAGAAAGAACAGGGTATGGAGAAACAGACGTCTGGAATTGCAAAAAGGGTTAGACAGGGATTCATTATCTGCCCCTACTTTTTCAATCTGTAAAGTGAGTACATCATGAGGAAATCAAACTTGGGTGACATAGAGGCTAGGGTCAGGATTGGATGAAGATGGATCAATAATCTAAGGGATGATGATGATGATAACACTCTGTTGGGAGTAAGCAAAGAGGCCTTGATGAAACTGCTCGAGACAGTGAAGACAGAGTGAAAAATCTGGTCTTTATTTAAACTTAAAAAAAGACTAAAATCTTGTCAACTGAAAAGATCGATGTGATCAGATTGGGAATCGATCAGGAGATGGAAAGTTTCATCTTCCTGGATTCTAAGATTGAAGTGAGTGGAGAATGTGAAGGATAAATTAATAGACGATTAACATTGGGGAAAACAGCAATTTCAGGATTTAAAAAAGATCTGGAAAGACAAACATGCGACAAAACAAACCAAGAGGTAGCTGGTGAATACTCTAGTATTTTTATGAGAAATGTATGGCTGTGAATCATGGACAGTGAAGAAGAAAGAAAGGTAGAACACTGAAAGTTTTGAAATGTGGTGTTGGAGACGAATGTTAAAAATTCCATGGACTGCAAGAAGAACAAACAAATCAATGCTTCAATAAATTAGACCCCCAGGAACATGAGAAGTGCTGATGATAAAACAGAAACTGTCAAACTTTGGACACATAATGCGTACAGCAAACAAAAGTCTCAACTCATACCTTTGAAGACATTTCATCCACAATGAATTTTAATCTGTGAATCTATCAGAGTTGCTTCCTCTTCTTCTGAAAAAGATTTCATGCTGGACATTCCACGTTGATGATTGATCTATATCTCAACATGCCACGTACGTACATTGCTAGCTGAATGCACCTGGCATTGCCCGGGTTCTTTTTGAATGAATTTAATCTTCTGTACATCGGTCTGACGCGGGCCCAGTATCAGTTCATGCTCAACGATTCCTTGTTCTCTCTTCTGTCGGGCTCTGCGAGAGAATTTTGAAAGCATGTGTTGCAATCAGTCAGATATTCCTATTAAGTGCATAAGTTGTACTTCAAGAGAATTTTTGAAAGAAGAAGAAGATTTATTGCGAAATGGGCCCAGCCCGGACGAGGCGGCCTTGACCGGCCTCGCCACCTAGCCTATAACCTTCCCGGGGCCCGTCCCGACATTTTTTGTTTCAGAGGTTTCCTCCTATCTTTCACCGTTCAGGAGATTAGCGCGTGCAGACAAACAAACAAACAAAAACTTTCTTTTATAGATTTAAAAATATAGATAAAATATAATATAATAAATAAATAATAAGATTAGATAAGAAGATGGAAGACAGAAGGCTTAGGATTCGACCGCACCAGGCGCGAAGTGGATGGGGCACCCAATGACACCCTCAAAAAAAACGTTTTCATGCTCCATTTGTTTTTATTGTATATAAATTATAATACAACGAACTCGTGAGATCACGAGAAGCAACTTTCAGAACCACAGTTTCACAGTTTAAACTCCGTGCTACGTGTCAATGTGTCAGGTCGATGTTTACAAACTCTTTCCATCCGGATTCACTTTTTTCCTAATTCCTATTTCTATCGCACAGTAAATAAATCCGTGTTCCGGTGTTAGTAATTATCGGGCTGCCTTCTGCGTAGATCTCTTATCTTGTAAAATGAGGTTTAATATGCACTCAGTAACATGGAGATCGCCCATTGGCCCAAGGGATGGAGGGGTGTAACTGTTGGACGTTTGTTATGTAATTACGTCGCTCAAATCAAAATATCTCAAGGTGTATGTCCCAATCAGCGAGGCCAGGATCACGTGTCAAGTCAGTTCATTACCTTACTTGTCTTCCTCTGCTGCTCTGTCTCATCCGCTCTAGTCTCTAGTCTAGGCCATAGAAATACCACACCTTGCTGCATAGAAATACCACACCTTGCTGCATGCATGTTTGATGTAGTTTTTGTTAGCGGCTTTGTAGCATACCTGCCTGCTCTACTGCTTCAGCATTACTTTTGATGTAGTTTTTGTTAGCGGCTTTGTAGCATACCTGCCTGCTCTTCTGCTTCAGCATTACTTTTGATGTAGTTTTTGTTAGCGGCTTTGTAGCATACCTGCCTGCTCTACTGCTTCAGCATTAGTTTTGATGTAGTTTTTGTTAGCGGCCTTGTAGCATACCTGCCTGCTCTACTGCTTTAGCATTACTTTTGATGTAGTTTTTGTTAGCGGCCTTGTAGCATACCTGCCTGCTCTTCTACTTCAGTATTAGGTTACCTTTCACCAATCCCAGGTCTGCTTGGACCAGGGCGGGGATTACACGTTCGTTTTATTATCGTCAAATGGTACGAATACTCCCTCACTCTCTTCAATCCCACTCCTCCATCCAGGTCTTTAAAACGGCTGTTCACCACCATCTCTTATCTTCCCCAATCCAAAACCTTGATCTTTTCTACCCCCGCTAATTCCACCCCAGATTCACTTTTTTGAGGTGACTTTTGACTTCTTTCCTGGAAGTCCTTGCAGTGTTCATATGTTTTATACCTCTTCCACCTCCCCCAAGCCTACCCCCTCCCACATTTCTCCCGATGTCCCTGCTCTCAAATGTTGTGTTTGTGTCCTTCGCCCTCTCTCCCCATCTTGTCTACCGCTCCCCTTATTTTTTTGTTTTGTGTGTCGGTTTGACTTTTTGTGTAATTAATGTTAGCTCTTCCACGGGCCTCGATCTTGTATACAAAAAAAAAAAAAAAAAAAGTCCTTGGTGTCCTTGCGTTTTATACCTATCCTGCCTCCCCCCAGGCCCTCTCCCTCCCAGACATCTCCCGATGTCCCTGCTCTCAAATGTTGTGTTTGTGTGCCTCCTCCCCTTCTCTCCCCATCTGGTCGACCGCTCCCCTTTTTATATACTTCGTTTGCTTGTTTGTTTGATTTGTTTGTTTGATAAATGTTAGCTCTTTCACGAGCCTCGACTCTGTATACAAAAAAAATAAAAATAATAGTATTATTGTTGTTAATATTATTAGTATTAATAAATGCTTTGTTACAATGTTATCATTGTTTTTGTTGTTTATTTTGTAAAAGGAATACCATGCCATGGAAGGACCTATTAAACTGCTCTATGCACCTTAACATGGCGCGTGTTTAGAAATACAGAATTTTTCTGGATTCTTTGTAGCTAATAAGCCTAATCATCTCAGAAGATCATATCTAAATCTATTCTCATTTTTAACAGGTTCCAGGGCTCTGCTGCTTAGACCCACTGGGGAAGCTTTAGCTCTTTCATATGGCCCCTCAATAGGAATTTCTGACTATGTCAGTGCCTGCAGGGAGCGATATTTTTGACCTTCGCCCCGAGCACCACAAACCATCACTACACCACTGCCTGTATATATATATATATATATATATATATATATATATATATATATATATATATATATATATATATATATATATATATATATATATGTATATATAAACGCATTCTTATGATGTCATTATGTTTCAAATTATAATTTCTAAAAAGGAAACAAGAATTACAAAAGCCATATGTTCATACATCGATCTCTCTATTGTCATGCTTCGGTTTTATTTTCCATCTAATGAACTTCTAATAGTTTTCATGACCTTTCATTTTTATTTCTTGTTATTTAACTACCAATAATACAAAATTGGAATACAGTATTTCAAAGTTGATCTGATTATTCAAAAACAATCCTATTGAATATCATCAAAATGTGCCACATATGCTGAAAGAAAGACAAGGTGACAAGTTTCATCCAGACAAAGTTATTATCAAAAACGAGATGAAATAAATAAATGAAACAACTTGTTCTCCCAATGAAGGCTCATTATTTTTGAATTCTCATTAAATCAAAGTGGTTATAATGGTCCTAATAAGTCACAGTGTTCAATTCGATACTTGAGCAGTACAGTAAAAATGGAATATAGAGTTTTTTTGTATACAGAGTTGAGGTGCATGGAGGAGCAATTACACAGAACAGACCAGGACATCGCAAAATAAAAAGAAGAGTTGAAAGAGAGGGGGGTGTGGTGGGGTAGGGGTACACAGCAACAGCAGGGCAGAGGGAACCAATGCAGGGAAATGTGGAGGAATAAATGACATGGTGTAGAATGAGAGAAATGGAAGGACACAGGGGGTGAACAAGCTGGATACAGCCACAAACTCTCAATCACAGAAGTGGAAGGGAAAACTGGGGAAGAAGCAGAAATTGAACCAATTTTTTATTATTAAAAGGATGGTGAGGGAGCAGTGGAAACCCAGTAAATTGAAAAGTAAGTGTTACGGATTTGTCACTTCCGCCTTTGTTGTTGTTATATACTTGTAGGATTCTTAGATTCAGGTAATAATGTTAAGATTTTTGTGTGAAATGCAGATGACATTAGTAAAAGGTAAAAATTAATGTTTGTGAAGGAAAAATGAAAACACAGCAAATAAACAGGAAGAGGAGAGAGAGGAGGAGATCAGAGGGGAGATCAGAGGGGAGAGGAGGAGACAGCTGTGAGTCGCATCGAGGCTCTACAAGTCGAGTGGACTTTTTTGATATTGGTCGCGAATGAATTGAGGCTTCCCATGAAAGGGATTGTCCGCGACATTGTCACATATTGCGAGTGCAATTAAAACTGCGTCTCAGGTTTTATCACCAAGTGTGAGCTATTGTTGGAGGGAAAGCAAGAACCTCCATTACAGGCCGATCCGCCATTTTGTCCTCGAAGAGACCGTCCGCTTGGTGCAGCTTGTTTTGTCATTGGGATTCCCATATCGACATCATCGTGTTGATCACCGTTGGTTTTCATATCGGCTTAATCGTTGGTGGACATGGGGCATAGATTGCACTCACGTTTTGGGGAATCGTTACCCCGTGTCGCCAGCTGCACGACCTCTCACCTCATAACTCCACGTTCGCCGCCGCGACGATACCTGCATGTTCTTGCCGTTCTGCATGGACTTTGGGGAATGTTACATTCCACTCACATTTGGCGTATCATGGGTTTATTGCTTTGAGAGCATTGGGGAATGATGGTACATCATATGTATTGTTCATTTGATGCAAGTGATATTTTCATTGTACTTTCTTCAAGAGTGTTATTATTGTGTATGTGAGAGTTCTTCATACAATTACTTGTTTTGTTCTACAATTGCATTGCTGTGGTTTTACCATGTTTTATTAGAACACTCAAAATAACAAATCTTTCTGCCGTGTTCCCTCTCGAGACTCTGAAGGGCACCATAATCGGAGTTAGGGGAGGTAACACGTAACATAGGAAAGAGGTGGACTTGCTTCTCACAAGCTACAAAGCTTTTGTTCACAGTGAATTAAGTATTGCTCTCCCCCATGGGCTGGACCTCCAGAATCATGCATAGTACACCAACCCGGACTTGCAGTGGAATTCAGATCCCTGAACATCTTTGGCATCTTCTAACAGGTACTTGTTGATGCTGCATAGGACCAGCTTTTTACCACCGCAGATTGGTGGTCTAATGGTCCTCTCCCAACTCCCATTTGATCTTCACTGGCAGACACTTTTATCCATCCACCCATTGGTCACACTCCAAGCACTAACCCCTTCTTGTGAACCGACTGAGGTGCAGGCCGAGCACTCACTCCTTTGTTCCTCTGCTTTTCCTGTCTGTTGAACTTCCTTTCCACTCACTCAAAGTCCTTCCTTAAATTTGTCAACTCAGAACAATCTTGTGTTATCCCCGATGACTGACTGACTATCCATGATCTCTTTGACCCAATCTAATTGCATTCAAGTCTCAGAACTACTGTCACACTCTGCCTCTTTGATCATAGTGTGAACTGTCATCCCTCTCTTGTTCGTCTGGCTCTTCCATGAGCTTTGAAGAGTGCATTTAAACATAATCATGTGTGACTGTTTGTGTTTCTCGACCTTCTCCCGTGCAGCCATTGTATGTCGAAGGGCATGACTTGTATGCCAGGGTGCATTGCTGGGGATGTGACATAGACAAGTTGTGTCCAATGACATTTTCCTGTTTCATTACGTTTGTACATTATTGCACAATTCTATAATGCTGCCACCTCACATAAAATGTCAGATGCTGTGATATGGCATTCAATGCTGGTGCTTTTTGACCAAGAGGATGATATTATTATCACATAAAGGTGCTTTTGAGCTGGAAATTCCTGACTTCATTATGATGACAAAACATTTTGTCCATATTTAAAGCCCTTATTAATCAGCATATTTAATGTTGGGGCAATTATATATGCTTACTCAAAAATGCCAAAATATTTTTAGAATCTTCTGCAATTAAGGAAACAGACACAGGAGAAGGTAATTTGGCCCATGATGCATCTGCTTTATCTTAATCTACCATATCAGTTTACTTATCTTTATTGTAGTAACATCCTTTCCATTACCTTAAGATAACTTAACATCTACTGGCCTTTAATATCTACAGGTAGGGAATATATCTGTATATATATATATATATATATATATATATATATATATATATATATATATATATATATATATATATATATATATATATATATATAATCCGTGTGCTGCAAACTGCTGCATACTATCTTGCCAATCCATTTTGAAGAAATCAGATTAGTTGGAGGAGTCTTGCTCAAAAACGGGTATAGAAAAGGGCTACCCTACCCTGAAAGAACAAAACAGCCAGAATGGAAAGAGCCAGACACGCTTGGGCACTGTACACTGACATATTACCCGGGCCTTTCTGAAAGGATTGGCAAGATAGTATGCAGCGCACGGATTGGTGTAGCCTGCAAACCTCCATGCACTATCCACAATGTCATTTCAAAACTGAAGGACACAGTATCAACTGGTGATAAATCTGGAGTAGTTTACCATTCGTCATGCAAAGACTGTGACCAATTCTACATTGGTGAAAACTGGAAGAAATTTGAAACAGACTAGATGAGCATGACAGAGCAGATACGCTGGGAAAGGTGACACAGTCAGCCATAGCACGTCAATGTCTGCAAACTGGCCACAAATTTGACTTTGATGGGACCCGTGTCCTCGATGTGACGTCGAGAAAGTGACACAGATTGATACTGGAAGCATGGCATGTGAAGAGCCGAGAGGGTGGTCTAAATCGGTAGACGATGGACATACAGTACCTACATAATACACACCTTTCATATAAATGGCAAAAACTGGATGGTATAAACAACTGATTTACATGTACAACAAACAACAACACTCAATCCCAACCACCACACCCACGTGTGTAAAACACCCAACGGAAACTCCAACAATCGCACAAACCGCATCTCATAACCTCCAAGCAAGGCACGAAACCACCCATGTCCATGCCCCAGAAACACAACAGCAACAACAAAAACAACAACAAGCACACACACATGCATACCCACACTCATACATCAGATCACACGGCAGTAATAACAAAAATAAAGAGTGGCGCAGCCCATCAATGATGTGCTTTGACGTTTATTTGCTTGAGGTTTGCAAAAAAACCAAAAAAAACCCTGCATCTGACCTCGAGCACCAGCACGTGACCGGAAGCGACCACAAGATGAATAAAAACCCCATCGGTGCCAGGGCTCATGGTCTTTTCGCTTGAGGAAGCCTGCCGAGAAGCGTGTGAAATGGCGGGTCTACTCTTGCTTATTCGCTCAAAGTTACGGAGAAGATGTAGTTTTTACTTTCTGGTTGGAAGTGCCTTTCTTTCTTAAAAAAAAAAAAAAAAAAATAAAAAAAAAATATATATATATGTGTAAAAAGAAATATATATATATATATATAAATTATGTATATTGTTGCCGATATGAGGACTGTATATTTTTTGGGTTGTGTGAATTATTATTATTGTTTATTCTGCGCCTCCTGCCTCCGGAGCTGTGTAAAGGTCAAAGGGCATCCCATAATTAGTCCACAAGCATACACGTCAGCCAATAATAGAATACCCCTGTTCGATAGTTATATCTTATTCTGTGTTTTAGGGTAAGGCTGTGTCTCCCATTAATTGAAGTACTCCATTGCACCAGTGAAAGAGATAGATTCCCTTCATTCCCATTCCCAAAACCTCCATTCCCCCTTTTCGTCATTTGGCAATTACCTCCCCTCCAATAACCGCCATTGACCACGAGGCAGGGTCGGAGAAGAAAGGCGTGTCTCCACCTCGTCATAGAGGGGAGGAGTGAGCCAGCCCCACTCGACCAACCATGAGCCAGGGGTTTGGCTAGAGAGGGCGGAGGAAGAGCGATCGGGGAGGTTCGCAAAGGTTGAGGGGCGGGGCCTATATAACCCACAGCGCGACGCTCCCCAAGCAGTCGAGCTTTGAAGAAGAAAGAGAGGCGCTGAGAGGAGGGAATGAGCAGGCGTGACCGCAGCTAAAATCCGCAGCGCGACGCTCCCAAAAGAGAAGCTGAGACAACCTTTGAGAGAGGAGCTTTGACCGGCAGACAAAAGGGAGCCCAAGCCGTTGAGAAGAGAGAGGGTCCAAGAAGCAGAGCTGAGTTGTGTGGTTTTGGTCGTCAGTGGTTGCGTTGTGGTGGTCAGTGGTTGCGTTGGTTGCGTTGAGTTGTCGGTGGTGAGGAGTGATTGGACCAAGAGAACATAGAGAACATCCAAGGAGAGGACATCCCAGAAAGCACAAAGCCTGTTGTAATCCTGGAAAAGCAGCGGCGGCCACAGCAGCAACAACACCCAACAGCCGCTTGGGGGCCTGGACGGCGGTTTTGAGCAGGGCCGCGAAGGAACGGCGGCTGCTAAACGCGCCGATCGTGCTGCACAATACAACTCCAAGCCATCCTCTCCTTCCAGCCAACTCCTGTCATCATTCCCCGTGTGAGTCTGTCTTTTGTTTGTTCTGTCCCTGGGTTAATTAAGACTGTAGGTAAGTTAGCGTTGCACTGTGTATCTAATCTCGTCTGTAAATAAACGTGACTGCTTTCTTCTTGATTATATGTGTAAATAATAAATCCAATTACTCTTCTGTCCGTCTTCTCGTCTTATTCCTTTTCCTCTTTGCATTCGGTCGTTTTAGAGTTTTCCAGATTGGGCAGCTGCGGTGCGATACGGCCAAAGTTTGGGGTGAATCGGGTGAGTTGGGGAAGAATCGGGGGAACTGTTAGGTCGCGGTAATACACCACCGCTCGGTCAATATAACATCTTGTCCGCGACCCGTAACAATTGGTGTCGAGGAGTGGGATACGAAGCCCGAAGCGCGCTTAACGCGCTCAAAATTACGAGCTGCTGAAAAATTGTGTTTTAAAAAAATAAAACCCGAATTTTGAAATCGCGCCATGGCTGGTCAAGGCGATCGGATGCCGGTGGGTGAGCTAGAGATAGACGGGGTGGAATCGACCCAGGACCTCGGGGAAATGTATGTGGAGGAAGGGGAGGAGGAGAGCAATGGCAATGTGGTTGAGGGAGTATCAGGCGCGCAAAATGGCGCCTTTGCGCACGCGGTTACAGCGGCACCAAATCTAGCCGCGCCCGTGACCGTAGCAGCGCCGCTGGGGAATTCGGACCTTTTTATGTTACAAATGGGGGCCCTTATGGACAGGCTAGAAGCAAAAATGGATGCTCAGGGTGAGCGAATGGGACAAATGGGGAACCGGATGGATGCTCAGAGTGAGCAATTGGGAGTAATGAGGGACGAAGCGAGGGGTACCGGTGAGGGATTAGAAAAAAAATTTGAGGGGTTAGACAATGGGATAAAAGAGGTGAAAAATGGGTTAATGGGGTTAGAAAATAGGATGGAAGACAAATTGCGGGAAATAGGGGAACAATCTGCCAGGGAAATCAAACGAATGGGGAACCAGATAGAGGAGGTGCAAATCGGGTTAGAAAGTAAACTGGATGCTCAGAGGGATGAATTGGGACAGATGAGGGTGGCATCTACAAAAGAGATGGAGGAGGGGATACGACGAGGTGTAGGTGAGGAGGTTTCGGGGCTACGCGAGGAGGTAAAGCGAGGTGAGAAGCGTATGGAGAAAGAGGTGAGAAATAATACGGCTAGGTTACAGGGGGGCATAGAGGGTCTGACGGAGGAGGTGGAACAGCTGACGGAGGGACAGACGGAGTTAGTGGAGCAGGTTCAAAGGAACACTGCAGTACTCGGAGGGTTAAAGGCGACACAAAAAGAAATTAAAAACGAATTAATAGCGACACAGAGGCAATGTCAGATGGTACGTGAGTCGTGAGGGACTGACAATGAGGGTGGACGAGGTGACAGAGGTAATGGAAACGAACGACCGGCAGGTAAGGACGCACATAGAAACGGTCACGGTAGCCTTAGAGGACGAACTTAAGGAAACGCACCGGGAAATAAAAGAGGTGAAGCAAAAATTAGAGGAAGTGGAAGAAGAGGTGAGTGAAATTAAGAAGGGACGGACAGAAACTAAGAGGGAGATAAAGGAGGAAGTAATGGAATTGGTACAAGGTCGGTGCTCAACTCATGATGTGCTGCTCACTAACCAAATAAAGAGTTTGCAGGTGGCAAAAGAGGTGCGGAGACGAGGTGCCAAGGTGAGTGGCGAAATATTCGGCAATATATATGATGTGAGGAAAGCTTCAGTCGGCTTGGGGATTGGTTTGGATCCGGGTGTTCGTGAAAGGCCGTTGGTGAAGTGTGCGACAGGTCTGGTGTGCGAAAAAAGAGGTGTGCGAGAATGTCCGACCATGGGGTGTGTGAGGAAAAAGTGCGCGCCGACCAGTGAGTGTGCTGTCGAGAGTGAGTCGGTCGTAGCGCGTGTGCGAGGGGGTACATGGAAGCGCGGTGTGGTAAGTGTTACGGAGGAAGTAACGAAAGAGTGTGCGCAAGAGGATGCGCGAGAAAGGTGTGTAACGGACAGGTGCATGGGGAAAGAGTGCGCTGTCAAGAGTAAGGGGGAATGCATGCCTGTGGTGAGTGTTACAGAGGATGTAACGAGAAAGTGTACGCCTGTGGTGAGTGTTACAGAGGATGTAACGGGAGAGTGTGCGCAAGAGTGTGTGTGAGAAAGGTGTGTAACGGACGGGTGCATGAGGAAAGAGTGCGCTGTCGAGAGTAAGGGTGAGTGCGTTGTCAAGAGTGGTGGTGAGAGTAATGAGAGTGGCACGGAGCGTGAGTTGGTTGTGACAGGTGAGCGAGGATGTACACCTGGAATGGAAGGATGCACACCTGGAATGGTAGAGCGTGTGTGGGAATGCACACTTGAGTTGGTCGTGAGGCACGTGGTTGGGTGTGCGAGTGAGAACACACCTGTGATTGTCACAGAAGAGGTGACCGAGGAAGGGGTGCGAAGAGGTGTGTTGGTGAGGTGTGCGAGCGACGAATGTGTGCCAAGGTGTTCGGTGGTCAGGTGTGTGACCAAGTCTGGGAGCGGAATGAGTGTACCGAGGTGTGTAAGGAAAGGTACGAGGAGCATGGGAACAGCTGGAGGTATGAGCAAGAAAGGGGTAGCGTATGCGTGTAAGCATGCAGGTGAGGCATCGACGGTAACCGGGTTAGCGGTTAGAGCGACTTTTAGCCGAATCGGGCCCTCGGTGCGTGCCGGGCTTCGCGTGCCGCGAGAACCAGCGGGGATCCGAGCCACGGCGGGTTCGAAAGGACCGCCGTACGCGATCCACGCTGGGCCTCGCTTGGAACGGCCGCGTCCGTGCTCAACTAGGCGGAGCAGGCAGCCCGATAGGAAGGGTCGTCATGGCGACCACTTTTTGTTGAGACGTGCCGGCAGGTCGAGATCGGGACATTGGATGGCTCCACGCCGAGGTGGTGCGTGGGATCTCGGCCCGGGTAAGCCCCCGTCCCTGCCCCGAATGTGGGACGTATCCAGCCGCTGGCACAAAACAACCCGCGTTCATTGCTCGGCTGTACGAAGCCGGGCTGTAGACGTGAATTGGCGCACCGAGAGGATCTAATAAGTAGACGGGTGATGAGGTTAGTGTTTTGGACCCAAAATTAGAAAAAGGCAAAATTTGATGATTGGTACGGTGATTAGCAGTAAATGGCAAATTTTTGAATTGGTTGGAATTTGGACGAGCAAAATTGATAGTAGGACCTCCCCGATGTGGTGGGATGGCAAATCCACCATCCCTCACAGACGGGGGGGGGGGGGGGGGCAAAGGAGCACTAGCTTATGGGGTGTATGGCAGTGAAAACTAGCCTGGGTGGGTTAGGATATTGTGTGTAGGGATCTAGCGAAGATGACATTAGGTGACGTTAAGATTAGTTAGTGACAATGACACCTGTAGTGGGGACGCAGGTAGAGTAGAGTGGATTATAATGACGTGGTATGTGCTTAGTTTAAAGGGAAGACGGGGAGCACTAGGTTAGCAGGGCAACAGGTAGATGAGATGATGCCGTGTGGGTGAGGATTGAACAGGTGTGATGGAACAGGTGTGATTGCACAGGTGTGCAACTGAACAGGTGAATGGAGCAGTGTATGAGTGAGTGAAGGTGATGGTGTATTGTGATGACCAAATGGTCCAGGAAGAAAGGAGGGTGCAGGTGGCACCAGGTATGACTGCACAGGTGTGCAACGACAGGTGAATGGAGAACAGGTGTGTGGAATACATGGAGTGTGAAATGGTATGGAGTATTGGAATGGATGGTCATGGGGTGAGTATGGTGGAAATTGTGGAGTGGAGTGGATGGTGCGAAGGTGTGAATGGGGGAAGAGTGGACCCCCATCACGGATACCCGGGGCGGGTAGAGTAAGTGTTAGGTAGAGGGTATAGGTAAATTGTGGTTGGATATTGGCATCTGTGGTGCGAGTGGAAGAATGATGTTTGGATGGGTGCATTAGTGTTGTGGAAATGGCTGGGCGTGTAGCCTGTTAGTGTGTGTAGTTGGTTGGGCGCTCCACCACTGTGAGGATGTCGGCCAGGTGAGGCCGCAGGTGGGCTCTGGGAGCCGGTAGTAGTTGTTGTGGATGGGGCCCGAGGATCCGGAGGACGGACCCGGGTAGCCCAGTGCCAGAGGGCACCGAGTGGGGTGACAGAGCCAGGAGGGGCTTTCCCCAGTTAGTTAGGTTAGGGTGAGGAGCTAGGTAAGCTCGGGTGGCAACTGCAGTGGTGGAGGTGTGCAGGTGGGTAGACCTGCTGGGAGAGCTACACGTCGCAGCCCAAAAATTGTGCGAGGGCACCGGGAGATGAATCGGGGGAGTGAGACCCCAAATTGAGAAGCACCACAGTTTGGTCAATGGGAATTGGTTTTTAGAACCCATAGTGTAAGTTGGCCAATGGATTGGCAGGGAGAGACCCCGGGTAGTGTAAAGTGTGTTACGGTCATTTAGAGGATAGTTAGGATTGGAGTCTCCTCGCACCATCTGCATCCACTCACCTGAGGTGACAGGTACTCCACACCATGCCATGTTTTGATTATTTTTTACTGTGCAAATGTTTGGATTGTGAGACGCATCATGACGTGGGTGTGACATTGTGCATAATTCCATCTCTCCCACCTTATGAGGATTGATGACGAATTGGGTGATGGCAAATTTTGGATAGTGGGGGAGTGAAGACGAATTTGGTATAAGGGAAATAAGGGGAAGACGTGACGGTAGCAACGGATTGGTAATGTGTAGATTCTTGTACATATGGGGTAAGGGCAAGGGTAGTGTAGGTGACAGGGGGTGACGTACGGTAGGGACGAGCTTTCTCATTTCGCTCTCCGTGCGCATTTCGCCTTGCATTGCCTTATTGACGTGTACCCTTGTGACCTTACTCCTTGCTCATTTCTCTTGTCCCCCTTTTGTCTCCCCCATGACCTGTGCGCCATTGGGCGCCAAGGGGAGCGTGCGTGAGTCGGCCATTGTGCGCCCGGCACTCTCAGAACCAGCTGTCTGCATCGATGCACCACATTATGGACCACATGTCTGTGGCCGAGCACCACTTATGGACCCCATGGGTTGTGGCATGGCCCCTCTGCTGGAACCGGCCATGAGGGCCCGAAATCTTGCTGGCGGACCTTGGCCACAGGGCACCGATGCCCCACAGGTGAACCACACGTAGTCGGCCCTGTGGGCCATAAATAAAGAAAATAAAATGGACACGTTGGGCACACTTTATTGCAAATAGGCCGCCAGTAAGAAAATGAAAGAAAGACAACATCTGGAAGAACAAATAATAATAACCAGCAGAGGGAGCCGAAGAGCAAGAGATCACCTGCAGGGTTAGGGGTTGTTGGTTTTATTTTCTTGAACAATGGTGACTGCACCGATTGGTGCTTGGGGGTGTATTGGTGCGTTTTTGGGTGCTTTCATGGTGCATTGATGCAGAGCAGACTGTCTCCCCCCCAGAAAGAACAATCACAGGTCCTGGGTTAGTCTTGTAAATAAAAATAGCGTCATTGTAAATAATGCTCCCCACCGTCAGTGTGTAGTTTGAAGACCATTCTGCAATTCGGTTAACTGTGGGCGTAAGTCTGTTAGGCAGGGTGCAATGGAGCAGCGGGACACATTTATTTATGTTTTAAAACTGTCGCATTCAGGGTCAGGTTAAAAGTAGAGGGAACTACACCTACGTGTCGCACTAAATAAAAAGTTGTAGGCCCGGGACGTGCCGAAGAGGAGGAGGGTGCAGTGTTGCGGATATGAGGACTGTATATTTTTTTGATTGTGTGAATTATTATTATTGTTTATTCTGCGCCTCCTGCCTCCGGAGCTGTGTAAAGGTCAAAGGGCATCCCATAATTAGTCCACAAGCATACACGTCAGCCAATAATAGAATACCCCTGTTCGATAGTTATATCTTATTCTGTGTTTTAGGGTAAGGCTGTGTCTCCCATTAATTGAAGTACTCCATTGCACCAGTGAAAGAGATAGATTCCCTTCATTCCCATTCCCAAAACCTCCATTCCCCCTTTTCGTCGTTTGGCAATTAACTCCCCTCCAATAACCGCCATTGACCACGAGGCAGGGTCGGAGAAGAAAGGCGTGTCTCCACCTCGTCATAGAGGGGAGGAGTGAGCCAGCCCCACTCGACCAACCATGAGCCAGGGGTTTGGCTAGAGAGGGCGGAGGAAGAGCGATCGGGGAGGTTCGCAAAGGTTGAGGGGCGGGGCCTATATAACCCACAGCGCGACGCTCCCCAAGCAGTCGAGCTTTGAAGAAGAAAGAGAGGCGCTGAGAGGAGGGAATGAGCAGGCGTGACCGCAGCTAAAATCCCCAGCGCGACGCTCCCAAAAGAGAAGCTGAGACAAGCTTTGAGAGAGGAGCTTTGACCGGCAGACAAAAGGGAGCCCAAGCCGTTGAGAAGAGAGAGGGTCCAAGAAGCAGAGCTGAGTTGTGTGGTTTTGGTCGTCAGTGGTTGCGTTGTGGTGGTCAGTGGTTGCGTTGGTTGCGTTGAGTTGTCGGTGGTGAGGAGTGATTGGACCAAGAGAACATAGAGAACATCCAAGGAGAGGACATCCCAGAAAGCACAAAGCCTGTTGTAATCCTGGAAAAGCAGCGGCGGCCACAGCAGCAACAACACCCAACAGCCGCTTGGGGGCCTGGACGGCGGTTTTGAGCAGGGCCGCGAAGGAACGGCGGCTGCTAAATGCGCCGATCATGCTGCACAATACAACTCCAAGCCATCCTCTCCTTCCAGCCAACTCCTGTCATCATTCCCCGTGTGAGTCTGTCTTTTGTTTGTTCTGTCCCTGGGTTAATTAAGACTGTAGGTAAGCTAGCGTTGCACTGTGTATCTAATCTCGTCTGTAAATAAACGTGACTGCTTTCTTCTTGATTATATGTGTAAATAATAAATCCAATTACTCTTCTGTCCGTCTTCTCGTCTTATTCCTTTTCCTCTTTGCATTCGTTCGTTTTAGAGTTTTCCAGATTGGGCAGCTGCGGTGCGATACGGCCAAAGTTTGGGGTGAATCGGGTGAGTTGGGGAAGAATCGGGGGAACTGTTAGGTCGCGGTAATACACCACCGCTCGGTCAATATAACATCTTGTCCGCGACCCGTAACAATATATATATATATATATATATATATATGTATATATATATATATATATATATATATATATATATATATATATATATATATATATATATATACAGTGGAACCTCGACTTACGAGTGCCCCAACTTACGAGTTTTTCGAGATACGAGCCGTCACTCTGGCAGTTTATTGCTTTGAGATGCGAGCCGAGATCCGAGTTACGAGCTTTCGCCACCCGGTCACGTGGTTATCTTGCCGTGCACGTACAGTATCTCTGTCGTAGTATAGCGCTGCATTTTAGATTTCGCATTTCGGTTATTTTGAGTTTACGCCGCCAGGTGGGCTCCGGTCACGTGGTTATCTTGCCGTGCACGTACAGTATCTCTGTCGTATAGCGCTAATGATATATAACGCCGCCGATAATGATATGATAATTTATGATAATCTATGCAGCACGACGTGGTCCTCACGTCACACAAGGCGCCTTTGCCGGCGCAAAACGGCTCTCTCAGGGTCAAACTCGGTATCGTTTTGAGCGCACGGTTCAGACCTTCAAGAAAAAGTTTATTTTGTAAAAATCGAGCCACGCGTTCAAAAGATATGACCGGTTTTGTTCGCCGGCACGTCGGCGCTCGAATCGAATCGAGTTAAAACGAACACTGCCGTTGTCGGGTCCGTCTGAGACAACCACCGGGCCTAGAACGCTGGGACCGGTCTCGTTGGATAGGCCTGGATCAGATCTCGAAACGCTGGAAGCTGCACCTCTCTGTGATAATCTTGTGGACCATGACAAGAGATCGTGCGACACGTGGTTATCATGCCGTGCAAGTACAGTATCTCTGCCGTCAACTTGTTCAGAGTGCCGGCGATAGCTCGCCTTCTCTTTGTGGAAAACACGGTGAGATCCTTAACATCCAACAACTAATGGGACGCAAACGGGGCGCCCAGTTTAGCGGTACACCCATTGATGAATCACCCTGCCTGTGATTCACCCATGACAGGTTATAGCTGGGTCGGGATTCAAACCCAGGCTGGACAGTTTAGACTTTAGAGTCAAGTGTGCGTACCTCCAGTCCAGGCCATCCTGCCAACTTGTATGCTGCATACAGGTGAAATATAAAGCGCGAGATATTTTTATATATACTGTATATTTAAAAAAAAATTGGTGTGGTTTTTGGCGGGCTGGAACGGATTAATAGCATTTCAATGCATTTCAATGGGGAAATTTGATTTGAGATACGAGCAATTTGAGTTACGAGCTCGGTCACGGAACGGATTAAACTCGTAAGTCAAGGTTCCACTGTATATATATATATATGTATATATATATATATATATATATATATATATATATATATAATTGTCATGCGTCTACCCTGTAGTGAACACCGCAGGGCGACAAGGATGACCAAGCGAGCTTTAACTCCAAGGCGTTCAATCCAATGGTGAACCTCCGTTATACGCGTGGGGGGGGGGGGGGGGGGGAATATCCGCGAGCGCCTACCTTCACGGGTCCACCGTCAGTTTTCAAACTTGCGACAATTAACTCACACAGACACAGTATTCAAATTGCAACAAGTAAACAGGTTTAATGAAAATAAATATCAGCAAACAAGAAAACGCACGTTAAACTAATATCCGAGAGGGGATGTCCCCACACAGACCCGTATACAGACAAAGGCGAAAAATAACTGGAAAATAAATATGTGTGTGGCACTTAGCTCTGAGCAGCTCTTGAACCTCGTCAGGAATCGTCCCGGAACGTTACAGGCCTCCACGTCCTTGCGCGGGAACCACAGGCTGCACTGCCGCGAGCGGGAACTAGGCCTCGCTGTGCAGTCCGCTTCTCTCGCCGCCGAGCATAAAGTCAGTAGGACGTGCCCATTCCACTCACACCCACTCGATCCTGTCGATCTTGTTTACTAACACCGATGTGCCAAGGAAAAGAAAATGCGGCCGTGCCTTCAATCGGAACCCTGCACAAAGAGAGCACTTTGCGCAGCCTTCCACCAACACCTCCAAGTCCAACTCAAGAGGCACCGCATGTGTGACTGTTCTTTATGAACTCCAGATGCCGACAGCCTATCTGAAAGTTCGCTATGGAGTCTGAAAGTTCGCCCAAAGCAGAGAGATATACAAAATCGTGACCGTTCTCAATGAATGTCGCTCGCTCAAGAGGACAAAATGTCAGGGACACAATCCTTTGTACTCAAGGCTCTGACATCATCCTACGACGTCTGCGTGTCCGCTCCCATCAGCTAGTCCCATCTCATCGCTCTTGGTGGCCTGACCAATCGCTGCTCTTCGGGACGTGGCATCTCGGACCTACCTGCTTGATGTGGCGATGTGGCTGCTGGCAGCGCCAGCGGTATTTTTCAGCCTTGTTCCAGTCACTTTTATTTCATGTCATTAATGCGCGATTGCCTGGCTTTGTGTGTGCTTCTGGTGTCATTAGGAACAGAGGAAAAATTACAGAGGCCATTACATACAGGGAATTAATTACCCATAATCCCTAACTAATTAACATAACCCCACCCCTCGTGATGGGAATGAAGATACACGCTTACACGACATCGGGTTGAAACGAATTTCCTACTTATGTACATGGGGTTCTTCTTATTCATCCCGACATACTGAGCATGGTAATCTATACAATTCTACCTCAACTAAGGTATTGCCTATATATATAATTATATATATATATATATATATATATATATATATATATATATATATATATATATATATATATATATATATATATATATATATATATATATATATATATTGTTACGGATCTCAACGTCAGCCTTTTCCCCTTACCAAGGGGCGTTGATCCCCTTGTCTGTCACTGACCGACGTGAGTCCTCGAAGCTACAACGTCCTTCCCAGACTGACGGTAGGTAGGGTTTGTTAGGCCTAGGGGTTCGCTACGTACCTAATTACTACCGCCAGCCGGGAACGAGGGAATAACTTCTGCTCGAACCACGGTTTTAGATGGACTAGTTGCCGAGCGGTTTTAGCAACCCGGAGTTTGAGCCGTTAACAAAGACTAACCCGATTTATAAGCGTTGGCCGAAATCACACCACAGGAACTCAATGGAGAAATCACTAAAGCGATCGGATGAGAAAGAAGGAACCAAAGGTAAAGAAAGAACAGGAATTTATTAATTATTTACACAAAACCCAAAGAAGAAGAAAAGAAGAACGACGTAATTTACAGGGAAGAGGAAGAAGCAGATACACAGGGCAATCCTTAGCTCATACAGGCTTACTTATCAAACACCCCAGACAGAACAAACACACTTACACGAAAGGATGGAATGGCAATGGTAAAGATGGCAGGGGGAGAAGAGTCCAGGCAGATGGTAGGCGTCGAGGTCCGGCTCCAAGCTCGCGCTCCGGTCCATGCTTTTGGGGTCGAGGTGAAACCCGACAAACAGCTCCGCTCCGGGCTGGCAGCGAGGAGCCTGGCAGCTCCACGTATTCGGCTTCACACCGGCAGCTTTCTTATTCGTCCTCCGCCTCCTGCGTCTCCGAAGCTCTCTCAACACCTCACAGAATGTGCCTCTGGTCCAGCGCACCTCCCTCAAAATTCTCTCGGTGGGGGGCTTCCCGTAACGGGTTATATAGCCACGCCCTGGAACCTTCACGAACCTGCTCGATCTTTCTTTCTCCGCCCTCTCAAGCCAAACCCACTCATTCTTGGTTGGTCGGCAAGGGCTTTCTTGGCTCCACCTTCTGATGACGATGGGTGGGCAACGCCCTTCTTCTCCGAGTTGGAGCACATGGGCAATGGAGGGTGAATGCAGTTGGAGATGTAGGCGAATGCAGTTGGTAATGTAGGCGAATGCAGTTGGTAATGTAGGCGAATGCAGTTGGTAATGGAGGCAAATGCAGTTGGTAATGGAGGCAAACGCTATGGAAAAGGGGCTCTATCGTATTTCATTTGGTGCAGCACAAGGTCAACTGGTGGAGACACAGCCTTAACTGATACACATAATAAAGAAATAACTATAGTGTGGGAGCTGTGCTCGCACGATAAAATCGGACAAAATGGACGACGCCAGGAATTAAGTTTCTCTGAGCTATTTATTCCCAGCTCACTCAAACGAACTCCAAAGCACTGAATCAGCCCATCGAACGGGCGGCAATATATATCAGAAACTCAACACACAAAAGCCACGCCTCTCAGGTGGGGCGTGGTATGCAAATAGATAAGCCACGCCTCTCAACGGGGCGTGGTATGCTAGGCAAGCGTTCGCCCGGTAAAAGCAAGTCTCAACACGCCCGGGCGAGTCCGGACACGTGACCGCTCGCCGGTTGCGTCATCGGCCGGTGCAGGGTAATTGTGTCATGCTACCGGTAACAGCTAAACGTGCCCCCCCAGAATTAACATGCACCGGGAGAGTCAGTTTGAGGGGGGTCTTGATGACCCGGCCGAAACAACCCCTGACGATTCGTGTGGGGGTGGTAGGTGGCTGGGCGGTGGATGGTCGGGCGGGGGGCCTGGTTGACGGGGGACGGCCCCGTTGTGGAGGAAGGGCCAACCGTGGAGGTTGGTCGAGGTCCAAATGGGCCGGCTTGAGGCAGTCCACGGAGATGCGGTCCGCCTTGACGCCGATGTCGATGGTGAATGACTTGTCGTCCCTCTTCAGGACCCGGAAAGGTCCATCGTATGGCAGCCGGAGTGGTCCCCGGTGTGCGTCGTGCCGGATAAAAATGTACTCCGCAGTGCAAAGTGCTGGGGGGACGTGGGGTTGGGGGCAGCCGTGGTGGGATGTGGGCACGGGGGCAAATCTCCTGGCGGCCTCCTGGAGGACCGAGCGTTGGCGAGCCGCGGACCAGGGGCCGGTGGCGTCAGGGATGAATTCGCCCGGCACGCGCAGTGGCTGGCCGTAGACCGGCCCTCTTTAGGGGCGGTTCGGAGGCCCAATAGGACCCACGGGAGCCTGTCGGCCCAACTGTCGTCCTGGAGGCTGGCCCTGAGTGCGGCCTTCATCGAGCGGTGGAACCACTCGCACAAGCCGTTGGCTTGGGGGTGGTAGGCCGTGGTGTGGTGAAGCTTGACCCCCAAGGCCTGGGCGACTGCGCCCCAAAGCTCGGCGGTGAATTGCGGGCCTCTGTCGGAGGAGATGTCCGAGGGGGCACCGAAACGGGCAATCCAGGTGCCAATGAAGGCCTGCGCCACGTCAGCGGCTGTTGTTGATGCCAGCGGGACGGCCTCCGGCCACCTGGTGGTCCTATCCACCATTGTGAGGAGGTGGGTGAAGCCCCGCGAGGAGGGAAGGGGTCCCACCAGGTCCACATTGACGTGGTCGAAGCACCGCGCGGGCACGTCGAATGGTGCCAATGGGTCCTGGGTGTGCCGGTGGACCTTTGCGCGCTGGCAGGCGATACAGGCATTGGCCCAGTCGCGGACGTCTTTATGGAGCCCGTGCCAGACGAATTTCGCTGCCACGAGCTTCTGTGATGCTTTCCGGCCGGGGTGGGAAAGGCCGTGGAGGGCGTCAAAAATGTGCCGCCGCCATCCGGTGGGCACGATGGGGCGAGGTTGGCCCAGGGAGATGTCGCACAGGAGAACTGTGCCTGTGTCCTCGAAGGGGACGTCGGCCAACCGCAGGCCTGTGTCCGCTGTCCGGAGGGCTTGCACCGTGGGGTCGGCGGTCTGGTCGGCCGCCATGCAGGCGAAGTCCACACCCAGGTGGACGGCGTTCGTGCCGGACCGGGAGAGGCAATCGGCCACAGCATTGTCCTTGCCCGCGATGTGCCGGATGTCCATCGTAAATTCGGATAGGCGGAGAGGTGGCGCTGCAGCCGGGCCGACCATGGCTCCATAACCTTGGCCATGGCGAAGACCAGGGGTTTGTGGTCCAGAAACGCCGTGAACGGGCGGCCCTCCAAAAGATGGCGGAAGTGGCGAACAGCCAGGTAAAGGCCGAGGAGCTCACGGTCGAAACCACTACACTTGCGCTCGTTAGGGCAAAGCTGCCGGCTGAAGAAGGCCAGCGGTTGCCAAGCTCCGTTCACCCACTGTTCATGCACGGTGCCCACCGCGTAGTCAGAAGCGTCCGTGGTGAGGGCGATGGGTGCGTCGAGCGCCGTGTGCGCCAGCATGGTCGCATTGGCGAGGGCCAGCTTAGCGGCCGTGAACGCCGCGTCCATCTTGCTTGGCAGGCTTGCCCTGGAGGGCTTCGTACAGGGGGCTCATGAGTTGGGCGGCGCGAGGCACGAACCGGTGGTAGAAATTTACCATCCCCAAAAATTCCTGTAGGGCCTTGATGGAGCGAGGGTGCGGGAAACTTGTGACTCCCTCCACCTTGGTAGGCAGCGGGACGGCCCCGCGCTTCATGATGCGGTGCCCCAGGAAGTCGACGGCCGTTACGCCAAACTGGCATTTCGCCGGGTTGATGATGAGACCGTGCTGGCCAAGGCGCTCAAAAAGCGTGCTTACACAAGCTTTAAAACTAAGAGCAGATCAAACATTACGAGATTGTGCCATCCAAAAGGGAGATTAAAACATTCTAGCAATAACAAGTAGAGACATAGTTGCTGCAGAGGCACACTATCATGTTTCGTGCTATTAAAATTATACAAGGCTTAAGCAAATAGAACATGAGAGCTGTAGCGGCTACCGCTGGGTTTACACAATCGCCTTGCACCTACCAAGGACGCGGAGCGATCACCATGCCGGGCTCGTCCAGGACGCCCGGGCAGGCCCGCGCTCAACTTGCCAGGCCTCGGCCGGGACGCCCGGGCATGCCCGGGCACGCCCGGCCACACCTGCTCTCGACTTGCCAGGCCACGTCCGGGACGCCCGGACATGCCCGGCCATGCCCGCCCTCGACTTGCCAGGCCGCGGCCAGGACGCCCGGCCACGCCCCCTCTCGCCTTTCCCGGGCAAACGCTCCGGGATAATGTGTGTATATATATTGCTGCCCGATAAACGGGCTTTTCAGAGTACCCGAGTTGTTTTGTGACAATAAAGAAACTCGGACGAATTCCAGCTTTTTGTCGCGTCCAATCTTCCGATTACGTGGGAGCACAGCTCCTTCATTGGTGACCTACTGACATGGACATGGCAGTTGCCCTTAAACTGCCTACTTTCTGGGAGGCTCACGCGGCGGTTTGGTTCGCCCAGGCGGACTCCCTGTTCGCCCTGCGAGGCATCACGGCCGACGACACCTGCTTCCACCATGTGGTAGCAGCGCTCGGTTCAGCCACCGCGGCCCGCGCCCTGAGCCTCCTCAAGAGCCCGCCAGCCGCTGACAAATACGGCGCGATTAAAAAGCTCCTCCTCGACGCTTTCGCCCTCTCATCGGCGGAACGCGCACGGCGCCTGCTCGACCTGCCCGAGCTCGGCGACACGCGCCCGTCCGAGCGAATGGACTACATGCTTTCGCTGCTCGGCGAGCACTCTCCGGCATTCCTGTTCCGGGAGCTGTTCCTCCGTCAGCTGCCTAGCCCGGTACGCCTCGCCCTGGCGAGCACGACGATCACAGATCCCCGCGCCCTCGCCAGGGAAGCTGACAAGATCTCCGCGGCAGGCCAACGCATTACAGCAGCGACCTGGGGCCCACCGCCGTCCGACGCAACGCCCATGGCGCCCGAGCACCCGGCACGGTCGACGACCGAACTGCCGACGCAATTGGCGGCCGCAACGCCGAGCCGACCACCTCCAGCACGACGACCGGGGCCTCCACCTGACCAAGCATGGTGTTACTATCATGCCAGGTTCGGACAGAAGGCCCAGACATGCCGACCCCCGTGCACCTTCGGCAGGCCGGGAAACAGCCGGGCCGGCGTTCATTACCAGCCATGAGCGCCGGCCACACGGGCAACTTACTTTTCATCACAGACAAAGCGTCCGGACGGCGCTTCCTGTGCGACAACAGCGCCGAACTGAGCGTCATACCGGCCTCTGATCAGGACAGGCAGTCCGCGGTTTGCGGCCCCTCCTTGGTTGCGGCCAACGGATCGGCCATCCGCACCTTCGGCCTGCGCAACGTCACCCTCTGCTTCGGCGGCCAACGCTTTACTTGGACGTTTGTAACCGCAAACGTGCCCATGGATCTGCTAGGCGCCGACTTCCTCAGTGCACACAGACTGCTGGTGGATGTCCAACGGCGTCGCCTCATCAACGCCGAGACCTTCAGCTCCCTGGTATTCACATTGAGCAGCTCCACTCCGACCGAGCTGGCATGCGCTCTCCCGGCGGCGAACGAGTTTGCTCGCCTGCTCACAGAGTTCCCGGCCCTCATGGGGCCGACGTTTTCGGCCGTTGTGGTACGACATGGGATCGAGCACCACATACCAACCACGGGCCCGCCGGTCTACGCCAGAGCCCGCCGCCTCGACCCAGCCAAGCTCGCCATAGCCAAAGCCGAGATCGACGCTTTGGAACACCTCGGCATCGTGCGGCGCTCCGATAGCGCGTGGGCTTCGCCACTACACATCGTCCCAAAGCCAGGGGGCGGCTGGCGCCCATGTGGCGACTATTGCCGCCTTAACGACGCTACCACCCCCGACAGGTATCCGATCCCGCACATCCAAGACTTCTCCGCCCGTCTGGCAGGACGGGTCATTTTTTCAAAAATCGATCTCATACGGGGATATCACCAGGTACCTGTCAGGGCGGCCGACGTCCCTAAAACGGCCGTCATCACGCCGTTCGGCTTATTCGAATTCTTACGGATGCCGTTTGGCCTCAAGAATGCGGCTCAGGCGTTCCATCGCTTGATGGACGGCGTGCTGCGTGACCTGCCGTTCCTCTTCGTTTACCTGGACGACATCCTCATCGCCAGCACGTCCCGGGCCGAGCACCTCCTCCACCTCCGAACACTGTTTGGGCGCCTCAGCGAGCACGGCCTCATCGTCAACCCGGCCAAATGCCACTTCGGCACGATGGCCGTTGATTTTTTGGACCACCACATCACCAAGAACGGGGCCGTGCCGCTGCCAACCAAGGTCGAGGCCATCACCACATTTCCGCGTCCCCGCTCCATAAAGGCCCTGCAGGAATTCCTGGGAATGGTGAATTTCTATCACCGCTTCGTGCCCCGCGCTGCTCAACTCATGCGGCCCCTCTACGAAGCCCTCCGGGGCAAGCCGGCCAAGCACGACATCGTCTGGTCCGCAGCAATGGACGCGGCCTTCCAAAGCTCAAAGCGGGCCCTCGCCGACGCAACACTGCTCACTCACCCGGTGCTCAACGCTCCCATCGCCCTCACCACGGATGCCTCCGACTACGTGGTGGGCGCCGTACATGAGCAATGGGTGAACGGGGTTTGGCAGCCACTCGCTTTTTTCAGCCGGCAGCTCCGGCCGAACGAGCTCAAATACAGCACGTTTGACCGTGAGCTCCTCGGTCTACACCTGGCCGTTCGCCATTTCCGCCACCTCCTGGAGGGCCGACCCTTCACGGCGTTCGTCGACCACAAGCCGTTGGTTTACGCAATGGCCAAGGTCACGGAGCCGTGGTCGGCCCTCCAACAGCGCCACCTCACCGCCGTGTCGGAGTTTACCACGAACATCCGGCACGTCGCCGGCAAAAACACCGGCGTGGCCGACTGTCTTTCTCGGGCCAGCGCGAACGCGGTCCACCTCGGCGTGGACTTCGCGCTTATGGCGGCGGACCAAACCACCGACACCACGGTGCAAGCCCTCCGGGCGGCGGACACGGGCCTCCGCCTGGCCGACATCCCCTTCGCGGACACCGTCCTGCTCTGCGACGTCTCCCAAGGCCAGCCTCGCCCCATCGTGCCCGTCACCTGGGAACGCCGCATCTTCGCCTCCCTCCACGGCCTTTCCCACCCGGGCCGGAAAGCTTCCCAGAAGCTGGTGTCGGCGCGATTCGTCTGGCACGGCCTTCGACGGGACGTCCACGATTGGACCAGCACCTGCACAGTCTGCCAAAAGGCCAAGGTCCACCGACACACCCAGGCCCCGCTGGCACCTTTCACCGTGCCCGAACGACGTTTCGACCACGTCAACGTGGATCTGGTGGGCCCCCTCCCCCCATCACGGGGGTTCACACACCTGCTCACCATAGTGGACAGGACCACCAGGTGGCCGGAGGCCGTTCCCCTCATCTCCACCACCACCGCCGACGTGGCGCAGGCTTTCATCGCCACCTGGGTCGCCCACTTCGGCGCACCGGCGGACATCTCGTCAGACCGTGGACTGCAGTTCACCTCCGAGCTGTGGGGCGCGGTCGCCCGCAACCTGGGGGTCAAGCCCCACCGTACTACGGCCTACCACCCCCAATCCAACGGGTTGTGCGAGCGATTCCACCGCTCCATGAAGGCCGTGCTCATGGCCGGCCTTCAAGACGGCGGTTGGGCCGACCGGCTGCCGTGGGTCCTTTTGGGCCTCCGCACGGCCCCCAAGGAGGACCTCCGGGCATCCACCGCTGAGCTTGTCTACGGCCAGGCGCTACGCGTCCCGGGCGAATTCGTGCCCGATGCTACCAGTCCCTGGTCCGCAGCTCACCAGCGCTCGGACCTCCAGGAGGCCGCCCGACGGTTTGCCCCCGTGCCAACATCCCACCACGGTGAACCCCAGTCCTACATCCCCCCAGCGCTTCGCACAGCGAAGTACGTTTTTGTGCGTCATGACGCACATCGGGAGCCACTCCGGCCGCCGTACGACGGGCCCTTCCGGGTCCTGCGACGGGACGACAAGTCGTTCGTCATCGACATCGGCGGCAGGTCGGACCGGATTGCGGTGGACCGCCTCAAGCCGGCGCACGTGGACATCGACCAACCCTTCCGCCATTGGCCCTTCCGCCGCGGCGAGGCCGCCCCCCATCCACGGTGCCCCCCACTCGACCGCCCACCACCACACCGGACCCCACGCCCCCCACGACCCGCCAGGGGTCGCTTCGGCCGGGTCATCAGGACCCCCCTCAAATTGACCATGCCGGTGCAAGTCGATTCTGAGGGGACGTGTGTAGCGGCTTCCGCTGGGTTTACACAATCGCCTTGCACCTACCAAGGACGCGGAGCGATCACCATGCCGGGCTCGTCCAGGACGCCCGGGCAGGCCCGCGCTCAACTTGCCAGGCCTCGGCCAGGACGCCCGGGCATGCCTGGGCTTGCCCAGCCACGCCCGCTCTCGACTTGCCAGGCCGCGTCCGGGACGCCCGGGCATGCCCGCCCTCGACTTGCCAGGCCGCGGCCAGGACGCCCGGCCACGCCCCCTCTCGCCTTTCCCGGGCAAACGCTCCGGGATAATGTGTGTATATATATTGCTGCCCGATAAACGGGCTTTTCAGAGTACCCGAGTTGTTTTGTGACAATAAAGAAACTCGGACGAATTCCAGCTTTTTGTCACGTCCATTCTTCCGATTACGTGGGAGCACAGCTCCTTCAGAGCAAAGATAATAATAAAAAAGAAAACGAAACAGATGGTGACGAACTGTACCAAAGGATTGAAAGAGAAGCTTATGAAGACCTTTTCAAGTTTATCAGAACTGATATCATTTCCAACAAGAAGATTGTACATATCACTTCTTTGACCTCGAAGCTGGAATTCTTCATGCAGTCTAGTGGAGCTGAACAGCTATATGATTCTACGAGGAAGCACATTCGTAGAAAACTGGAATCTGAGCTCGGGAAATCAGTGGATATATTTCCAGATGACAAGGGAAAGTTGTTGATGGTTCCCGACAGTGTTTTATTCAAGGATGTAGTCTTAGAATATCAAAAGCTTCACAGGGAACTCAGAGTTTGGAAGGCTAAATCAACCAATATCAATAAGATTATAGATCAAACGTCATCACATATCCGATCAGTCATCAAACAGGACATGACACCCATTCCATGGCCATTTCATCCATCTGATGTGAATAATAGTGGCCAAATAACTATGCCAAATGAACTAGAACGGTTACTTTTTAGCCTTCTCACAGGAGATCCTGACACGAAGATTCAAGCTCACAGAATCAACACTCTGATCCAGTCATTTAGTCAGGACCTCATATACGCTGTGACATGTGGAAAGCATAAACCACCTAAACATATACTGCTTCCTAATGCCGTTAAAGCACTCACTGGAAACGTTCAGCTCATCCAGACACTAAACAAGCTAGGACATTGTGTGTCTTATTCTCAGCTGGAAGAGAACGATACAGCTGTGTCTTCAAAAGTTAGCAGTTGGCTTCAACCACAGAGTTGTACTTCCAGTCTCCATCAAACCACATGTCTTCACCAATCTTGCATGGGATAATATTGATAGACTCGAGGAAACTCTCACTGGAAAGGATACATCACATCGAGTCAATGGCCCAATATCTATGGGCCACATCTCCCCAGAGTTGAACTTCCTCGTATTGAGAAACTGAAGCAGAGATCAGTCACCGTTGAGCACCAAGAGCTTGAAACATATGTAGCTGGTGCACATGTGGGCCCTCATCCTCTCTTGACCAGAGAGGACAATTTCCTGGAAACCATGGAAGCTGCTGAAGCAGCCTGTATTAAGAACCTGGTTTGGATGCTTGCAAGACAAATAGATTCAGAGAATCAGACAATCCCAAGCTGGACTGGGTTTAACATTCGTACTAGAGACCAAGTGCTTATCTCAGAAGATATTGTTGGATATTTGCCAACCATCAATGCACCGGCCACAGAGTTGACCACAGTGTTTGAAATTCTGACCAAATCAGAGATGATAAGGAAGGAACTATTTCTGGAAACAGTTGTGGTCGTCATGGATCAAGCACTCTATGCAAAAGCCACTGAAATTGCCTGGAAACACAAAGAACGATTTTCTAACAATCTCCTTAGAATGGGAACATTCCACATCATCTGTAATGCCCTAGCAATCCTTGGAAAGCGATTTCGGGATGCTGGCCTTAAGGATATTTGCATAGAATCCGGAATAGTTGCTGAAGGGTCCATTGATGGGGTACTTGATGGTAAACACTATAATCGAGCTGTCAGGGTCCACATGTGTATATATGAAGCGCTGATGAGACTGGCATGGGAGGAGTTCATGCAGTGGGTGGAGGATAATATTCAGGATAGGAGTGTTGTGATTAAGACATTCTTGGAGGAAGTGAATGGCATGGTTGCTGATTCCACAATCAACCAACAGAGATTCCACAATCTGCTCCAAAGTCCTCTCCTAACTAAGCTTGTAACCCTGTGGAAAGACTTTCTGGAAAATCTCCGTCACAATAATGGAGAACTCTCTGCATTCTGGATGTCATACATAGACATGGTAGAGGATGTCATACTTGGCCTTGTGCATGCCTCTCGTGAGGGTAACTGGAACTTGCACCTCCATGCCATACGAAGCATGATCCCATGGTGCTTTGCATACGATAAATTGAACTATGCTAGGTATCTGTCCCCATACTTTGCTCAGATGACAAATCTCCCAGAGAAGAATCCTCATGTATATGAAGCCTTCAAAACAGGCCAATTCGTGGTACAGATGTCTAACAACAACCCCTTTGGGTGGATTCCTGTGGACCAGACCACTGAGGTCACAGTAAACAAAGATACACAAACTCCTGGAGGCACAACTCGGTTCAGCTTGAAAGCTGGAGCTATAAAACGATACTACATAACAGCTGAGTACCACAGTGCATTTCTAGGACAGCTAAGAGACATGGTGCAAGGTACCAAAAGTAACGTTTGCCATACAGAGCTGCAGCGGCCAAGAATCCAAAAAGATGAAGAGGCAGTGTCTGCAGTCGTTGGCCTCATCAAAGATTGGGTCAACCCATTTGCGGAGAAACATGACCTCATAAGCAATAAGCATCTCTACTGCAAAGGTGGCACCCAGAGACATCGTCTCTGACCTGTTGAAGGTGTATGAGATTAGTGAGCAAACCTATGCAACCTTTAAGGATGAAAGACTAGAAAGAGATCCACCAGCAAGGAAATTCCATGACCCAATGAAAACTAAAAAGCTGAAGACATTCGGCAATATGTGTAAGAAGAAGGAAGTGAAATCAAATGGAAGGGTGACTATCTTGAAGGCTGACAGATCTTTGATTGGTCGCATAATAGTGATGGCACAAGGACGCAATCTCCAGATGGAGGATATCCTCTCTCATCCTCTTGGACCATTGGCCTGGGCCCTCTCCACACCAGATGGATTGCTGTGAAAAACCAACAAAGCTACTCTAACCACAACATTGCAGAAGAATGTGACCGTGGCAGAACAACTCCCAAAAACCTCTGCATCAGTGATTGATGGGATGAACTTGGTCCAAAGAGTAAAAGGTGATCACGTTACTTTTGGAGATGTTGCCACAACCATTTTGTCTATGGCACTGAAGGAAGGAGCTAATATTAATAGAATAGATGTTGTGTTTGACACATACAGAGAGAACTCAATCAAGAACAGTGAAAGATCACTACGAGGTGGAGAGGCTGGACATCAGCTGCAAAGTATCACAGGCACACAGATTGTGAGGCAATGGAGGAAGTTCTTGAGTATAGTTAATAATAAGACCAGTCTCATTACCTTCTTAGTAAATACATGGAGGAAACCAGAATACAGAGGAAGGCTACAGAGGAAGGTTCTATATGCAACTGTGAATGACAAATGTTACAAAATCACATCTCAGGAAAGTGATGAAGTGCCAGGTCTTCAGTGCAAACAGGAAGAAGCAGATGGGCACCTGCTTCTTCATGCTGCTCATGCAGCAAGAGAGGGCTATCGGGCTGTAGTGATTTGCGCAGCGGACACAGATGTCTTTATAATGTCCTTGGCATTTCATGATAAGATTGGAGTCCCACTATTCCAGAAATGTGGAACTAGTACCCGGACGAGGCTTGTTGACATCGTGAAGGTTGCTGCCACAGTTGGCGTAGATGTTTGTAGAGCTCTCATTGGGATGCATGCATATACAGGATGTGACACTGTCAGTGCATTTGCAGGCAAAGGGAAGACAAGCGCCTTGAAACTGTTGACCAAAAACAGGGAAACTCAGAACACATTCCAAGAGTTGGGTCAAATATGGGACCTCTCCCGAGAATTGATGAACAAACTAGAGACATTTACTTGCCTCCTCTATGCACCAAAGGCATTATCCACTAACGTCAATGATCTCAGGTATCACCTATTCTGTGCTAAGAAAGGTGAGGTAGAGAGCCACCAGTTTCCACCCTGCAGAGACTGCTTAGTGAAACAATGAAACATGCACAAAGAGCCAACTACCAGGCAGCGATATGGAGACGATGTCTTGAACAGGACCCGAAAGTACCAAGTCCTGTTGGCCGAGGATGGAAGATGGAGAAGGAAGGAGTTGAACAGTTGGTGGTGCACTGGATGGATGGTCAGCCAGCACCTGAGGCGGTCCTTGATTTGTTGGCCTGCAATTGTAATAGAAAGTGTTCACTACCAAAATGTGTGTGTTTGTCAAACAGACTGAAATGCACTGATATGTGCAGACTTACAGACTGTGATAACCAGGCATCCGTCTCCGAGTCAGACGATGGGGAAAGTGCAGATGAGGATATTGAGGAACTGGAAAATGATTATGATTTTTGAGTTAATCTTGAACATTTTATTTCACTTACAATTAATGCATATGATCAGAGATGTCTCACAAACTATGAAGGACTTTCTATTTTGTGTACTACGGGTGTTTGATACGTTCATATGTGCACTATTGACTTTAAGTCCTAAAAACCTGTATTAGTTCGGAAAATAAAGAAAAAAACATTTAACTTTTTCATGTACTTGTTATTATTTACTTTCGTTTGATTCTCAGAAAGTATCCTGGATCAACAACAACAGTGAAAATATGAGGACATTGACCAAACTACTTAAATCCGTCAAAATAGGCTCCTTTTTTAAAAGGAGGGGGTAACATTTTCTGCTATAAAAATAATAATATTCATCATACACACAAGAAGTATACATTTCTGGATTGCTGATGAAATTTGCTAAAAGCCCATGCAATTATATGTGTTCCACAACTTATATTTACCTTCCACAGCAAAAAAAAAAAAAAAAAAAAAAAAAAAAACCACCTTTAGAGGCCATTTTTCCCCGCAAGCGGGGGTTGGCCTTTTTCGGGAACTGTGGTTGTTGTTGTTTTTCGGTCCCCTTTTTGAAGCAATGTTTTACGGCCGGATGCCCTTCCTGACGCCAACCCTTTTTGCCGCCTTTAACGACAAGCAGGGAATTACCAGTGAACTGGTACTCAATTAGCCGACCTCGGAAGGATGACAGGCTGAGTCAACCCCCCTGGCGTTAATTCAGCGATTGACCGGGATTCGAACCCAGGATCCTAGGATCCTAAGCCGGCACCCTAGCCGCTAGCCCAACACCAGGGACTTTTTTACCTTCCACAGCAAATGATAGACAAATATTTTTCTAAAGGCATTTATGATATATCACACAGAAAATATAGACTTATATATAAGTGTCACAAGTGGCATATCTTTCAACTTAGGGATGTTTTACACTTTTGTTTATGAAGCAAATGATTAAGGAGAAAGGTCAAATTCATTTGAGTGTTAATGTGTGAGTGATGAAAAAGATATGTTAAGTTAAAAAATGATGTCTAAGCTTGTTCGGGCCATTTTGAATAAAACTTTATTTAAGGGTGGGTATATAAACAGGGTGATAACACACAAAAAGCTACCACCGATGCAATGCTATCACATATTTTCTAATACTAGGGTGGTATACCTTGCCAAAAATCACTATGAGAATTATTCCCCTCAGATGGTACCGACCAACCCTTCTGGCTCATGGCCTATTACCACTGCAGCGTGACGAGGCCAGGAGTGAACGGACGCATGGGGAGGCTTCATCGCGAGCGGCCGCGTTCCGAGACTTGCTGTTGGTTGTGAGGTGGAAGAGCCGTGGACGGAGAATTGGGTTTTGCTTGTGCGGCTGGACGAGCAAGCTGCACGCCTACTGTCCGGGACGCACAGTGAGGCCTGCTACGTGGGAACGGGCGGTTCCCACCAACGAGCGAGCGGTTCCCGCCAATGACCGGGCGGTTCCCACCAATGACCGGGCGGTTCCCGCCAACGCCCCGGACAATTTTGATGAGACCCCACCAGCGAGTTGAGCTAAGTGTCACGATAAACCACACGTTTTTATTTTCCAACGTTATTTTATCCCTTCGTCCGTGTTATAAGTCTGGTGTGAAGGATACTATAGGAATGTAGTTTTAGCGTCGCGTTTTCTTGTTATTGGCATTTCTTTTAATAAATCCTTTCATTATTTTCTGTACATTTATAAACCCGGTTTTTGTTTGAGTTTATTTTCCGCAGGTTTGAGATTGCCAGGCAGGATCGCTCAGGTAAGCGCTTCATCTCCCCCTCCCCCACTCCCACCCCTACATCTCCCCCACTGCCATCTCCCTTCATCTTCCCCCACATATATAAAGTCCGCAATTTGAACTGAACGCTTCGGAGTAAAAGCTCGCTATTGGCCATTCGTGATCCCTGTGGTGTTCACCTGAGAAATGACATGACATCTGGTGTCAGGAGTGTAGGATTTGAACCTAGCGAATATCGTCGACGGAGAAAGGCAAGTTTATACTCCGAACAAAGTGGGCCAGACTGGTGATGCCCGGGTGACAAAGGGCATTGTGCATGGTAGGAAGCTCGTCATCCCGGAGCAGATGGGCCGAGACAAGGCGTCGGCCGCAAGGTTATCCTTGCCCGGTCTGTACACAATATCAAAGGTATTGTCAGCCAATTCTATGTGCCAGCGTGTAATCTTCTCGTTCTTAATGTTTTGAGAGTGCTTCCCGTTGTACATGAAAGCGACTGATTGCTGATCCGTGATTAGTTGAAAATGCTTCCCAAAGACGAAGTGTCGCCATCTATGGACCGACTCCACTATAGCGTACGTCTCCTTTTCAATCGAGGAATGTCGCCTCTCACTGTCAGATAAAGTTAGTGAAAAGAAAGCCACCGGTCGCCCCCCTTGATTCAGTGTGGCCGCAATCGCGCAATCTGACGCATCCGACCCCACCACAAAAGGAACTGTCTCATCGATGGAGGTCACAACAGCCCCAGCTATATCATCCTTCAGTTGTTGAAAGGATGTCTGAGCGGACAAGGTCAACGGAAATGTTTTGCACGCGATGAAAGGCCACATCTTCTCTGAGAACCTTGGGACCCATGGTGAGTAATGCGCAAACAGTCCCATTGCTCGCTTTAAAGTCGCCCGATCGACGGGAGGGGTTAGATCGAGTAGGGGCTGAAGGCACGCCAAATCGGGCCGTATCTCCCCACCAGACACTGTGTAGCCTAAAATATCTATCGTTTTCACAGAGTAGCTACACTTGGCTTCATTGAAGGTCAACCGGTATTTATGAGCCACTTCCAAGAAGCGCTGCAGATAAGCATCATGGTCCTTCTGGTTCCATCCGCACACAGTTACATTATCCACGTACATGAATACAACTTGCAATTGCTCTTTTGAAAGGATATCGTCTGTTGCCCATTGAAAGCATGAACTCCGTTTGTAACGCTGAATGGGATTCTACGAAATTCAGACTCAGACTCAAAGGCCATGTAGGGCCGGTCGGCTTCCCATATCGGATTTGATGATAGGCGCTACGAAGGTCCAGCGTACTGAAAACTCGATATTTCAAGACCGCCCGGACCATATCATCTATTCTAAGTAGCAGATAGGCATTGAGTTATGTGAAACGGTTAATCATTTGCGTGTAGTCAATGACCATGCATTTGCGATGATTAGCGTGATTCACGACCAGTACTTGAACGCGCCAAGGTGAGCAACTGGGTTCGATAATTCCCTCGAGCAAAAGACGTTTAGTCTCATTGGCTATAAACTGGACATCGGGCTGAGAATACCACCTAGATTTCACGGTGACAGGGTGGCAATTAGATGATAAAATCGAGAACAGCGGAGGAGGTTCGATAGCTATCTCAGCTAAGCCGCATACGGAGCCCGGCACGAAACCAACAGAAAGTGTAGGTGCACACCCGAACTGCATCTCTGGGCGTTTATGCCGGTTTAAGAAATAATATCCGAGAGGCACGTCCGAGCAAAGGTTCTGAAACACCAATAACTTTACATCCGAATACGTAACATCATTTGCAATCAGCTTAACCATACAGAAACCACACAGAGCACACACACACACACACACACACACACACACACACACACACACACAGACACACACACACACACATACAGCCACGTGAAAAAGTAAGTACACCCCATGTAAAGTTTTGACTTTTTCAACATATTTCAACATACAGCTATTTGATCTTCATTTCAACAATATTGATAGATAAAGGTGACATAATAAAACAAATATCATGAAACATTTACATTTTGTAGTCCATTGTATAATTTAAATAAACATAAATGCAAATTTTGCATTTGGAAAAAGTAAGTGCACCCGTACATTTATCACGACTTCAAATACCTAAAATTAGAATCAGGTGCACCAGCTCAGGTGCAAATGATTAGAACATCGTTAGAGAGGATCTTGGAGGAACCTATCTTATTTAAACCTCAGACATTTAGTTTGGTTTGCTCTTTGTTGTTGAAGTGTGCGGCATCACTATGCGTAGATCAAAAGAGCTCTCTAAGGCCTTCAGAAATAAGGTTATAGATGCCTATGAGTCGGGGAACGGATTTAAAAAGATCTCCAAACAATTTGAAATCAATCATTCGACTGTCCGGAAGATCATCTACAAGAGGAGAAGATTCCAAACAACTGCCAACTTGTTCAGGCCAGGCCGCCCCAGCAAGTTCAGCCCGAGAGCAGACCGCAAGATGCTGAAAGAAGTCTCTAAGAACCCAAGAATGTAATCACGGGACCTACAGGTAGCTCTTGCCACTGTTGATGTCAAAGTGCACAAGTCTATCAATAGAAAGAGGCTGCACAAATTTGATCTACATGGGAGATGTGCCAGGGGGAAACCATTGCTGTCCAGAAAGAACATCAGGGCAAGACTAAAGTTTGCCAATGAACACCTTGGCAAAGACCAGCACTTCTGGAACAATGTGCTCTGGACAGATGAGTCAAAGGTAGAGCGATTTGGCCACAGTACCAGAAGACATGCTTGGCGAAAACAAAAGACAGCATTTGACCACAAGAACCTGATACCAACTGTAAAGCATGGTGGTGGAAATATTATGGTTTGGGGCAGCTTTGCTGCATCAGGGCCTGGGCAGCTCACCATCATAGAATCCACTATGAATTCTTCATTGTAACAGAGGGTGCTTGAGCATAATGTGAGGCCATCTGATGAAAAGTTGAA
This sequence comes from Myxine glutinosa, assembly GCF_964187855.1. Taxonomy (NCBI): domain Eukaryota; kingdom Metazoa; phylum Chordata; class Myxini; order Myxiniformes; family Myxinidae; genus Myxine; species Myxine glutinosa. The sequence goes on from NC_136267.1 coordinate 73,967,329, forward strand.
GCTCAACCGAAGGTGGACCTTGCAACATAACAAAGACCCGAAACATATCAGTAAATCCACCAAGGAATGGCTGAAAAGAAAGAAATGGAGGGTTCTGGAATGGCCAAGTCAAAGCCCGGATATAAATCCCATCGAGATGTTGTGGGGGGGGATTTCAAACGAGCTGTGCATGCAAGAAACCCCTCAAACATTGTACAGCTGAAAGAATTCTGCATGGAGGAGTGGGCAAAAATTTCTCCCAGTCGATGTCAGAGACTGGTAGGCAGTCATAAGAAACGCATACTTGAGGTTGTTTCTGCCAAAGGGGGCAAAACCACCTATTGGAGCCAAGGGTGTACTTACTTTTTCCATATGCGAAATTTGCATTATGTTTATTTAAATTATACAATGGACTACAAAATGTAAATGTTTCATTATATTTGTTATATTATATCACCTTTATCTGTCAATATTGTTGAAATGAAGATCAAATAGCTGTATGTTGAAATATGTTGAAAAATTCAAAACTTTACATGGGGTGTACTTACTTTTTCACGTGACCGTATATATCTATATTTCTATATATCTATATATATATATATGTATATATATATGTATATATATGTATATATATGTATATATATGTATATATATATATATATATATATATATATATATATATATATATATATATATATATATATATATATATATAGACTTGTCATTTAATATGGAATATTTTTTTTTCTTGACTTGGGTTTACTTTCTTAACTCAGTATATCAATCTGGTGAGTTTCTTTTACACTTTGGTGATTTATTTGTTAAAAGAACCATGTCACTGATTGTCTGTCGCAGCAAGAAGTCAACAACAGGATTATATCACAGGTGGCGTGGCAAAATGTACGGACAGGTGCATTTGATGGTTGGCTTCACAGTCGGGTATACAAGGGTTGTTGTGTTCTGTATTAGTGGAAAACAACTGCTGCACATCTCCAAAAGTTATTGCCGCTTCCTCTGGAGATGGTCTGTCAACTCGATAATGCTGTTTGTCATGGAGTGGTGGCTTTACGAAATTACGGCATGAAACAGCGTGCTATTGCTCGGCAGTATGGCATCACTCAAGGTCAGGTGTCAAAGATCCTGAAACGAAATGCTCAGAGGGGTGTCCCTACTCCAATACTGAGGCCAGGACGTCGCCGCAGAACCACAAGGAGGGATGATCGCCAGCTGCACCGGTTAGTCCGCAATGGCCGTACCAAGTCAGCTAATCGGCTTAGTCGCAGCAACTGACAAATGTGCCTGTATCCAGAAGGCTAGTCAACCAACGACTGGTTCAAGCAGGCTATCGTGCCAGGCGTCCCCTGAGAAAGCCACGCCTGACCAGACAACAGCACCAGCGCCGATTGCAGTGGGCCAGAGAGCACCGTCAATGGCAGCCAGGACACTGGAATCACGTGATCTTCAGTGACGGGTCTAGATTTCTGGTCTATCATCAAGATGGCCGCGTCCAAGTGCGCAGACAAGTGCATGAAGCCTACAACAAAGATTGTACAGTGCCAAGAGTCCAAGCTGGAGGTGGTGGGGTGACCGTTTGGGCTGCTTTTCATGCAGGGGGCAAAACTGACCTGGTTGTTCTGAATGGAAACCTGAACCAGTTCAAGTACAGGGCCATTCTGGAAGAACATTGCTTCCATTTGCTCGTGCAGCCTTTCGAGGAAACTTTGTCTTCCAAGATGACAATGCACGGCCTCATCGTGCTCCCATGATCCAACACTTTCTTGCTGACCGTGGTGTAGAGCATATGGAGTGGCCTGCCATGTCCCCGGATATGAATCCGATAGAGAACTTGTGGGCAGAATTAACGCGTCAAATCGACAACTTGAAGCAGCAGCCTACCTCTGTGCATGAATTGCAGCAGACTATTGTCACTGCATGGCAAGCGATTCCTGTCCAAACCTTGGCAAATCTCGTGATCAGCATGCCTTAACGTGTACGTGCTCTCCTGAATGCTCGTGGGGGTTACACGAAGTACTGAACTGTAATTTTACTGTCCGTAATCCCAGTCGTAATTGAACTTTGCTTTTGTTAAAAAAAATTTGGCTAATGTGCAAAATAAAGAGATACTTCTGGAAAACGTACAGAAGTTTAACACAGTACTGTCCATGAATTGAGTTCGATATCAGTTTACATCACTTTCAAAGATCAATTTATTTGTTTCGAAATGTCAAATGTGGTTTTTGTTTCTTTTAAAGGTCACATTAACAAAATCTAGAATAATTTCAACATAATTTCAATGAACTTTTGGTTCTAAGACATCTTGAAAAGTAAGTTCACCCCCACAAAAAAAATATTCCCTTTTAAATGCCAAGTCTATATATATATATATATATATATATATATATATATATATATATATATACTGTATATATATATATATATATATATATATATATATATATATATATATATATATATATATATATTGTTACAGACGTGGCTTAGATGTTATTTACCGAGCGGTTTGGTATGACCACGTCTGCACAAGTTACCCGATTATACCCGAACGTTGACTAATCGCGCTACGCTAGATCAATGAAGGAAAAGACACACAGCTGGGATTCAAATGACACGACACCAGGGTTCAGTTCTCAAGACCTCCGGAGGAGGTTATATTGTTACGGAAGGTTAGATTACAACTACAAGAGGGACAGCATAGTAAGATAAGCACTTAGACACACTCTTATATTATTCCCAACAGACGACAGATAAACGGGACAAAAGGCTGACTCACACGGGGTTTGATGGCTAGGAAAGGCAGGATCGATGGCTCCAGGTGCACCTGGGCTCAAAGGTCAGAATCGACTCGGTCCGGTCCAGAGATGCGGGGAGGTATTCAGCGCTCGTACGTGGCAACTTCTCTCTCCAGGCTGGGGGCGCATCTGACGTCACGTCCGGTGAGTCGCTTCGTATATCCGGCGGGGAGTGACACGCCCTCGGCTCGTTAGCTCCGCCCCAGATGGAATCGGCACGTCGCTTCTCATTGGGTGCGTGCGGGGGGGGGGGGTTACCGGCTCCGCCCTTGACGGGGGACTGACAAGGAGCCCCTTCGTGGTAACCCCGTGGAGCGCATGGTCCGGAGCGCATTGTCAATGGCGGCTAACCGAGCCGGTGTGATGACGCACACTCCCCCGCGCAGCGTCGTTGTTGTTGTAATTGTTGTTGTAGTTGTAGTTGTTGTTGTTGTAATTGTTGTTGTAGTTGTAGTTGTTGTTGTTGTTGTTGTTGTTTGGGGAAGAAGATGGAAGGAGGTATGGGAAAGGTCCTAAACTCACTACTGGTGCCATATAATCACATTCTGGTGCAACGAAGAGTCAGAATTAATGGAAACGAGTCCTTAACTGACATAGACTAAGAATAACTAGCAAGATGTCCGAAAGTTGTCTACGTGTGATGCGGTGGACCTGGGCACGACATTTAATGGGGGAAAAAGGGGAAGGTCGGCTCTACTGATTGTTGTTTACAGACAATGGGACTAGGGAATGGGGGATTGGGGATAGTTGGGGAGTATTGGGGAAATAGGGGAATATTTACAAGCGGATATGGAGGCCAAATTCCATATTCGCAACATTGCACCCTTCTCTACCCTCGGGGCGTCCCGACCCGATAAATTTTTACCTACTTTAGTGTGGCACGCAATGTAGTTCCCTCTACTATTAACTCTACCCTGAGTGCGACAGTTTTACAGATATTCACAAATGAGTAAATATGTCCCCCTGCGACGTTGCACCCTTCTCCTCACAGAAACACACCCACAGGCTAACCGAATCCGGAAAGAATCCTCAAACTAAACATACAGCCGGTAGGGAGCATTATTTACACAAGACTACGCTGATATTTACACTACGATCCAGGACCTGTTTTTGGAGGAACACATGCAGATGTTATGCATAGAGAGAGCACGCATGCTAGCATCGATACACCAACCCACGAGTGCTCTGTGGCCTACGGCCTTTAATAATGTGCAGAGCACCCCTTCCAAGCATCAAGCACCACCCCATCACACAGTGAGCACCATCCGGTGCACCAATAAAGTGTTTACAAATCACCGGTGGTGTCGCAGCCGGCCGATGTTCTGCCGCTGGTCTTGCCTTCGTGTGGTGCACTTGGTGTTCTTACTTCCTTAGAAAAACAAAGAAAGGCGCCAACCGCGTCCATTTCTTTATTGTGGCCGTCAGGGGGCCAACTGTTAGTGGTTCACCTTGTATGGCATAGGTGCCACGTTGACCCATAGGTCCATCCATGGGTGGTGCTTGGCCGCAAAAGAACTGCGGTCCATTGTGGGTGGCCACAAACATTGCGGTCCATATGGTGTATCGATCCAAGCAGCAAGCAGCGAAAGTGCAGGCCCACAACTGCGAAGCCAGCACCTCTCTCTCCTCTCTCTCTACCCCAAAGCCAGATCCTCGGAGGTGGGAGACAAAAGAAGCAGACAAGTGAGTAAGGTGGTAAGGGCGCAAAAGTGCACGCAATGCAAGGTAATGCACACTGGGGGCACATGGGAACCAGGTGAGACAGGTACGTTCCTACCGTACGCTCCCCCCCCCCCCACCAGGTAACCTACATGGCCCCTCCCTTACCCCTTACTGTATCCACAAAACACAACACTACCCATACACATCTACTTTACAAATCAACAAACATCCCTACTGTCTTCCCCGTTCCTCCCATATACCAAATTCGTCTTCTCTCCCTCCTAACCAATCAAATTTGCCATTTTCAACTTTCATCAAAATTTGCCATCTCCAACTGAACATCAAAATTTGCTATCACCAATTCATCATCAGTCCCTCCTAGGGAGGGAGAGATGGAATCACCCCAATGTCTCATCCACGTCGTGATGCGTCTCACAAATCCTCACAGCAATTCTCATTTCCTGCACACAGAACAAAGAAAACACAGGTGTGGAGTCATCATCATCACCACAGGTAAGTGGCTGCGTATGGTGCGACAGGTTCATCAATCCTAACTATTTCCTAAATGACTTTAACAACTTTACACTACCCGGGGTCTTTCTCCGGCCAAACCATTGGCCCTCTTACACTATGGGTTCTAAAAACCAATTCCCATTGGCCAGACTGTGGTGCTTTTCCATTTTGGGGTCTCACTCCCCCGATTCATCTCCCGGTGCCCTCGCACAATTTCTGGGCCGCGACGTGTACCTCTCCCAGCGGGCCTACCCACCTGCACACCTCCCCCACTGCAGTTGCCTCCGAGCTTACCTGCTCCTCACCCTAACCTAACTACCTGGGGAAGGCCCTCTGGCGCTCTCCCCACTCGGTGCCCTCTCTGGCACTGGGCTACCCGGGTCCGTCCTCCGGATCCTCGGGCCCCATCCACAACTCTACCGGCTCCCAGAGCCCACCTGCGGCCTCACCTGGCCGACATCCTCACAGTGGTGGAGTGCCCAACCAACTACACACACTAACAGGCTACACGCCCAGCCATTTCCACAACACTAATGCACCCATTCACAATACCATTCTGCAACCGCACCACAAATGCCAATATCCAACCACAATTTACCTGTACCCTCTACCTAACACTTACACTACCCGCCCCGGGTACTCGTGAAAGGGGTCCACTCTTCCCCCATCCACACCTTCGCACCATGCACACCACTCCGTACCACCTACTCCAACTCTCTCCACACACCTGTACTTGCACACCTGTGCTCTCACACCTGGTGCCACCTGCACCCTTCTCTCCCCAAGCGCATTCGCGCTGATCCACACACTCACTACTCACACACTGCTCCACACATCTGTCCAGTTGCACACCTGTGCAATCACACCTGTTCAATTCTCACACAGCATCATCTCATCTAACTACTCCCCTCTGAAACTTGCGCTTCCCAGTCGTCCCTTTAAACTATTGCGCTCCCTCGTCATTATCATCCACACTAATCTACCTGCGTCCCCACTACAGGTATCAGTCACTAACTAAACTTAACGTTACCTAATGTCATCTCTTCTAGATCCCTACAATATAACCTAACCCACCCGGGCTAGTTTTCACTGCCATACACCCCATAATCTAGTGCTCCTTTGCCCCCACTTCTGTGAGGGATGGTGGATTTGCCATCCCACCACATCGGGGGTCTCTCTCTACCAATTTTGCACATCAAATTTCAACAAATCAAAAAAATTTGCCAATCATCTGCCAATCACTGTACCATTACCAATCATCACTCTGCCAATCCTTTGCCAATCATCAAATTTTGTTTTTCTCTAATTTTGGGGCCAAAACACTAACCTCATCACCCAGTCTACTCACTAATACCTCTCGGTGCGCCAATTCCTGTCCAAAGCCCGGCTTCGTAAAGCCAAGCCATGAATGCTGGTTGTTCTGTGCCAGCGGCTGGGTGCGTCCGGCATTCGGTGCAGGGACGGGGGCTCACCCGTGCCGAGATCCCACGCACCATCTCGGCACGCAGCCATCCAATGTCCCGCTCTCGACCTGCCGGCACGTCTCACCAAAAAGTGGTCGCCATGACGACCCTTTCTATCCAGCTGCCCGCTCCGCCTAGTGGAGCACGGACGCGGCCGTTCAAAGCGAGGCCCAGCACGCACCGAGGGCCCGATTCGGCTATAAGTCGTTCCAAACTCTACCCCGTCTAACGTCGATGCTTCACCTGGACGCTTACACCCCGCAGCCCGTTCCTTGCTCACACCTCCAGCCGTTTCCATGCTCCTCGTACCTTTCCTTCCACACCCAGGTACTCTCAGTCCACTCACAGACTTGGTCACACACCTGACCACCGAACACTTTGGCACACATTCGTTGCTCGCACACCTCACCAATACACCGCTTCGCGCCCCCTCCTCGGTCACCTCCTCTGTGACAATCACAGGTGTGCCCTCATTCGCACACCCAACCACGTGCCTCACCACCAACTCCAGCGTGCATTCCCACTCACGCTCTACCATTCCAGGTGTGCATCCTTCCATCCCAGGTGTACATCCTCGCTCACCTGTCACAACTAACTCACGCTCCATGTCACTCTCACTACTCTCCCCTCCACTCTTGACAACGCACTCACCCTTACTCCCGACAGCGCACTCTTTCCCCATGCACCTGTCCGTTACACACCTCTCTCGCGCACACTCTTGCGCACACTCTCCCGTCACACCCTCTGTAACACTCACCACAGGTGGACACTCTTCCTTACTTCTGACAGCGCACTCTTTCCTCATGCACCCGTCCGTCACACACCTTTCTCGCGCACACCTTTCTTGCGCACACTCTCCCGTTACACCCTCTGTAACACTCACCACAGGTGTGCATTCTTCCTTGCCTTTGACAGCGCACTCTTTCCCCATGCACCTGTCCGTCACACACCTTTCTCGCGCACACTCTCCCGTCACACCCTCTGTAACACTCACCACACCGCGCTTCCATGTGCCCCCTCGCACACGCGCTACGACCGACTCATTCTCGCCAGCACCCTCACTCCTTGGCACGCACTTTTTCCTCACACACCCCAGAGTCGGACTTTCTCGCACACCTCCTCTTTCGCACACCAGACCTGTCGCACACTTCACCAACGGCCTCTCACGAACACCCGGGTCCATCTCGACCCCCAAGCTTCTTAAATCCCCTGGCGCATCATACGCACGACCATATTGGTCACCACTTACACCGGGTCCTCTTCCTCTTCGCTTCTCCTCCATCACCTGCGAATCCCTCATCCGGTTAATGGGCACATCATCACGATCCGAACACAGACTTTGGACCAATTCTTTTATCTCCTCTTTTATCTCTTTCTTATCCCCTCTCCGTCGCTTCTTAATTTCGCTCATCCCTTCTTCCACTTCTTCTAGTTTCTGCTTCACCTCTTTTATTCCCCGGTACGTCTCCTCCAGCTCGTCCTCCAAGGCTACCTTGACCGTTTCCATGTGCGTCCTCACCTGCCGGTCCTTCGTCTCCATTACCTCTATCACCTCGTCCAACCTCGTTGTCAGTCCCTCACGTACCATCTGACATTCCCTCTTCGTCGCTACCAAGTCATTTTTTAGGTCATTTTGTGTCGCTTTTAACCCTCCTATTACCGCTGTGTTCTTCTTTACCTGGTCCGTTAGTTCTTTTTGTCCCTCTGTTAGCTGCTCCACCTCCTGCGTCAGGTCCTCTATGCCCCCTTGTAACTTTACAGTCCCCTTTCTCACCTCCTTCTCCATGTGCTCCTTACAGTGCCTCACCTCCTCGCGCACTCCTCTGACCTCCTCACTCACACCTCTTCTGATCTCCTCTCCCATCACTTGCATCTCCTGCCCAGATGCCACCCTCATCTGCTCCATTTCCTCCCTGTGAGCATCCAGTTTGGTTTCTACCCCCATTCTGACCCCCTCTATCTGCTGCCCCATTTGGTTAACTTCCCTTTCCGCTTGGTCCCTCATGTCCCTCAATTTGCCTTCCATGGTGTTTTCTAACCCCTCTAACCCTTTTTGCATCCCTTCCATTTGATTCTCTTGAGCGGCCATTCTGTTTTCTACCCCCGTTAACCCCTCCTGTATTTCCCCTAATCTATCGTCTAATTTCCCAAATTTCATGTCTAATCCCTTAAAATTATTGTCTAATCCCTTAAAATTATTGTCTAATCCCTTAAAATTATTGTCTAATCCCTCACTGGTACCCCTCGCTTCGTCCCTCATTACCCCCATTTCGTTTCCCATTACCCCCATTTGGTTTCCCATTACCCCCAATTGCTCACTCTGAGCATCCATCCGGTTCCCCATTTGCTCACTCTGAGCCCTCATTTGCTCACTCTGAGCCCTCATTTCCTCGCTATTCTGGGCCATAAGGGCCTTCATTTGTATGAAAAACAAGTTCCAATCCACCGGGGGCGCTGCCACGGTCGCGGGCGTGGACGCCGTGGCCATCTGCGAGGCGCCATTTTGCGCGCCCGCTACTTCGTGCGTGACGGCGCTATTTTGCGAACCTGCTACCCTCACTGCTTCGCTCTCCTCGCGTCCCTCAATTTGGTCCTGGACCGACCCTGCCTCACTCTCCCCTACCGGACCCCAGCTGTCTTGGTCTGCCATAGCGCGACTTTCAAAATTCGGGTTTTTATTTCCGTATAACAAATTCAAATTTCGCCGTTATAATTTCGCGCGGGAAACGCGCTCCGAATCGATTCTAATTGTTACAAATTTGGGCCTAATAAATTTAGTCCCGGGTTCGAATTCCACTCCTCGACACCAATTGTTACGGACACGGTTTAGATGTTATGATGGGCCGAGCGGAATGGCCGCCGTGTTCGCACAGTTTACCCGATTATACCCGAACGTTGACTAATCGCGCTACGCTAGATCAATGAAGGAAAAGACACACAGCTGGGATTCAAATGACACGACACCAGGGTTCAGTTCTCAAGACCTCCGGAGGAGGTTATATTGTTACGGAAGGTTAGATTACAACTACAAGAGGGACAGCATAGTAAGATAAGCACTTAGACACACTCTTATATTATTCCCAACAGACGACAGATAAACGGGACAAAAGGCTGACTCACACGGGGTTTGATGGCTAGGAAAGGCAGGATCGATGGCTCCAGGTGCACCTGGGCTCAAAGGTCAGAATCGACTCGGTCCGGTCCAGAGATGCGGGGAGGTATTCAGCGCTCGTACGTGGCAACTTCTCTCTCCAGGCTGGGGGCGCATCTGACGTCACGTCCGGTGAGTCGCTTCGTATATCCGGCGGGGAGTGACACGCCCTCGGCTCGTTAGCTCCGCCCCAGATGGAATCGGCACGTCGCTTCTCATTGGGTGCGTGCGGGGGGGGTTACCGGCTCCGCCCTTGACGGGGGACTGACAAGGAGCCCCTTCGTGGTAACCCCGTGGTGCGCATGGTCCGGAGCGCATTGTCAATGGCGGCTAACCGAGCCGGTGTGATGACGCACACTCCCCCGCGCAGCGTCGTTGTTGTTGTAATTGTTGTTGTAGTTGTAGTTGTTGTTGTTGTAATTGTTGTTGTAGTTGTAGTTGTTGTTGTTGTTGTTGTTTGGGGAAGAAGATGGAAGGAGGTATGGGAAAGGTCCTAAACTCACTACTGGTGCCATATAATCACATTCTGGTGCAACGAAGAGTCAGAATTAATGGAAACGAGTCCTTAACTGACATAGACTAAGAATAACTAGCAAGATGTCCGAAAGTTGTCTACGTGTGATGCGGTGGACCTGGGCACGACATTTAATGGGGGAAAAAGGGGAAGGTCGGCTCTACTGATTGTTGTTTACAGACAATGGGACTAGGGAATGGGGGATTGGGGATAGTTGGGGAGTATTGGGGAAATAGGGGAATATTTACAAGCGGATATGGAGGCCAAATTCCATATTCGCAACAATATATTAGCTGCAGGTCTATGCTAGTCACCTGGTTGGAGTCTCGCAGGTCTTTACAACACTTCAACTATACTGCAACGAGCCTAAACTATCAAACGAAGCAGACAGAACAAACGGAATTCACTCCGTGACCGTGTTTAAAAAAAAGCAAATGGCACAGTTGAAGGATACAAGAATGAAGCAATAAGAATGAAACAATCACAATAAGAAAATAATCAGCTTCTATCTTTTGATTGGTGAACCAATTCTGTGAACCAATATGGAAATTCTTTATATTTCAGGTCAATCTGTCAAAAATTGATGATTTTATGCAACCTTGACCATTTGATCTAAAAACAATTGGCTTGTATCTTTTGATTGGTGAACCAATTCATTGACCCAATATGCAAATTCTTTAAATTTCAGGTGAATCGGGTGAAAATTGGCGATTTTATGTGACGCTGACCTTTGACTTTTTGACAAAATTATTCATTTGTCTTCTCCATGATATCATACGAAAGGTTCCCACTCATCCATGCAGCGACATGAATAGAGATGTGCCTGTTTACTCATCAGGTAATTGGCAGAAGGATAAATCCTCTCATCAAGCTGGCACAGGGCAGGTAGAGGTGTCAACACAACCAATTGGTAGAGAGGCAGAGAGAGGTGTCCACTCAGCCTATTAATTGCATGCTGGGAGAGGTCTCCATTCCACGAATTGGTGCCAAGCAAGTGGTGGTGTCTACTCAGCCAATTGGGGCCAATAATTATTTTCCTGGCCTATTCAGCCATTTTTTTTTCCACCTGTGGAACAAACGTCCACATTCTCTTCAACCTTATTCTTCCTTCCAAGTCTTCACGACAGCTGTTCACCATCATCTCAGATAATCCACAATCCAGAACAAGAAAGAGCAATCAAAGACTGCAGACCCTAGCCAGGACTTGCTTTCAGTGCTTTTGTGTTAAAACAAATATGGCGGCTGAACCACGTGACAGATAACGTCATCGTTGTTTTCTTATCTCCACCAATTTATTCCTAGATACAACAACAACAACATGCATTTTAAGGCCATTTTCCCTGCTAGAGCGGGGGTTAGCCTTGCGGTCCCCATGACAATCTTCTCCATTTTGCCCTATTTTCTGCATCTCCCCTTGTTAACCTCCTTGCCCGCATTTCTTCTTCCACCATCTTTAGCCAAGTCTTTCTCGGTCTTCCCCGTCCTCTACTTCCTTCTACATTAACTTCCATCACTCTTCTCAACCAGTCACTTTCATCCTTCCTCAATACATGACCAAACCATCTCAACCTGTTCCTCTTCACAGCATCAATCACAGGCAATATTCCCATCATCTTTCGCAATTCATCATTTGTCTTCCTCTCTCTCAACGATACTCTGCACATCCATCGAACCATTCGCATTTCCACCCTTTCCAGCCTTCGTTGCTGCTCTACGTTCATTACCCATGTCTCGCTCCCATAAATCATAACACTTCTCACACAGCAGCATACACCATACACCTTTCCACATCCTAGATGATGCTCAATAAATTTCTTCTGGATCGGATGAAGTTTTGTACTTGTCGAATTATGACGTCATAATGGAGGCACCTATAACATCGTTATTAACATGTTATTCTACATGGAGAGTTCTTTACAATGACCTGTCTCAATTTTTTCGATGCAGCGCTTTCGGAGATATAGAGGTCCAAAAATTTTCGGTTTTTCCAAGATGGCGCCCATACCACGTGAGATATGACCTCATAATTATCATTTAAAAAATTCTACTGGTGGAGGTGCACCTATGTCGAAAGTTTCCTGTCAATCGGACCAACGGTTGCAGAGAAAATCATATTTATTCTGTGCAGACAAACAAACAAACGGACTCAAATGCAATATCCTCTCCTCTGGCGAGGGCAACAATGATCTTTTCTACCCTCACTAACAACTCACTCCACACCAAGTCCTCCTCCTTCAAAATTTTCCATTTTTCCTTCCTGAGAGTTTCCTTCTGTATCCATCTTGTCCACCGCATGATTCCTTTCCTGTCCCTCATTCCCCATTGTTTGTCCAAGTCTCCATCTATCTTGTCCTTCAACTCCGCTGTTGGTATTCCCCCCACCTCTCTCTGCTGTCCCTTTTGTCCTGTTTTGTCCTGATCCATTCAGTGTACAAGCTCTTACAAAAGACTCGGCTCTGTATACAGAAAGATGATGCAACCAACCATGAAATCACCCCTTAACTCTTACCGATATTCCCCCTCAATATAAACCAAGCGAACAATGGGAGATCTTATTTAACTGTTAAATTATTCTGAAATTGTGACCAAAAGAAAAGATCATGTGTGAATTGATCCCTGATTGGACAACAATGGCAGAAGGCTTGAATTGTGATGACAGTTTGGACCTCATCATTTTCATATAAAGATAGGATCACCCTTCTCACCGATAGAAATTCATACATATGGTACTAATCTCCATGCTTTTATGATGAGCTGATATCTTGGGTTACACATTCCTTGTAGCTTATCACTCTCAGGAGTCTCTGCGAAAGCATTTTCTTGTGAGATACTCTGAAGGATTATCTTGGAGGATTAACAACTCATTAAGATTGTGCCACACCTAAAACCTTTACCTGTGGGTGTCATGCAACAAAGCTGTGCTCATGCATCCCATCTGTAAAGTCTTCATCCCACTTGCTGTTTTTAGAGCGCAACAAATTCAAGATTTGTTTGGATATTTAGGCCAAATGGAAAATCCTGTGATATTCTCTTTTATTGAGGGACAAAGAAAACATAATTATGTTTCTAGTAACTTCTACTTCTAGATTGGCCATATTGGTGCATCATGAAGGGCTTTGCAACTACTCTATTTACCTTACATACTTTCATCAATGTTTGGAGAAATTCAAGCTTGTAGAGTGCAAAATGGCCTTTGGGATAAAGCCTTGGATACTTTCTCAAGTTTTTTGTTTTCCTGTTGACCACCCCGCTTCATTTATGGGGTACTTTCAAATACTTCAAACAGTCAGATAAACACGTCTGTGAATCTTTGATAGCCAATATCCAGTGAAAAATCGGTGAGGAATATCCCTCATGACCATGGTAATGTGGTCATGTGACTACAGTGTTACTTGTTTAATTGGTGGCGAAAAGCATGGTCAGGAGAAAGCATGAAAGAGAATGACTTCTTCTTTTTTTGTATACAAGATTGAGGCTCGTATAAGAGCTAGCATGAATCACAAGAAAACAAACCGACACATAAAACATACAATAAAGGCAGCAGGAGACAGGATGGGGAGAAAGAGGGAAGCACACAAGTACAACAGTAGAGAACAGGACCATCGGGAGATCTGTGGGAGGGAGAGGGCTTGGGGGAAGAGGCATGGGAAGAAGGGTGGGGGGAGGGGTGGGAGAAGTATAAACACAAGGACACCAAGGACTTCCAGGACAGAAGTCGGTATTTCAAAAAAAGTGGATTTGGGGTGAAATTAGTGGGGGTAGAAAAGATCAAGGTTTTGGATTGGGGAAGATAAGAGATGGTGGTGAACAGCTGTTTTAAAGACCTGGAGGGAGGAGTGGGATTGAAGAGAGTGAGGGAGTTTGTTCCAGAGGCGGGAGAAAAGAGGAATGAAAGAGTGAAGGTGATTAGAGTCTTGATTTTGGCAATTTCACCAGAAGAGGATTGCTGGCAGATCTTGTGCGACCTGTAGGAATATTTGGGGGACAGAGCACAGATAGAGCTGGGGGAGGTATGCCGGATAGGAGTCGGGAGACGACAGAAAGACCACCTACCTGCCTGCGGTGAGTGAGTGAAAGGCCCACACAATCAGCTTCATCGTGGGAGATTCCAATGATTCTGAAAGCTTCGGTTTCAACAGCGTGAAGCTGAGCTAGGTGTGAGGCAGGAGCACCAGTCCAGAGGGGAGAGCAGTATTCCCTTGAGCTGCGGATGAAAGCCTTGTTTGTGGTGAGGAGCTCAGGTGTGCCAAGGAAGGACTTCGCACGACGGAGGATGCCCAGTTGGCGAGTGGCTTTGGAGGCCAGCTCGGAAATGTGGTTTTCCCAAGAAAGATCATGGCAGATAGTGAGACCCAAAAGCTTGAGCAACAGAACTTCTTGGAGAGGATTATTCAGAAAGTGGATGGGAGGGTTGTCCAGTCGGTCTTTTCGGAGAGACATCGTAAGAGTGTGAGATTTGTCAGGATTGAAAGACATGTTCCACTTGTTTGACCAGTTTGTGATTTTGCCCAGGTCTCTAGAGAGTGAGGAGGCTGAAGACTGCCGATCTGAGGGATGAGGAATGGAGCGGCAGATAGTGGAGTCATCAGCAAAGAGATAGAGAGGACTTTCCAGAGAGTCGGACAGGTCATTGATGAAGACCAGAAAAAGCACAGGGCCCAGATCACTGCATTGGGGAACGCCAGCCTGAACAGGAAGGGGAGATGAGAGAAATCCATTCAGGGCCACACGTTGACTACGACCAGATTGGAAGTCCGCAAGCCAGGCGTGGAGATTTCCATGGATACCATAGGAGGAGAGTTTTGTGAGCAGAGTGGGGTGCCAGACCGTATCGAAGGCACGTGATATGTCAAGGGAGACAGCTCTGATTTCCTGTTTGGCATTAAAGACCTCCATCCATTGTTGAGATAGCAGTAGCAGCATGTCCAGAGTGGAGTGACCTGGCCTGAAACCAAAATTGATACATCCAGACTGCAAGATTAATACAAGATTCCAAATTGGTCTGAACAATAGATTCCAACAATACATTCCAACCGGAGAATAAAAGAGATGTTGACAATGCAAGCATTAAGTAAAGATGGTGTTAAAAGACACAATCAAGAAAAGGAGAGAATTGATACAAAATGTAACAGTAAAATAAAAAGTTGAATACTGTGACTAAATAACCCTCAAAAGAAGAAGATTAGAGAAGACATACCAAACTTCAACATGAAAGTAATTGAAACAAGAACAGATACATTCAAAGTACACCGCCCCCATGCCAAATAAATAAATAACATCCACCAACGTGGCCTTCGGCGCCCGGCAATACAGCCGTGCAGCTCATAGAGATGGTATTTGGAGGGAGCGGTGTGCAATAATTGATTGATTAATTGCATCATTAAAATCAATAAATAGTAATCATGAAATCATTTCTTAATCAATTGGCTTAGAGCATACTTCAACCACAAGTGCTTTATCCGAAGCTGTAACTTTTTGAAAATCAATGAAATAGGTCATTAATCGAAAAAATTAAATAATTAATTGATTAAATAATATAGAATTAATCGATTAATTGATTAATCAATAAATCCAAAATATCCTTTATAGCCACATCACTTGGTCACTGCCGTGTCCAAATATCAGCTTCCTAGCTCAAAGGGTGGCTGAGATATCGCCCGGACAAACAAACAAACAAACAAGAAAGAAAGAAAGAACCGGAGTGAAAACCAAGTACTCCCTCGGTTCGTTTAATCGTTTTCTAGGTTCCAGAAACAAATCATCGTTTTCTAGGTTCCATACGTCCTAGAGAGATGACATTTGGCCCATGGCCCCCTTCGGTGCCTGGCAATGACGTCATGCAGATGGCATAGAAAAGGAGCGGTGTACAATATTTGTCCTCTCCCAGCAATGATATATGACAGTGAAACATAGTCTCTAACAAAGAGAATGCAAGAGCAAAATGTTGTCACCACACTTACAGCAATGCTGTCTTGACATAACCAAAACCAAAATTACACCAAAAACAGAAACGAATGTGGATCGGCCAGAAACCAAAATTATTTGACATTCTAATCACAATAAAAAACTGAAATGGAACTGTGTGGGACACATACTGTAGCAAGAAGAAAGGACGTCTGCAGGACAAAAACTTGAGAGTTCATAGACCACCATACCCCCACAGTGTTCTCTCATTCCTCACTACATCCCTTATGTTTCCAAGTCTCCCTTTATTTTCTCCTTCAACTCTGCGGTTGGTGTTTCCCCCCTCTTTCTGGTGTTCCTTTTGTTCTGTTGCTGACCCTGATCCATTCCGTGTTCTTACTCTTTCACGAGCATTATTCCATGAACTTTGTATCTAAAATTTAAACAATTCAGACAGAAGCCACGTGCAATTTATCAATTTGTGATTCAAGATGGCAACCATAGCCAGCAGTCCAAGTCATCAATAGGTAAATATCTTGTTTTTGATCTATCAAAGCATTCATACTACCCCACATTTCGTCAAATCCTGCATATTATATAAATGGATTTATGTAGGCCACATCATATCACCCACCTGTACTTTCTACCGTTTACACCAAAATATTTTATCTTTTCACCTCAAATCCATCTAAAACATCTGATATTGAATGTTTTGAAGACGTTGCAAACATAATTATAAACTCGTATGTTGGAAGTTGAGGGGTAAACAAAGAAATTTGGTTGCATTTGAGCTATGGACATTTAGATTATCTTGTGTGAAATTTGTGGGGTTATCTGTCGCCAATTGTCATTGATCATTTCTGAAAATTTCATCAGCTCAATCATCTTGTGCCTCTCACTTCCATAATCCTGTTAGCAGTTGGCAGGAGGGTAAGGGGAAGACTAACACTGAGGTAAAAGAGGCTGATGGAGAGGGGCATGTGAGAGGTGAGGGTACAGAGAGTGGCTGCATGGAAAAGAGGGATATGTGTAGGGAAACTTTGTGCGGATAACTAACCCTAACTCGAACAGCACAAGAAGATGGGATTAATTGAGACCGTTAAAGTACGAAAAGTAGATGGAGCAGATTATGCACTCATGTTGTTAGTTTTTAAGTATATTTTCCTTTCTTTCCAGGATAATGGCAAAAGCATAAATGGAAGGGAGAAACACTGGACAATCGAATTACTGTCTAGACACAAACTTAAACCCTTCAATTATGTTAACAGTCTAGAGCCAAAAACCTGAACAAATGTGTAGATACGCTGGACAATATCTCATCACATGTGTATCGAAATGGACATGTCACTTGCAAATAATATTATATATATATACATATAGTTATGGCCAAAAACATTGCCACCCTTGCACTTTTTTCAAATTATGCATCATTTCTTCCAGAAAATTGTTAAAAATAAAAAATATTTTGGTATCCACATATGTATTTCTTTGATTTGCAGTGTAACAAAACAAAAAAAAGCTGAAAAAATTAATAAACCCCAAAATGGCCCGGACAATAGTATTGGTACCTTTCAGAAGTTGTTAGAAATAATTTGATTTCAAGCAGGTGATTCTCCTTCATTTTGGAATTGAACTCACCTGTGGTGAGTTGCAGGTGCCCACAATATAAAAAGCACTCATTAAACCAGTTTGAATGGAGAAAAGGCGTCATTCTGCTGTTTTGTGTCATGCGGTGGGCGCCGTGCATGAACAGTGGGTGAACGGGGCTTGGCAACCGCTGGCCTTCTTCAGCCGGCAGCTTTGCCCTAACGAGCGCAAGTAAAGCGCTTTCGACCGCGAGCTCCTCGGCCTTTACCTGGCCGTTCCCCACTTCCGCCATCTTTTAGCGGGCCGCCCGTTCACGGCGTTTCTGGACCACAAACCCCTGGTCTTCGCCATGGCCAAAGTTACAGAGCCGTGGTCGGCCCGCCAGCAGCGCCACCTTTCCGCCGTGTCAGAATTTACGACGGACATCCGGCACGTCGCGGGCAAGGACAACGCTGTGGCCGATTGCCTCTCCCGGTCCGGCGCGAACGCCGTCCACCTGGGTGTGGACTTCGCCCGCATGGCGGCCGACCAGACCGCCGACCGCATGGTGCAAGCCCTCCGGACAGCGGACACAGGCCTGCCGTTGGCCGACGTCCCCTTCGAGGACACAGGCATGGTTCTCCTGTGCAACGTTTCCCTGGGCCAACCTCGCCCCATCGTGCCCACCAGATGGCAGCGGCACATTTTTGACGCCCTCCACGGCCTTTCCCACCCGGGTCGGAAGGCATCGCAGAAGCTCGTGGCAGCAAAGTTCGTCTGGCACGGGCTCCGGAAGGACGTCCGTGACTGGGCCAAAGCCTGTGTCGCCTGCCAGCGCGCGAAGGTCCACCGGCACACCCAGGCCCCGTTGGCACCATTCAACGTGCCCGGGCGGCGCTTCGACCACGTCAATGTGGACCTGGTGGGACCCCTTCCCTCCTTGCGGGGCTTCACCCACCTCCTCACGATGGTGGACAGGACGACCAGGTGGCTGGAGGCCGTCCCGCTGGCATCAACAACATCCGCCGACGTGGCGCAGGCCTTCATTGGCACTTGGATTGCCCGTTTCGGTGCCCCCCGGACATCTCCTCCGACAGAGGCCCGCAATTCACCTCCGAGCTTTGGGGCGCGGTCGCCCAGGCCCTGGGGGTCAAGCTTCACCGCACCACGGCCTACCACCCCCAAGCCAACTGCTTGTGCAAACGGTTCCACCGCTCGATGAAGGCCGCTCTCAGGGCCAGCCTCCAGGATGACGGTTGGGCCGACAGGCTCCCGTGGGTCCTATTGGGCCTCCGAACGGCCCCTAAAGAGGCCCACCAGGCTTCCACCGCCGAGCTGGTCTACGGCCAGCCACTGCACGTGCCGGGCGAGTTCATCCCTGACACCACCGGCCCCTGGTCCGCGGCTCGCCAACGCTCGGTCCTCCAGGAGGCCGCCAGGAGATTTGCCCCCGTGCCCACGTCCCATCATGGCTGCCCCGAACCCCACTTCCCCCCAGCACTTCACACTGCGGAGTACGTTTTTATCCACAACGACGCACACCGGGGACCGCTCCGGCCGCCGTATGATGGACCTTTCCGGGTCCTGAAAAGGGACGACAAGTCGTTCATAGTGGACATCGGCGGCAAACCGGACCACATCTCCGTGGACCGCCTCAAACCGGCCCATTTGGACCTCGACCAACCTCCACGGTTGGCCCTTCCTCCACGGCGGGGCCGTCCCCCGTCAACCAAGCCCCCCGCCCGACCATCCACCGCCACGCCACTTACCACCCCCACACGAATCACCAGGGGTCGTTTCGGCCGGGTCATCAAGACCCCTCTCAAACTGACTCTCCCGATGCAAGTTAATTCTGGGGGTGGCGCATGTAGCGGTTACCGGAAGCATACACAATCATCTTGCAGCGGCCGATGACGCAACCGGCGAGCGGTGACTTGCCCGGACTCCCCCTGACATGTCCAGACTTGCCTTTCCCGGGCGAACACTTGACTCGCATACCATGCCCCGTTGAGAGGCGTAGCTTACCTATTTGCATACCACGCCCCGCCTGAGAGGCGTGGCTTTTTTGTGTTGAACTTTGATTATAAATTGCCGCCCGTTCGATCGGCAGATTCAGTGCTTTTGAGTTCTTTCGTGTTGAGCTAAAATAAATAGCTCGGTGAAACTTCGTTCCTGTGTCGTCCATTTTGGCTGGCTTTATCGTGCGAGGACAGCTCCCACACTGTAATCTATATACTCCATCAACAGATATACTGTAATCTATCTATATACCTCATCAACAGATATACTGTAATCTATATACTCCATCAACAGATATACTGTAATCTATATACTCCATCAACAGATATACTGTAATCTATATACTCCATCAACAGATATACGGTAATCTATATATCCCATCAAGGCTGAGCTGCATTGTTAAATGCTCGGTGTTGTTGCCATGAAGATTGATGTTGGTACATCGTGCGCTACAGTAATCACATTTTAAATGAGAATGGTTATATTTGCTGAGAGCATGCATATTGTTCATGCTTCATTCATTCCAATCATTTCACCAAAACATAACCTGTCTGCAACAATTCATCACTAATCCTATTTGTTCACCAGTTTTGCATTGAAATACATTATCATAGCGCCATGCTACTTTTAATGCCATTTTTTGTACACTTGCCTATAGTAACTAACGGGGCCTGATGATTGGGATAAATTGCACCATAGTACAGTTCGCTAATTCAGGCTGCAATTCAATCTTCGTTATTGGTAACTATCTGTGTTTATTAGTTTCCATTAGCAACATACGTTATGCCTGCATTCTCATTACCACTGAACTTGGGATCCCCACTTCTTTACGATGGAGCAGCGATCTCGCATTACACACTTTGATTCCCAATGTCTCGCTTCCTTCAAATCCAGCAAAGATCACCATTCGTTTCACATGTTTCAGCAGCAGCAATGGGATTTGCATGTTAAAAAGCAAGTCACAATTTACAAAAAGTAAGATGCTCACAGATGACGAGAAAAAATACAAATCAACTTGTTCTAATTTAATCAGCAAACACCAGTAGATCTCATGACCTCTGCCACCGAAGGTGGATGGAGGTTATGTTTTCAACCCTGTTTGGTTGTTTGTTAGATGCAAAATCGAAGATTTTCCATGTACAGTATATTGGTTGATCTTGTGTGTTCTTCTGTCTGGCTGTATGTCAATCGCCTAGAGGTCACAATTTTAATCCAATCTTCACGAAACTTCCCTAGATGGTAAAGTTCGTCGTAAGGAAGAAGCATATTGATCTTGAGGTCAAAGGTCTTGAGATCAAATTTCTAAAATTGACATCTTTCTTCCGATTGACTTGAAAGTTGAACAGCATTTGCTTATTGAGTCTTTCTGGTGAAAGCTGGTGTCGATTTGTGTCGGATAGGCGTAACAATTGATGAAATCAAACAAGATGCTGATTGTGGCATGCTCACCGTCATGGGAAGCAAACCGAATCGACTTTTCGTGTGTTAACGAAAACCCACAGCATTTAACCCACAGCATTTAACCCCTGACTATCTCCTCTCATTCTCCTTCCTTTTGCTTTGATTATTTACCTATTGATTTTTGTCTTTTTGCACTTGTTTTTTGTACTCTGTCAAAGCGCCCTTGGGCTTCTTGAAAAGCGCTATATAAAATAAATGTATTATTATTATTATTATTATTATTAACCCTTCCTCGGACCAAAAGAGAGGACGAAGGGTTACCACCCAAAATGTCAGCTTCTCCATCAACGTCTTGTCGATTTCACCCATCGGACATTAATTCGTAGCTGTTGGAATTTTTGGTGGAGGATTCTGTTGGTGCACGACTATTTTCCTTGGCTCCCTGCGATCCCTCAGCGAGCCAAGGAAAATACAGCACATTATATACAGTCACGTGAAAAAGCAAGTACACCCCGTGTAAAGTTTTGACCTTTTCAACATATTTCAACATACAGCTATTTGATCTTCATTTCAACAATATTGATAGATAAAGGTGATATAATATAACAAATATCATGAAACATTTACATTTTGTGGTCCATTGTATAATTTAAATAAACATAAATGCAAATTTCGCATGTGGAAAAAGTAAGTACACCCCGACATTTATCACTACTTCAAATACCTAAAATTAGAATCAGGTGCACCAGCTCAGGTGCAAATGATTAGAACATCGTTAGAGAGGATCTTAGAGGAACCTGTCTTATTTAAACCTCAGACATTTCGTTTGGTTTGCTCTTTGTTGTTGAAGTGTGTGGCGTCACCATGCCTAGATCAAAAGAGCTCTCTGAGGCCTTCAGAAAGAAGGTTATAGATGCCTACGAGTCTGGGAAGGGATTTAAAAAGATCTCCAAATAATTTGAAATCAATCATTCGACTGTCCGGAAGATCATCTACAAGTGGAGAAGATTCCAAACAACTGCCAACTTGTTCAGGCCAGGCCGCCCCAGAACGTTCAGCCCGAGAGCAGACTGCAAGATGCTGAAAGAAATCTTTAAGAACCCCAGAATGTCATCACGGAACCTACAGGTAGCTCTTGACACGATTGATGTCAAAGTGCACGAGTCTACCATTAGAAAGAGGCTGCACAAATTTGATCTACATGGGAGGTGTGCCAGGAGGAAACCTTTTCTGTCCAGAAAGAACATCAAGGCAAGACTAAAGTTTGCCAATGAACACCTAGGCAAAGACCAGCACTTCTGAAACAATGTGCTCGGGACATATGAGTCCAAGGTAGAGCTATTTGGCCACAGTACCAGAAGACATGTTTGGCGAAAACCGGCCATAAAAACATTGCCTCAAACAGGGAACCATGATTGTCATGGGGCCCGCAAGGCTAACCCCCGCTCCAGCGGGGAAAATGGCCTTAAAACGATCATTCATTCATTCATTCAACCTGATACCAACTGTAAAGCATGATGGTGGAAATATTATGGTTTGGGGCAGCTTTGCTGCATCAGGGCCTGGGCAGCTCACCATCATAGAATCCACTATGAATTCTTCATTGTACCAGAGGGTGCTTGAGGATAATTTGAGGCCATCTGTCGGAAAGTTGAAGCTCAACCGAAGGTGGACCTTGCAACATGACAATGACCCTAAACATACCAGGAAATCCACCAAGGAATGGCTGAAAAGAAAGAAATGGAGGGTTCTGAAATGGCCAAGACAAAGCCCGATCTAAATCCCATCGAGATGTTGTGGGGGGATTTGAAACGAGCTGTGCATGCAAGAAACCCCTCAAACAACGCACAGCTGAAATAATTCTGCATGGTGGAATGGGAAAAAATTTCTCCCAGTCGATGTGAGAGACTGGTAGACAGTTATAACAAATGCCTACTTGAGGTTGTTTCTGCCAAAGGGGGCAATACCACCGATTAGAGCCAAGGGTGTACTTACTTTTTCCACATGCGAAATTTGCATTTATGTTGATTTAAATTATACAATGGACTACAAAATGTAAATGTTTCATGATATTTGTAATATTATATCACCTTTATCTGTCAATATTGTTGAAATGAAGATCAAATAGCTGTATGTTGAAATATGTTGAAAAAGTCAAAACTTTACATGTGGTGTACTTACTTTTTCACGTGACTGTATATATATACAGTGCATTCAGAAAGTATTCAGACCACTTAACTTTTTTCACATTTTGTGATGTTGCAGCCTTATGCTGAAATCGTTTAAATTCATTTTTCCCTTATCAATCTACACTCAATACCCCATAATGACAAAGAGAAAACAGGATTTTAGAAAGTTTTGCAAATTTATTAAAAAGAAAAAACTGAAATATCACATTGACATAAGTATTCAGACTCTTTGCTATTACACTTGAAATTTAGAGCAGGTGCCTCCCATCTCTTGATCATCTTTGAGATGTTTCTACACCTTGTTTGGAGTCCACTTGTGGTAAATTCAATTGATTGGACATGACTTGGAAAGGCACACACCTGTCTATATAAGGTCTCACAGCTGACAATGCATATCAGAGCAAAAACCAAGCCATGAGGTCGAAGGAACTACCTGCAGAGCTCAGAGACAGGATTGTGGCGAGGCACAGATCTGGGGAAGTTTACAAAAAAAATCTCTGCTGCATTTACGGTTCCCAAGAGCACAGTGCCCTCCATAATTCTTCAATGGAAGAAGTTTGGAACAACCAGGACTCTACCCAGAGCCGGCCGCCCGGCTAAACTGAGCAATCGGGGGAGAAGGGCCTTGGTAAGAGAGGTGACCAAGACCCCGCTGGTCACTCTGGCTGAGCTCCAGAGATCCTGTGTGGAGATGGGAGAAACTTCCAGAAGGACAACCATCACTGCAACACTCCACCGATCTGGGCTTTATGGCAGAGTGGTCAGACGGAAGCCTCTCCTCAGTGAAAGACACATGAAAGCCCACTTGGAGTTTGCAAAAAAGCACCTAAAGGACTCTCAGACTGTGAGAAACAAGATTCTGTGGTCTGATGAAACAAAGATTGAACTGTTTGGCCTCAATTCTTAGCGTCATGTCTCGAGGAAACCAGGCACTGCTCATCACCTGCCCAATACCATCCCAACGGTGAAGCATGGTGGTGGCAGCATCATGCTGTGGGGGTGTTTTTCAGCAGCAGGGACTCGGGGACTGGCCAGGGTTGAGGGAACAATGAACAGAGCAAAGTACAGAGATGTCCTAAATGAAAACCTGAAACAGAGCACTCAGGACCTCAGACTGGGCTGAAGGTTCACCTTCCAACACGACAATGACCCTAAGCACACATCCAAGACAACGCAGGAGTGGCTTAGGGACAATGCAGGAGTGGCTTCGGGACAACTCTGTGAAGGTCTTTGAGTGGCCCAGCCAGAGTCCTGACTTTAACCCAATTGAACATCGCTGGAGAGACCTGAAAATGGCTGTCCACCGACGGTCCCCATCCAACCTGACAGAGTTTGAGAGGATCTGCAGAGAAGAATGGCAGAAAATCCCCAAATCCAGGTGTGCAAAGCTTGTCGCGTCATACCCAAGAAGACTCGAGGCTGTAATTGCTGCCAAAGGTGCTTCAACTAAGTACTGAGTTAAGCGTCTGAATACTTTTGTCAATGTGATATTTCAGTTTTTTCTTTTTAATAAATTTGCAAAACTTTCTAAACCCTGTTTTCTCTTTGTCATTATGGGGTATTGAGTGCAGATTGATGAGGGCAAAAAATGAATTTATATATGTATAAATATATACCCAACGTCAAAATAAACATCAATTCTTTAGAAGGACACTCATTGAAATCCTCCATGCAAAAATGAAAAATATTTGAACACAGAGGTAAAGTTCAGCTATCTTTACCAAACACATGTCAATAAACAAGAGGTTGCCTCAATCACAAAAAAGCATGAACATCACAAGGGGTGGTGCAACAAAAGTCACAGCACTGCAACACAAAGGCACGCACCTGAATACCGTCAAAACAAAATGACACAGGAATGGACACAACACTCCTAACAGTCCAGTACAGAATGACAGCAGTCCTCAATATCGTGTGCGTCCTCCCTGTGCTGTGATGCAGGCTGTACACCTCCGACGGATGCTCTGTACCAGGCGTCTGATGCGGTCCTGGATAAGTCTGTCCCTCTCCTCCTGCAAACCTTGAATGAGCATCTGCCGACTGACAGCCGTTGATCTCCTCGATGCAAGACGTCGACCAAGCTCATCACATAAATGCTCAATGGGATTGAGGTCAGGGGAATAAGGCATCCAAGGCATCACTTCAACGCCCTGTTCCTTGAGGAAGTTGGTGGTCAGGCGAGCAGCATGGGGTCGAGCGTTGTCCTGCTGGAAAACTGCGATGTCAGGATGAGCCTGGAAAAATGGCAGCAGATGAGGTCTCAAAGCTTCATTGACATAACGCTGACTCATGAGATTGCCTTCGATGACGACCAGATGTGTCCTGAAACGGGTGGAAATGCCGACCCATACAATCACACTGGGTCCTCCCCAACGATTGACCTGGTGAATACAGCATGATGCATACCTTTCCCCACCTCTCTGCCATACGCGTTGACGCCCATCAGCAGCATGGAGGCAACATCTGGACTCATCGCTGAACAAGACTGCACTCCACTGTTGCTGTGTCCAGCTGCGATTCTGCAGACACCATCTTAGTCTGTTCCGCCGATGCACTGCGTTCAACACTGGACCTCTGCAAGGACGTCTTGCCACCAGGCCCCGACTTCTCAAGCGCCTCCGCACAGTAGAGACACTGATGCGGTTGTTGTGGTGACCTTTTGTCACTGCAGCTGTTTGCGTCACAAGGCAGAAACGATCACGAAGATGCTGCAGCACAATCCAGCGGTCTTGGTTTGGGGGTGGTTAGTGGTTACCCATGGTCTTCCTCTTCGTGGACCATCATTCACAGTTCCAGTTTCACCGTAACGCCTGGCCAGGTATGAAATTGCAGGCTGTGAGCAACCAAGACGTTGGGCAATTGTTCGCTGGCTTACACCAGCCTCAAGCATCCCAATTGCCCTTAAACGTTGTTCAGATGTCAGGCATGGCATCTAAATTTTCTTGTTGTTTTCCCTGTCAGAAGCCTCTGGTGACTATAGACGGCAGGAAATGAATGTCTAACCACGAGAACTGAAGGATTTAATGATGAGTGTCATTATTTAAAAGGAAAGATCCCAATACAGAACCATTCAAGCATGCCATTGTTGATCAATCAGGTGATTGAAGTGAAGTTCCCGTTACATAATCAGCCATTACAATTGAAGAAATGTGTTTGTAAAGCTGCACTTTTCAAAAAATGAAAGTGAAAAGTTTATTTTGATGTTCAGTTTACACACATATGGCCTTAAAACGATCATTCATTCATTCATTCAGATATATACAGACTTGGCATTTAATATGGATTATCTTTTTTTTCTTGACTTGGGTTTACTTTCTGAACTCAGTATATCAATGTGGTGAGTTTATTTTACCCTTCGGTGATGTCTTTGTTGAAAGAACCATGTCACCGATTGTCTTTTCCAGCAAGAAGTCAATAACAGGATTATATCACAGGTGGCGTGACAAAATGTAAGGACAGGTACATTTGACGATTGGCTTCACAATCGGGTATATAAGGGTTGTTGCGTTCTGTATTAGTGGAAAACAACTGCTGCACATCTACAAAAGTTATTTCCGCTTCCTCTGGAGATGGTCCGTCAACTTGACAATGCTGTTTGTCATGGAGTGGTGGCTTTACGAAATTCTGGCATGAAACAGTGTGCTATTGCTCGGCAGTATGGCATCACTCAAGGTCAGGTGTCAAAGATCCTGAAACGAAATGCTCAGAGGGATGTCCCTACTCCAATACCGAGGCCAGGATGTCCACGCAGAACCACAAGGAGAGATGATCGCCAGCTGCACCGGTTAGTCTGCAATGGCCGTACCAAGTCAGCTAATCGGCTTAGGGCTGAGTGGCAGCAACTGACAAATGTGCCTGTATCCAGAAGGCTAGTCAACCAACGACTGGTTCAAGCAGGCTATCGTGCCAGGCGTCCACTGAGAAAGCCAGGCCTGATCAGACAACACAGCCAGCGCCGATTGCAGTGGGCCAGAGAGCACCGTCAATGGCAGCCAAGACACTGGAATCACGTGACCTTCAGTGACGAGTCTAGATTTCTGGTCTATCGTCAAGATGGCTGTGTCCGAGTGCACAGACAAGTGCATGAAGCCCAAAACGAAGATTGTATAGTGCCAAGAGTCCAAGATGGAGGTGGTGGGGTGACCGTTTGGGCTGCTTTTCATGCAGGGGGCAAAACTGACATGGTTGTTCTGAATGGAAACCTGAACCAGTTCAAGTACAGGGTCATTCTGGAAGAAACATTGCTTCCATTTGCTCGTGCAGCCTTTCGAGGAAACTTTGTCTTCCAAGATGACAATGCATGGCCTCATCATGCTCGCATGATTCAACACTTTCTTGCTGACTGTGGTGTAGAGCATAGGGAGTGGCCTGCCATGTCCCCGGATATGAATCCGATAGAGAACTTGTGGGCAGAATTAACGCGTCAAATCGACAACTTGG
This sequence comes from Myxine glutinosa, assembly GCF_964187855.1. Lineage (NCBI taxonomy): Eukaryota > Metazoa > Chordata > Myxini > Myxiniformes > Myxinidae > Myxine > Myxine glutinosa. Next base: position 73,994,940 of record NC_136267.1, read on the forward strand.
ACCAGCAGCCTACCTCTGTGCGTGAATTGCAGTAGGCTATTGTCACTGCATGGCAAGCGATTCCTGTCCAAACCTTAGCAAATCTCGTGAACAGCATGCCTCGATGTGTACGTGCTCTCCTGAATGCTCGTGGGGGTTACACAAAGTACTGAACTGTAATTTTACTGTCCGGAATCCCAGTCATAATTTAGCTTTTGTTTATGAAGCTCTTGCGTCAAGACATCACGTGCAGCTCATTAAAATCATCCCGTACCCCGTGCTATGAAGTGACCATTGAAGGTTCAAGTGACCATCCGTGACCATTTTGTCTGACAGTGAGGACACTATTGTCCACAAATAAGTTCACACATTTACTACACGCAGTGTTATTGTTGATATTTAAAGGTTTCAAAGGTGGTAAGTTTCTTTTGCGTTTTCGGTCTTTTTGAAGTTGGTCAAAATGGTCAAATCTTTCGGTCAAAATGCCCATTTTGCACTGGCCTTTTTAAATCCAATATCAAGACATCACGTGCAGCTCATTAAAATCATCCCGTACCCCTTGGCTAATCACTGACAGTCAAAACGGCTGTTCAACAGCTGTGCTATGAAGTGACCATTGAAGGTTCAAGTGACCATCCGTGACCGTTTTGTCTGACAGTGAGGACACTATTGTCCACAAATAAGTTCACACATTTACTACACGCAGTGTTATTGTTGATATTTAAAGGTTTCAAAGGTGGTAAGTTTCTTTTGCGTTTTCGGTCTTTTTGAAGTTGGTCAAAATGGTCAAATGTTTCGGTCAAAATGCCCATTTTGCACTGGCCTTTTTAAAGCCAATATCAAGACATCACGTGCAGCTCATTAAAATCATCCCGTACCCCTTGGCTAATCACTGACAGTCAAAACGGCTGTTCAACAGCTGTGCTATGAAGTGACCATTGAAGGTTCAAGTGACCATCCATGACCATTTTGTCTGACAGTTCGGACACTATTGTCCACAAATAAGTTCACACATTTACTACACGCAGTGTTATTGTTGATATTTAAAGGTTTCAAAGGTGGTAAGTTTCTTTTGCGTTTCAGTATATATATACTGTATATATATATATATATATATATATACTGTATATATATATATATATATATATACTGTATATATATATATACTGTATATATATATATATACTGTATATATATATATATATATACTGTATATATATATATATATATATATATATATATATATATATATATATATATATAAATATAAATAAAAATATATATTTGCCATATCAGCTTTCAGCCATTTTGTTCCTTTTGTGCCTGGAAGGTTCAGCCTGATCAAGCCATTGTCTCTCCTCTTTCTGTTGCGTTTGAGGGACAATGGTCGAGATTTGTGCACTGTGATTCACCCAGAATCAACATCATCAGGGATATCTCTCCCTGGTTTTGTCTCAAATATTTTCGAGAAGCATCTAAGATATTATATTGCAAGGTCTATAATCTGTTTTCGCTCCATTGAAATGTGGCAGACATGTGAATTTATTCATCATACGCATCACCATACGGCAGGATTAGCTCAAAGACAGTAAACTCGCCTTTTAGCCCTCTCGCTCCGGTTCATATTCCTGGCCCGACTATAAATTGTCATCCTGGTCCTTTGCAGGCGGAGCGATTCATTATTGAGCACTCCGTCCTTTGGAAGGGATGTTAAGATAGATGTTCCTATTTGCCTGTGAATGTTAATGATCCCACTACTTATATTATCTAGCAGCAATCAATATCCCATCGCACATTTTCCTTCTCAAAATGCCTTGCTTACTTGAAATCCAGCGACACCCTTTTGAAAAGAGCAGGCCATTGTGTGCCAGTACTGTATTTTGACTAGATTTCAAAAATCTAATGTACACGATGGCGTAGCTGTACCTTGGCATTGATGTTTCTTGTGCAACAATTTCCCTTTGTTATCTTGCCGTAATTTGATGTGTTTATGAAACGTCATCAATATGAAATATTTCCTTATTTCTGAACATAACTGTTGACATTTTTGTACAAAATCAAATGAATGTTGTTTTGCAACAATAATTAGCATTTGGCTTCTGCCTGCCATTTTGTTTGTCTGTAATGCTTTTTTGAAAACAAGATGCATCTGTGACGTCATAATCGCTAATTACTGCAGTGTATCCATAAAGAAACAAACTCGAATTACAATCCCTTAAAAAAGGAAAACAACAAATACAATATTTAATCATGTGGACAGTTGTATTTAATTGTCACAGGCCCACTGAGATATGTTTTCCCTTTCAATGTGATTTTGAAAATGCTTTTGCTTCATTATCATGTTTGTGTCACTTCTCTGTGTAGTGCAATCTGCTTGGATGCAGTCTTTACAGATCCATATCTTACCCTGCTGTCAAATTTTATCTGATTTTTGAGATGGCTAATTATCTCTCAGGGGTGTGCTATTATGATTAAAAATGATAACCACATCCATTACATTTCAAGAATGATTCTGGAGCTGCGTCATAGGTCATATATCACGCGGTGCGTTAAACAATGGACAGTTAACAAGCTAAACAGACACACACTGGGTGAGGTGATATAAGGTAAGGCAGGAATTAAAACGAACAATATGCAAATGTCATGTCATGTGCAAACCAACATAGCAGCCTGCAGGGATAAGATTAAATAACAACGATTTTCGGATGTTCACAAATGAGCTGTGGCACAACACAGAAGTGCAATTTACAGTTTTGTGACGCCTGTGTGTTAAACTTTACCGACTGAAACTAATTGTGTTCCAGAATTTTACCAAATATTTATTGTGGCAAAAGCAATTGCAACCCACGGTTGCCATCACCAAAGATGTCCTGCCGCTCCCACTACCCATTTGAAGGGATTTATTGGGCAGAGGATTCCATTTTGGACACAAGTTTGGTGGCGACAAAGCAAGCACAGCCAGCTCGGCTATCTTGCTTGCCATCTGGCATAGGCTGGCTGGATAAAGTCCTGGCAATAATGTAAAAACTGCACCAATTTTACTTTCAAAATGTCAATGTTAAAGTTGCATCAATTTGACTTTCTAACCCTTCTCTCACCTGCTCCCCCCTAGAAAACAAGCAAACAAACAAAAAACCAAAAAGGAAAAAACATTTTATAATTTTCAAACACATGTTGTTAAGGCTACGTCGCCAGGTCACGAGGAGCCTCTCTTGGACATCCCAAACTTTGACCCTGCAGTCGAGCCACGGATAACTATGACCTAGGAGTCGCTGAGCAAGCATGGACGCAGTCTCAGGTGGCTAAATCTGGCAGGGTCTTTGTGCCAAATCTCACGTTACCTTATCTGTGATTTAACGATCCAAAATGGGGAACCATGCATTAAATGCCAAACCTTTGTCTATTAATTACATGCGGCCAAGCGGATCCATAAATGGGACGTCAGCCGTAGTTCAGGCCTTCACAGCAGTAGTTTGGGCAAGAATTTGTAATTTTTTCAGGGTACCGGCGATAGCTTGCCACTTTTCGGGAAGGATACCATGGGGATCTTTAACGTCCATCAACGTCGGTGGACGGGTGCCCAGTTTAACGTCCATCAGAGGGACGGTACACACAATGATGATTCACCCATGCTGTGAAACACCAAGATGACAGTTTATAGCTGGCCTAGGATTCAAACACAGACTAGACAGCCTGTTAGCTGAGGTCATATCTTAATGCACTATTAATAAACGAACTGTGATTCCGAACGAACTGTGGCTGTATTTATACGTTTAAAATATATCTCCTTTGGTACCATATTTCCTTCTGGTTGAATGTTGAGCTTTGCCTATATGCAGGGCTTTTCTAAACATGTGCATATATATGTATTCCTTCTACATTCATTTCCATCACTCTTCTCACCCAGTCACTTTAATCCTTCCTCAACACATGACCCAACCATCTCAACCGGTTTCTCTTCACAGCATCCATCACAGGCTCTATTCCCATTTTATATGTGGGCTAGAAATCTGAAATTTTGCATTCTGATGCATCTCTAAGCCACGATCCCAGGAAAAATGACAAAACTGTCCATAAATGAAAGAATCCGCAAACAAGAGTCGACCGGTGAAGCATTGCCCCTACTCATGGAGGGTCAAGTGACCGAAGACAATAGCATGTCACATGATCTAGCTTACACGATCACTCCCCAAAGCAAAGGACATGGAGTTTCTGGTTTATATGGCATTATGATTGGAGAAGTGTCTTTAGGTTTTTGTTATTTATGGATGATGCACTGTGTTTGGAAGTTGTAAATATTTATCATTTGCAGATAGTGTCCACTACAGTGGCAAGTGTTACAGTGCATGTATTGAATGTTAGCATACACATTGAGACCTCAGTATCAGCCACCCTGGTTAAAACAAAAAATAAAAACATACTTTAGTCAATGCATATATTCCCTGTATCCATGATCCACATTGCTGGAAAACCAGGATATAAAGAAAGATCGCTTTGTCCAGGGAAGATAAATGCAGACACAAGGGCCTAGGTATGAAAATTGTTGATTATACAGATGAGATTACCACAAAATACCACAATTTATGATGCAAAATGTAAAAACACAACAATCATTTTATTATTTTCTTTATTTTTGCTACACCCTGATGATGAAATAGACCGTCCAGTACAAATATATCAACAAAAAATCCTGTCGAATGCATTTAGTGCTTTTTTGTCTAGCCTTATTTATACTGCGCTTGAAACAAGGACACATTGAAGATATCTGGTGCTGAATTTAATCCCTGGCTTGGTTGAATCCCACTTAAACTACCATCTTGCTGTGTGCCAAAACACACCTCTCACCTGTGTTTTGGCTTTGAAAAGAAAAACTTTGAGGAAAAAAATAAAAATAAAAAGCAACACCTAAAGGAAATCCTACCAGTGAGATTTGAAAATAACCAATTTTGCAAAAATGCTAAATTAAAAAAGCCCCGGCCCAGATGGAACTCCAAACTTCTGGATAGAGCAACTAGATGCTCTCCATAATCACTACACACAAGCATTCAACAAATGTATTCAAGAGGAAAAGATAATGGATGAGTGGTTGGCAGAAGGTATTATGCTCCTCATTCCAAAATCTGAAGAAACCCAACTACCTCGCAAGTATAGACCAATAACATGTTTACCAACAAAATACAAATTATCATGGGAATCATCTAATACATAAACAATTAGATTCATGAACAGGATTATAAATAATTAAATTCATTACATGAAAATTACATTTTCACACATATGTGAATTTAATTATTTAATCCTGTTCATTAATCTAATTGCTTCATTACGCCCCCATTGGTGTTTATAATAGAGGACTTGGATTGACCCCCATTGGAGGAAGACCCTCTCGTGTTCAGGCCGAAATGAATTCCAAATATTCTTGCCCTCCCCTCCCCCCCCCCCCCCACTCCCTCAAATACTATTGTAGGATGCACAAGATCTGCCAGCAACCCTCTTCTGGTGAAACTACCAAAATCAAGACTCTGCTCACCTTCACTCCATCCTCTTTTCTCCCACCTTTGAAACAAACTCCCTCATTCTCTTCAATCCCACTCCTCCCTCCAGGTCTTTAAAACAGCTGATCACCACCATCTCTTATCTTCCCCCATCCAAAACTTTGATCTTTCCCCCCCCCCCCCGTTAAAACACCCCAAATCCGCCTCTTTCAATCCCCCACTTCTTTCCTGAAATTCCTAGAAGTGTTTATTTGCTTTATAGCGTGTACCCCTCCCTCCTCCCCCAGCCCTCCCCCTTCCACAGATCTCCCAACGTCCCTGTTCACTTCTGTTGTGCGTCCCTCTCTCTCCTTCTCTTGTCTCCCGCTCCCTTCATTGCATGGTTTATGTGTCTGTGCATGTTTTCATGTTCAATGTGTTAGCTCTCACATGAGCCTCGATTCTGTATACAAAAAAAAGAAAGAAAAAAAGGCGGAGGTGTTTTCTACTCACACCATATATAAGCAGGAAGGATGGATGATGAAGGTGATGTCAGCTGACGTCCAAGCAGATGGAAGAAGACCTCATCCAGATTGTAGGGTGACGAGAGCAGAATGTTTGTGAATTAAATGCTATCTTTTGATTCAGTCAATTCGGAAAGTGACTGGTACTTTTTCTAATCACTGATAGTATATACCACCAATTAACACAACAAGGAGACATAGAGGCTGAAGAGAAGCAAAGTAAGAGAGGCTGCTGTGGAACAATAGACCAACTACTACTAAATAAGGCCATAATCAAAAACTGTAAAACGAGAAGAACCCATTTGTCCACAGCCTGGATAGACTACAAAAAAACCATTTGATAGTGTTCCACATTGATGGATGATAAATTGCATGCAGTTTATTACCAAAAAAATTACGAAAAAAAACATACAATACCTCTCCTGAAAACATACCTCTCAATAAACAAAGTCAAAGCCATAAACCAGTATGCAGTACCAATGTTCCAATACAGCTGCAAAATAATAAACTGGTCCCAAGTGGAAATCATTAAGCTAGATATCAAAACCAGGAAACTCCTCACTATCCACAAAATGTTCTCCAAAAAACAATGCATCCCGAGGATGTTCCTGCCGAGATGAGAAGGATGACTCATGGAACTCAAACAAGTACTCAGAATGACAATTGTAGAGTTGGCTGAATATGTGAAAAGTTCAACAGAATTCCGAATCCAACTTGCATGCACGCACAAACACAGAAAGCCAGAAAAGATATCCTAACCCGTCTTGCAAAAAACATTGCAAAGACAAGTGTGAATAGAGAATGTTACAGCAAAATGAAAAGAGCAATGAATACAGCCCCAATGATTGCAAAAAAGGATAAAATAAAAATCTAAAAACTAAATATCAACAGATTTGCATCGATAACTGGGATAATATAAAAGAGCAGGCAGATTAAAAAAAAAAAGAGTTGGACAGATTGGACATCGATGAAAAGTTCATTGGAATGGCTAATTCAAGAGTTCAGCTCAACTGGGATGGAGAACAGATGGAAATAAATGACCAAGGACATTATACCAATAGCTTCAAGAAAATGGAGGGACAGAGTAAATCAGACAATTGTAGTATTTTTGTATCCATAGTCGAGGCCAATGGAAGAGCCAGTGTTAGCACACTGAACAAATCAGGACGCAACAGGACAAAAGGAACAGCAGAAAAATTTGGGAAACACTAACAACAGAGCCGAAGGATACATAAGGGAACTCTCACGGGGCTACAGTGGAAATTTTGAAAGAGAACGGATTGGGGAGGAGCAAACGAGGTAGAAACAGAAAGGACGAGTCACCTCTTATCGGGATGCAAAAAACTCATGTCAGAACAGCTGTACACAAAACGGCACAGCAAAATACGTAGAGTAATGCACTGGCAAATCTGCAAACAATTGAATATTCCAGTTCCAGAAAACTCATGGAAACATTAACCAAAAGCAATAATTGTAAAGGAAGTAATGCTCACCTGCGACCTGATGGTTGTGTTGAACGTGAACATAGAAAAGAAAGCATTGCAACTAGATATAGTATTTAGGTACAAAAAAGAAAATGCGGCATTGCTAATTGAGGTGTCAGTACCCAGTGATTTTGTCTAAATAATGCAGATATCAAGAAAATGACCAAATATAAAGACCTCAGGGGAATGAAGTGAAAATATCTTGGAAGCAGAAGAGCACCGGAATGATAGTCGTGGCCAAAAATATTGGCAACCTTGCACTTTTTAAAAAATAACTCACAATTTTCTCTAAAAATAAGTTGAAATTGACAAAAGTATTTGGTCTCCACAATTCTTTATTTCACTGTTAATATTACAGAACCTTTGTTTTTGATTCAGAAGTTAATATATCCATTTAAATCAGAAAATAAAAAGAAATCGCATTGACAAAATGATTGACACCCGAGACTTAATATTTGGTAGCACGGCCTTTGGACAAAATAACTGCAGTCAAGCGCTTCCTAAAGCCACGAATGAGCTTCCTACATCTCTCTACTGGCAGTTTGGCCCACTCTTCTTGTGCAAACTGCTCCAATTCTCCCAGATTTGAAGGGTGCCTTCTCCTAACTGCTGTTTTCAGATCTCACGACAGGTGTTCAATGGGATTTAGATCTGGACTCATTGCTGGCCACTTCAGAATAGTCCAGCGTTTTGTCTTGAACCATTCCTGGGTGCTTTTTGAAGTGTGTTTCGGGTCATTCTCCTGCTGCAAGACCCATGGCCTTCTATAGAGACCCAGCTTTCTGACACTAGGTTGAACATTGTGCTCCAAAATGCCTTGGTAATCTGCTGATTTCATGATGCCATGCACACATTCAAGGCAGCCAGTGCCAGAGGCAGCACAGCAACCCCAAAACATCACTGAACCTCCTCCAAGTTTAACTGTATGGAAGGTGTACTTTTCTTTGAAGGCTTCTTTTTGTTTTCTGTCAACATCGAGATGATGTGCTTTTTCAAAGAGCTCTAATTTTGTCTCATCTGTCCACGGGACATTCTCCCAGAAGGATTTTGGCTTGTTCAGGTATGTCTTGAAAAACTCCAGTCGGGCTTTCTCAGCAGTGGGTCCTCCTGGGTATCCTACCATACAATCCCCTTTCATTGAGTTGGTGACAGATGTTGCGAGCTGAAACTGTCGTATCAGTTGAAACTGTCGTGTCTCAAGATCAGCGTGAATCTGTTTGGCAGTTGATCGAGGTGCTTTTTCCACCATTCAAACAATCCTTCACTGCAATCTTCGATCAAGTTTTCTCTTGTGGCCACATCCATGGAGGTTGGCTACAGTGTCATGTGCCTTAAACCTCCTGATAACATTGTATACAGTGTACACAGGAACATCAAGGTCTCTGGAGATTGCCTTGAAGCCTTGAGATTGTCCATGCCTGGCTACAATCTTGTGTCTGACCTCCTCAGACAATTCTCTGGTTTTCTTTATTTTCTCCATGCTCATTGTGGTACACACAGTGACACAAAGCAGCAGAATAACTCCTTTTCTCCATTCAAACTGGTTAAATGAGTGATTTTTATATTGCAGGCACCAGCAACTCACCATTGGCGATTTCAATTCCAAAGTAAAGGAGAATCACCTGCTTGAAATCTAATTATTTCTAACAACTTCTAAAAGGTGCTAATAATATTGTCCGGACCATTTAAGGATTTCTGGGTGGAATAACCTAAGATTTAGTAATTTTTTCAGCTTTGTTTGTTTTGTTCCACTGCAAACCAAAGAAATACATTTGTGGATTCCAAAAGATTTTTTTATTTCAACAATTTTCTGGAAAAAATGGTGCATTATTTGAAAAAAGTGCAAGGGTGCCAATATTTTTGGCCATGACTGTTCCAGTGATTATTGGAGTAATGAAAATGATAAGGAAGAGACTTATGGAGATATTATAAAACATCCCTGGGAATATTACGATACAAACGACCAACAGTTGTAAGCTTTCAGGAATCAGTGATGATCCTTAAAGGTCCACAGCCACGGAATCTCACTCAAAATGCATTTGACGTCATCTAAATGTCTTTTTATGGTGAATTCAAATATGGCATTAATTTTTTGTTATATTCACTCTGAAACATTAAAAATGAAAGAAAACCGAACCACTTGGGAACGCCCCAAAAAATTCTGCCCCATACCTCAAAGCCGATGACGTAATCCATGTGACGTCACCTCCAGAACGCAGCTCCCTCGCAAGCACGCTCCACGTGCATTTGCTTGATACAAATCAAACACTTGTTTTAACTCCGACTCACATTCTGTTTCCACTTTTAGTGAGAAGTAGGGGTCTGTGCCTGCAATTCATAAACTTTATTTGGTGCAAATCGGATAATTTTTAGCCAAGTTACTTCAGACCGTGAGTTGTTAATTATATAATTCACACATAGTTGAATACGTGCAGGCCGCCCCACGGAGCGACCTTGCGGGCTTATCAATGAGGCGAGGCATGACACACATGTGTCTCAGCATACCTCAGATCAAGATCAAGCAAATCAAAAGTTGAGTACGTACAAATTACACAGAACGGATCGCGGGCCGAAGCATAGCGAATCAAGATGGCATGGATTTCGTTCTGGAGGTGACGTCATACGTCATGTGATCTGGTAGCAGTGAAATTCGGGGTTTTTTTTTAGGGCAGGGCTTAGCAGGATGCAAGAGCGCTAAAAAGGAAAAGAAAAAAATTTATATGAAAAAAAAATTAGCTATTACTTATTACAAGAAATCGATTTCTATTTTAAAAAAACTGATACTCATACAAATAAGTCAAAAATGTTCTGCATTTCTGTGGACCTTTAAAAAGTACAAAACTTTGAGAACAAGAAAACTTAACAATTTTGAGACCTGCGAGGACTCCATTCACCTTCTGAAACACACATGTGGTGATAATGACCAACGACACACACACACGCACACACCAAATGCACTCCACAAAATTCCATCTCATTTGGAGGCCAAAATCATGGAGGATGAAAAATACATCAAGTGAGTGGAATACTTTGAAATAATTCAAGGGAGACAAAAAGGATAATTGAATCACAGTTGGCAGATCCTGAAATGCACATGGTAAAGCAAGCAAGCGTGCTGGGTCGAATTATTAAACTTTGGTCACATGAAAGCATTCACAGCTGCACAATGCATGGCTATTCATATTCAATTTACAATTAACCCTTATATTGCTACTGACACTTGCTGTGACTTGTTCTACAAGATGCCTTTGGAATGCACCCTTGTAATCAGGCTAGGGGAAAAGTTCAGTCCGTTCTTCTAGAAGGTTCCATGTCAGGTGTATTCATGCTACAAAGCCTTACTGATAAATTACACCATGCAACAACATTTCATTTAAGATGCATCACTGGTTTCACAAGCAAGGGAATCCATTGGTGCAAAGACAATTGGCATTTCTTTAATAGCCTGAGAAAGCTTAGCTCTTCCCTGGACAAAGGGAAAGGGAAAGGCTATGCAGAGAAAACAAATTATTTCTGCCAGTATGAACTCCTAACTAACCCTTTTTATCCCCATTGCCTTATGACATAACTTAAGTCTGTATAATATGACTTGCACCTCAGTAACTGTATTCTTGTTATTAATATCATCTCTTTGGAGAAATTCCCACAGTGGGATATCTAAAAGGACTTAATGTATCCCCAGAGAACTTTGTCTCCTGGGGTCATGGTTTATAGACATTGAGTGGAGGATAAAGAGTCGTAACTACGATTGGGTCTGACAGTAAATTATTTTTGCACAGAACGCCACAATTTTATGATTATCTTTTGCTAAAATGAAGTTTTAGCTTAACCCTCAACCGATTTAATGTTTTTTTTTCCGCTGCTTCATTGTAAAGAGCAATGAAATAGCAAGCACCCACGTATTTATTACCCTCGCCAGAGATAGAGGGTATTGTATTTTAGTCCGTGGGCTGAGTAGGGTTTACATGCACCCCCCCCCCCCCCCACAACTTAACTTCCCGGGTATGTCCATGTACCCCCCCCCCCACCCTAGGGGTTAGGAAAAACCATGTTAACAGAAAAAAAACATTCCCTCATAGTTTGACCTCTGGTGACCTCATTAGTGACCTCATTTGCATATAACACATATCATTGTAAAGAGTGTCCCAGGACAAACATTTTGAGGGGTCATATGCAACCATAGGATGACTAGGTAAAAAGTTATGGCCATTTGAATTTCGCCTACCCCTAATTTTCGGAAATCACTGACATAGGGGGGGTAACATCAAAATATGCGTGGGAGGTACCTTGGGAATGAGTTTTTTTTCTGTTAACATGGTTTTTCCTAACCCCTAGGGTGGGGGGTACATGGACATACCCGGGAAGTTAAGTTGTGGGGGGGGGGGGTGCATGTAAACCCTACTCAGCCCACGGACTATTTGGATCCATTTGTTAGTCTCGCCCCGAAGGGGTTGCGAGACTATTGCAATTTACGTGTGTGTGTGTGTGTGTGTGTGTGTGTGTGTGTGTGTGTGTGTGTGTGTGTGTGTGTGTGTGTGTGTGTATGTATATGTGTCACATCCATGTATTTTTGCTTTAAAATGTTTTCTCTGCAACCGTTTGTCCAATCAATGCGAAACTAAGTATAGGAAGGACTCCACATGGAGAATATTATATTGATAACTCTGACGTCATATGTCAGAGGGTATGTCAGAGGATATTGGATAAAAGGGAAAAAATTGACATCTTTGAAACAGCTCAATGAAAAAAAATTGAAACTACGCATATGTCATCAACTCCCCATTGTGTATTTTTCTGGTGTATACTTTAAGACCTGGTAGGTCTCCGTTCCATCTTCTGAAACCCACACACGTATGGAGATAGCAGCCAGCAACAACTTGCACGCATGCATACACGCAAACACATACACATACACACACGACGGTCAATACTTTGAGACCTGGGAGGTATCTGTTCCACCTTCTCAAACCTGCATGTGGAGATGACAAATCAAGACACACAAACACAAACATGCACACCCGGACACAGACACACTGTAGTGAAAATGATTCACGACCTCGCTCCAAGATAAGAGGCTTTATTGAAATCGATCTTCACATCCTACACAGATAGACAAATAATCTCATTAGTCCTACAAAGCATATAAAATCATATATAAAAGGGTAAAGCTTTCTAACACATAAACCATCAATCACAGGATCTTCTTACCAAGATAAACCAGCACTCATCTCTGTATAACCCATTCAGCTTGTAGAAACCGCCTATCGCGCACACAAAGCGTTCGCGTATAAATAGGCAGGTGAGGCGCATCACGCTTCCAAAGCAACCTCTTCTTCTTCAGTTTTATCACAATCTCCCTCCATTAAGAATCACGGCCAGTAGGTGTAAATGTCAGATATCAGCGCGTAAAATCTACCAACCAAAATGCATAGGTTGTTGACATAGACGGCCCGAGCGAGTGCGATATACCCGTCAGCACTCGGGCCCCCAACGCTTGGTATCGGCAGGCCCCCATTGTTGGACGTCTTACTCTGAGGACTCTAAAGGCTCCCTGGCGCAGGTGTCACAGGTGACACCTCCACGGGGTCCAAAGCGGCCACGCCATTCGCCGCATTACCCGTGCGCGAATCCGACCTGGCGGGGGAAGCTGGGTCGACCTCGGTCGTAACACTCATGCCGGGCTGCAGATCAACCTCCCCACAAGGCGCGAAATGCCGGACCGACATGGTGGTTTGTCTTCCCTCGGCCAATTGAACATGTGCATATTCCGGATTTGCTTCCAATATTTCCACGCGGTCAACGAGCAGTTCGTATTTGCTCTGTCTGACTGCCCGCTTCAGCAAAGCCGGACCGGCTCGGCCAACCACGAGGGTAGAGGCTGCCAGCTAGAACTATGATGCTGGTACTTGAACAACCGCTCGTGAGCAGTGGCATTAGTCGCAGTACATAGCAGGGACCTGATGGCGTGTAACACTTCCGGCAAAACATGCTCCCACATGTTCGAAGTCATCCATCGGGTTCGCAGAGCCATAGTAACCGCCCACCATATAATCCCATTGTAACGCTCAATTAATCCGTTCCCTTGGGGATTGTACGCTGTGGTGCGGTGAGAAGCAATACGCCACTCGAGGGGAAATTGCTTGATTTCCCGAGATAAGAACGCCGTCCCCCTGTCACTGTGTATGAATGCAGGATAGCCGAACATTAGGAACAACTGCCGGAGACATATAATTACCGTGGTGAACGACATGTCTGAGCACAGAAATGCGAACGGATATCGTGAATACTCGTCAACAATCGTGAGAAGGTAGCGGTGCGCGCCACCACTGGGCAAAGGCCCTTTGAAATCAATGTTCAGTCGCTCCCACGGGCTCCCAGCATGTATTAACATGCCCATAGGAGGCTTGTAAAAACTCGGCTTGATTTCCGTGCAAACCAGACACGACTTGCATAAATGATGAATATTGTCGATGGAGAAAGGTAAGTTCCTGCTCCGAACGAAATGAGCCATATGGGCAATGCCTGGGTGACAAAGCAAATGATGTATGGTACGTAGCTCGTCGACCGTTATTCCGGAGCAGATGGGTCGAGACAAGGCGTCGCCTGCACGGATATCCTTTCCCGATCTGTACAAAATATCAAAGCTATAGTCGGCCAATTCTATGCGCCAGCGTGCGATCTTTTCGTTCTTTATTTTTTGAGAGTGTTCGCCATCGTACATAAGGCGACTGATTCCTGATCCATGATTAGTTGAAAATGCTCCCCTAAGAGGAAGTGTCGCCACCTATGGACCGATTTAGCTATAGCGTAAGCTTCCTTCTAAATCGAGGAATGGCGCCTTTCGCTATCCGATAAGGTTCGTGAGAAGAATGCCACAGGTCAGCCTCCCTGATTCAGTGCGGCAGAAATGGCGCAATCTGACGCATCACTCTCAACCAAGAAAGGGACTGTCCCATCAATCGAGGTCACAACGGCACCAGCTATGTTATCCTTCAGTTGTTGAAAGGAGGTTTGAGCGGCCAAGGGCAACGGAAATGTTTTGCACTCGATGAGAGGCCATATCTTCTCAGAGAACCGTGGGACCCACTGGGAGTAATGCGCAAACAGCCCCATCGCTCGCTTCAAAGTCGCCCGATCGACGGGAGGGACTAAGTCGAGTAGGGGCTGAATATGCGCCAAATGGGGCCGTATCTCCCCTCCGGACACAGTGTATCCCAAAATATCTATAGTTCTCACGGACTAACTGCATTTGGCTTCGTTGAAGGTGAAGTGGTATTTCTGGGCCACTTCCAAGAAGCGGTGCAGATTAGCATCGTGATCCTTCTGGTTCCAACTGCACAAAGTGACATTATCGACGTAAACAAATACATCTTTCAAATGCTCATTTGATAGGATATCATGTATTGCCCGTTGAAAACATGGAACCCCATTTATAACGACAATGGGATTCTACGAAATTGGTACAGCCACTGACAAGAGTTGATGGCCGTGTAGGGGCGGTCGGCTTATCGTATTGGGATTTGATGATGGGCGCTACGAAGGTGCAGCGTACTGAAAACTTGGTATCTTGATACAGCCCGGACCATATCATCCATCCTAGGAAGTGGGTAGGCATCAAGTTGTGTAAAGCGATTAATCGTTTGAGAGTAGTCGACGACCATGGGTTTGTGATGATTAGCGCTATTGATGACCAGCACTTGAGCCCGCCATGGCGAGCAACTCGGTTTGATGACTCCCTTGAGTAAAAGACGTTTAGTCTCGTCAGCGATAAACTGAACATCGGGCTGCGAATGCCACCTAGATTTTACGGTGACAGGGTGACAATTCGGTGTTAAACTCGGGAACAGCGGGGGAGGTTCGATAGCCATCTCCGCTAAGCCACATACCGAGCCCGGCGCGGAGCCTACTGAAACAGTATGAGCATCAGAGTACGTAACATCATTGTCAACCAGCTTAACTACACAGACTCCTCGTGATCATTGCCACAAAGCCCACGAAGCCATGTATACGCGTTGCGTCACCGCGATAGTGGGCCATCTGTGTCGTTCGACGAGACGCTGGCTGACATAGCTCCTGTCGCTTCCAGTATCGATCAGAACTTCCACCGCCTCGTCGTTGATTTCCACCGGAATCACAGCCCGCACTCGGCCGCTCGGAGCTCTCGGTGAACCCAAAGATATGCATGCTCCAGCGAGCATCGTCTGTCGAGCTTTGGTCGACCGACAGACTTTGGTGAAATGGCCTTTCTTACCACAGTTATGCCACATCGTTTCCTGAGCAGGGCATAGCGAGCGGGGGTGGCAGCGATTTCCACAAAATAAACATTTGGCAGTCTCCCCATCAGGGGTCGCCACGGTTGCGGTGCTCGGCTCACTCTCCTTGTCTTCCAAGCCCTCTCTGCGGGAATCCCGGCTCACGATAACCCGCACGGGCGCTCGCTTGGAGGCAGATGCTGACTCTCTGCGATTGTCAGCGTAGGCTGTAGTGCCAGCAGTTACGGACGGCCGGCCATATGTTTCAGATCTGACCGGAGCCGACTGGAGGACCCGGGCTTGGTCGAAAGCCATTTTTAATGTCAGCGTTTTGTTCTCGAGGAGGCGCTGGCAGATCGCAGGAGACTGGAGCCCGGTTATGAAGGCATCGTGTACTGGATCATCCACTCCCTCCATGGACATGGGATCCGGGACGGCACAGTCTTTGCCAAGTTGCCGTAAGACCTAAGCGTATTGCTCTAGCGATTCCGTAGATTCCTGCCTGCGCGTTGCTATAAGATGCCGAGCGTAAATTGTGCTTCGAGATTTAACAAAAAGAGCTGTCAAGGTCTCCACTGCTTCCGCATAGGTCGTGCAGTGGGAGATGTATCCGTAGATGGTGTGAGACACGTTGCAGGACAAGACGTTCAGTCTCTGAGGGTCTGTGATATCCGGGACAAGAGCCGTATAGAGCCCCAAAGAATGGAGCCAGTGTGTCCACTGGCCGACGGAATCACTCGTATTCGGATCACCGCAAAAGCGCACCAATTTGATGAGCTTGTCCATGATGGTCCTTGAACGTCTCAGAATCGATTTCATCTGGGCGGATCTGAGAATCGAAATCTCAGAGGTTGGCAAATGGAGTACCAGCTCACTGGTAATTGGGGCACTGCAGCACTGCATCAGCGGCACAAACGAGCTTCCAGAAAAAATGATGCAACCAGCGGCCACAGGCTGCATACAAAACAACAACAACATACCCCCTTAGACCATTTCGACTTTTCACCCTTTAGGTTTAGACCTTTACACCACTTTGACTATGAAGACCACTTTGACCCTTTGACCCTTTAGACCCTTCAGACTGTCGAAGACCTTTTCACACTTTAGGCTGCTTTGACCACTTGACCCTTTAGATAATTTGACCCTCTTTAGACACATTAGACTCCTTCAACCCTTGACACCTGAGACTCCTTAGACCCATAACAACTGCTGGAATATACCCTTTAGACCTTTTAGAGCCCTTTGGACCATTTTTTAAAACCTTTTAGACCATTGGGACCCTTTAAAATGCTTTCGACCTGGCCATTAGACTCCTAAAGACCTTTCCACCCTTTAGATCCATTGACCTTTACATGCATTTAGACCCGAACTAACATTGAAAAACACCCTTTATATATTGTCACATCTGCAGCTCCGTTTATACGGTATGCCTCGGCGCTGGGACCTTTCATCTCGTAAAATGGCCAAATGGACTCTTGATGCACTGTGTTCAGTTATTATTCTTTACTGTTCCCCAATATTGCCCAAATGAGTCAAAATTGATGCACACGCACAGGAAGCAGATGGCTCAAACACCTTTTCTCACCTTTTAAAGGATTTATTTTGTGTTGAATATGGGGTGGGGTGAAGGGGGTGGGGGGAAGAGGGTGAGAGGGGAAGAGAGAAGGGGGGGGGGGGAGATGCATGAGACAAGTTGTTTGGACCAAGCCAAACAAATGAAAAGGCACAAGGAGGATCATGGGGACACACACACTTACATACTATGCCTTTATAAAGTATTCACACCCCTTGAAAACCAAAACCTCTCTCGGCACGACACATCACACTTATACAAATATTAAGTCTTACAGGCAGGGACTTTCCTTTGTCTATGATGTGCAGATGCAGGACTCAATACAGCTCGCTTTTGAAATCCAGGAGCGAGGCGATGAGAGCCAGTGATGAAGTGAGTTCAAAGATGGAGTTAGCCAGAGACCCTCTGCCCTTTCCAGACGAGTCCTCATGGTCTGCCCTGCGTCCTTTCTCCAGGCCCTTCTTCTTCCTCCTCAAAGCGCTGTTTTTCACTCTATGCTCGTGGAGTTCTCCTGTCTCTGTGAGGTCGCTTCTTGTTTCCCTGCACATGGAGTTCTCCTCTCTCTCCAAGATGACTTTCCCCCTCTCCAAAAACAGGGTGATACAAGCTTGGGTCAATCCCACACTTCTTCAGAGAAAACCACAATAATGTCTGCCTCACAAACTCCTCCATAATCAGCTTCTCGTCCTCCTCTTTCTCTTGGTTGGAGTCCTCCAGGCCATCTCAAGGGCATTGATCATGGCTGGCACAAACTAGCCAGATAGATTGTAATGGCCATTTGTCCACATGTGACATGCTTTTCGTGCCAGGAATTCCTCCCCTGGCCCTGCCTACAAACAAGAGGTGTTTACTCCTAAAATATTAAGCTCTGACAATCCTGTCCATAAATTACATACACTGCCTCCTCAATGTAACATTTTGCAAGATGACTTACACTGACAGGTCCTTGTTATATGGCAATGTAAGGATCACGATTCTGGAGCCGCATGTGGCTCTTTCAGGACTTACCTCCCCTTCTTTGTCATTATCAATTTTCAGAAAAAGCTTTGTGAGTGTCATGAAAAGATAAAATAATCCTTTAGAACCTTGGCAGTAGTAAACTGGAAAATGCATCCGATTACCGGTACCGACAAATTTTGTGAGCATGAGTGCACAACAAACATTGTAGTCCATGCATAGTCGACTGCACTGTCATTTTGGCCAATTTGTTGGTAAGAGCGCAGCCTCAACTTTTAGCCTCAGTTTAAAATTCGTGGCGCTGTTCTAAAATGCTGGTGACACCCTGATCCTCGCTGGTAAGGTAAGCAAGAATCCCAATGATGAACGAATTATATATACAGTGCATTCAGAAAGTATTCAGATCCCTTCACTTTTTTCACATTTTGTTATGTTGCAGCCTTTTGCTGCAATAGTTTAAATTCATTTTTTCCCTCAATCAATCTACACTCAATACACCATAATGACAAAGAGAAAACAGGATTTTAGAAAGTTTTGCAAATTTATTAAAAAGAAAAAACTGAAATATCACATTGACAACTAGAACGCCACTCAGTAGAGCGCATACTCCCGCCGTGGGTCAAGTTGGAATCGTACGATTTCACAAAAGTTTGAGGGCGTAGTTCAGTGACAACAGAAGACAAGACAACACAAGACAGACACTGCACAGATATATATTTAGAATATATAGAAGATAATGTTAAAAAAAAGAAGGAAATTTCACTTACATTTTCGGATTCAGCGTTCAATTCTATATAAGTGAGTGTATTTTGAGGCATGTGTGACTTCACATAAGATTGTAAGCCAAGAAAAACGTCGTTTCATTCCTTAGGGATACAACATGTAAAACTGGCCCAAACGTCAAAACAAAACTCGCTCATTTTAAGTCGTACAAGCTAATGCGACCACTCATTCTTCTGGGAAGAATCCCGTGAACATGCTTGTCACACTTATAAGTCACCTAAGTCTTTATAAGTTCATCAAATACTGACACCGCGATTGAAATCGCTGAGGTAAATGTTGATATCTCTTCTGAGGTAAAAAACAAAACAAAAAAAAAAACCTTTTAAAGCATTATACGTGTCAAACAATACATTTTATGAAACGGGGAAATCTAATACACACTTTGGTGGTTTTAAAATGACAGAATATGTCTTTATTAGAAAAATGAACATTGAAGACGACGCTGCTAAAAAAGAATACACCGCTCTAACGCATAACCACGAGTTTAAACTACATTTACAACCAATATGAAAACTATTTTCATATCACAATGTTAAATATAGAATATATAGAAGATAATGTTTAAAAACAATGAGCCCTATCTTCCAATGGTAAAAAAATCCTTCAAAAATTTCCTGGATCCGGAGTAATATCCTGAGCTTCACCAAAAACTAATCACTTCTTCCTTATCCCAAGGGCAATCATCCCACCAACTTTCATCCAAATCCGTTCAGAACTTTTCCAGATATCTTGTTCACAAACACATGAACATACGAACACACACACACACGGACAGGATCGAATGCATTACTGCCATTACTGCGGGAGTAATTATTCAGACCCTTTGCTACGACACTTTAAATTTAGCTCAGGTGCCTCCCACTTCTCTTGATCATCTTTGAGATGTTTCTCCACCTTGATTGGAGTCCACCTGTGGTAAATTCAATTGATTGGACATGCTTTGGAAAGGCACACACCTGTCTATATAAGGTCGCACAGCTGACAATGCAAATCAGAGCAAAAACAAAGGCATGAGGTCGAACGAACTGTCTGCAGATCTCAGAGACAGGATTGTGTTGAGGCACAGATATGGGAAAGCCTATAAAAAAAAAATCTGCTGCATTGAAGGTTCCCAAGAGCACAGTGGCCTCCATAATTCTTGAATGGAAGAAGTTTTGGAACAACCAGGACTCTTTCTAGAGCTGGCCGCCCGGCCAAACTGAGCAATCGGGGGAGAAGGGCCTTGGTAAGAGAGGTGACCAAGAACCCGGTGGTCACTCTGGCTGAGCTCCAGAGATCCTGTGTGGAGATGGGAGAAACTTCCAGAAGGACAACCATCACTGCAACACTCCACCGATCTAGGCTTTATGGCAGAGTGGTCAGACGGAAGCCTCTCCTCAGTGAAAGACACATGAAAGCACGCTTGGAGTTTGCAAAAAAGCACCTAAAGGACTCTCAGACTGTGAGAAACAAGATGCTGTGGTCTGATGAAACCAAGATTGAACTGTTTGGCCGCAATTCTAAGCGTCATGTCTGGAGGAAACCAGGCACCGCTCATCACCTGCCCAATGACATCCCAACGGTGAAGCATGGTGGTGGCAGCATCATGCTGTGGGGGTGTTTTTCAGCAGCAGGGACTGGGGGACTGGTCAGGGTTGAGGGAACAATTAACGGAGCAAAGTACAGAGATGTCCTTAATGAAAACCGGAAACATGCGCTCAGGATCTCAGACTGGGCCGAAGGTTCACCTTCCAACAAGACAATGACCCAAAGCACACAGCCAAGACAACGCAGACAACTTAGAGACAACTCTGTGAAGGTCATTGAGTGGCCCAGCCAGAGCCCTGACTTGAACCCAATCGAACATCTCTGGATAGACCTGAAAATGGCTGTCCACCGACGGTCCCCACCCAACCTGACAGAGCTTGAGAGGATCTGCAGAGAAGAATGTCAGAAAATCCCCAAATCCAGGTGTGCAAAGCTTGTCGCGTCATACCCAAGAAGACTCGAGGCTGTAATCGCTGCCAAAGGTGTTTCAACTAAGTACTGAGTTAAGGGTCTGAATACTTCTGTCAATGTGATATTTCAGATCTTTCTTTTTAATAAATTTGCAAAACTTTCTAAAATACAGTTTTCTCTTTGTCATTATGTGGTATTGAGTGTGGTGAGGGAAAAATGAGGGAAAGATTGATAAGGGAAAAAATGAATTTAAACGATTACAGCATAAGGCTGCAACATAACAAAATGTGAAAAAGTGAAGGGGTCTGAATACTTTCTGAATGCACTGTAAATAACAAACAAGATTGTGTTTTGATAACGCCTGATAACTCCCCCTTCAATACAGGGTGTGCCTGTGACGTTAACACATTTGTGATGCGCCATCCTGAAGTACAAGCAAACAAAACAAAACTACACATTGAGCTTTTGTTATCAAATCTTCAAACAAATTATGAGAATATGGAGAACACAAATTAATAAATTCTACAATTTTTTAAAACTGTTGTTTACGTCAAGTTTATTTTGAGTATAAAGCGGACAAGGACAGGCTTTGCATTTTGGAATGCTTTCTAATTGTATCTTTTATTTCTCTTGAATTAATATTGCGGAAGTCCAGCAAAATGTTAAGTTTAATGGTGATGCTTCAGCTAGCCAAGCCTCAGGCTAATGTTGGATAGTAACATATTATGAATCGCACCTAGGTGGTACTTTTTTGGCTACAAACAGAGGCTTTTGGGAGAGCGGGGTAACAGAGGATAAAGGGGGAACCTAGTGAAAGTGAGGCAGTGTGGCAACAGTTGCTTACAACAAGTGAGGAAAGGAACCAACAACAAAGAGAAGATAGGAGGTTATAAAACATAGTGAGCTGCAAGAGGGTTTGATTTGTTAGGACTGATGGGGCTACAAGGAAAAAGACGAGGAAAATGGAACAAAAGAGTGTATAAGGGCAGAAAGCCTTGATTTTGTAAGTCGGTACTGGAAGAACGTGGCATCCTGCAGGAGCTGCGGAGATCAGGACGGTTCAGAGACTAGAAAAAAACAAAAAACAGAGAGGCCACCAACGTTTCTACAATGCGAGAGCAACAGCCCTTATGCTTGGGCCTCATCCTAAGAGTTGCCAATAATTTTTAGAGTTCTAGTTTCCATAATATCAGGAGGTGGGGGAAGGTGGATACCTGCAGTTTGCAGTCACAGAAGCACTCTCTCAACATCACTAACTAGTACCGTACCTCAATGGAGCAGGGAGTCCGACAACCTGGGGTGAGAAAAGCTGCAGGCCAGGAGGCAGGATGTAACAAGTATATGTTCCCTAATTCAACACCCTGCATGTGAAACACCAGGACAATGTTTTGCAGTCGGATCCTATTTTATTGGTGACTGGCAGGGGCACCCAAAATTGCCCGGTGCTGTTCTAATCCTGTTGGCATTTTGAAGAAATCATTTTTTCATCTTTTTTTTGTGCAGGCTTAAAACACTTCACTGTAGTCAACAACCACTAAGGAATGGGGTCAGGGATCATTTAATATAACCTGTCATATATACACAAAGAATTAAGTTAAGCACCCCTACACAACGAATTAAGGTAAGCACCCCCTAATATATATTCTTTGTGTATATGTATACATTGGCATATATTCTAAGGTATGTGAGATCAAATAATGATTGGTATGACATTAGCAATTATCCATTGATGAAATGCAGATGAGTGCACTCGTAGGGTTGAGTTGGGTTGAGTAGTGATCCGATCACGTGGGTCCTACACACGTTATTGACGCAAAGATCGCTAGAGGTCTTCTCAGAACAATGACTGTACGTTAGAAAACATAAACGTCATCCACACTGTCCGTGATGGACCTATAGCTCCATACTTAAATTGAGGTGAAAATATGCCTAAAATTCCCAAAAAATTTCACCTTAAATTATTCAGAATAAAATATTGAAAACGGCATGATTGTTATGTTTTTATGTGACCATAATATCACTTCTCCAGAAAATATAGCAATATCATGGGTATATTACACTGTTTTGACGACAACAAACTTGTAATGTGCGAGGTTGTAAAAAAACGGGGGGGGTGCTTAACTTAATTCTTTGTGTATAGCTCCGAAGGCAGACCCCATTTTTGGCAGATCCTAATTCCCAAATCCTATTTTTGAGAGTGTGTGGGTGTAGTGAGATACTGGTGGAGCTGTCTTTTAAATTACAACATTTCAGTGTTGCCCTGAGGGCTTTAACGATCAACCACAATGTGACAACTTGTACTACCTGCAAATGACCTCAAACGGTCGTTAGTAAACAAGCTTGGTTGTTTTACAGACAATTCAACAGTGACATAGTAATTCTCCCAAGACGATCTCAGATTCCAGAAGCTTAGCATCCAAATCTTCAAGTCGATACTACTCGCTACAGCTGCTTTTCGACCCAAATCTCAAGGGTATCAACTATAGAGCGATTTTTTAAAATCCTAAATAAATAACTTTTTCTTTTTTTAAAAAAAAATTCAAAATTGTTTTTTTTTTCTTTTTCCCTGAAACACTTCCTGCTACTCACTGATGAAACTATGAAAGTTTGATGAAGAACCGTTTGGCCATCTCTGAGAAAAATGGTGCCAGACAGACAAACATCTCTCTTATAGTGTAGATTAAGTTCACATTAGACAAAGGGATGTTCAACGTCCTCTAAGATATGATGCTTGGTGGAAAAGTGATATAGGCCAAAGAAAATATACAGCACTTTGGTGGTGAAATTGCCACCAAAGGAGCCGATCATTACATCGATGGTACTTTTCGCCAAAAACATGGTCCATCCCATGGGCTCTTCATACAAGAAACACCATTCATGATATGCGGATGTTGTACCATGCCTGTTCCTTGCACAATATGAAAAAGTTGCCCATCAGAGAAGCGTAAAAAAAAATTAGGCTGATTGTTAATTTATAACTAGGTTGGCCTGTCCTTCCTGAAGTCATGGTTTGTGATGCTCAGGAGCCAGGTTCAAATGTCATATGCGATGTGTATTTGTCCTTTGTCCACTAATGTCCTTGTAATTTACATTAAACTACACTAATGTATTTGCCTTCCATGTGATTTATGTACCTAAATACCTTACTCCTCAACGAGCCTTAGATCAGCAAAAGTTGTACACGTCGGCCATTGACAGTCCATCAGACTACAGATGCAATCTCACCCCATTATATAACAAATATGCAAATAAATCATCACAGTATTCCAAGAATGATGAGTTGAGTTACATGAGGTTTTTGCTATTTTCACTTTTCCAAATCACAGTGGGTCATAAGTTAGAGTAATATGCTTTTATTGCTGTTTAGCTTTCCTTCACAGGGTCCACTTTGGCAAAACATGTCATTCAAGTGGATTTTATAAACAGCACAAAAGTTGCTTTGAAATCTGTTGCATTCAAGGAAGTGATCGACGTATCGCTCTAATGGATTTAATCGGAGCTTTCTATAATCGTGGTGCCATCCGGCTAGTTATGTGCTATCTACAGGTGGAGATAAACACCTTTATGATCAATCAGAAGGTTCAGGGCTAAGGTTTTAGAACAGGCGATGTATTTACTTTTTTGGGAGAGGTGGAAGTAGGGGGATACTGGGTGGAGCTGTCTTTTACCGACAGCATGTCAGTGTTGCCCTGAGGGCATTAATGGTAAACCACGATGTGAGAGCTCGCACGACCTGTCGGCCCGACCTCGTGGGCCCGGCAAGTGACCTCCTCCCCATCGGTCGTTGATAAACAAGCTTTGTTGTTTTACAGACAATTCAAGAGGGACGCAGCAATTCTCCCAAGACTATCTCAGTTTTCAGAAACTTAGCATCCAAATCCTCAAGTCGATACTATACTGCCTACAGCTGGTTTTCAACCCAAATCGCAAGGGGATGCTAAAGGATATGT
This sequence comes from Myxine glutinosa, assembly GCF_964187855.1. Taxonomy (NCBI): domain Eukaryota; kingdom Metazoa; phylum Chordata; class Myxini; order Myxiniformes; family Myxinidae; genus Myxine; species Myxine glutinosa. The sequence continues at coordinate 74,019,854 of NC_136267.1, forward strand.
CAGTCCAGAATCCTCATTGCTACAACAGTATTATTTCCAAAAGCTGCAGCTTCGTGTATGGTTTTTTCATCAAAGAACGGTAAGGAGGAAAAGGTGAAATTTTGCCACCGTGGACCATGAACCACCATGCAGCAAGTTTAATTTGGTGCAATTCTACAATGGTCTAATGGTGGTCCCAGGCTTGAGCACAGTACAATAACAACTCAATAACACTAACAAGAATGATAAAACATAGGGCAATACCCCTGGCACTCACCTGGTAGAATAAACAGGGTACTGCACCGACTAAAGGTATTTTAAACCAATTTCAATGGTTGCTAGAAGACATGGCAGCATGTAGAATCATACTAACATAATCATGAGACTTTAAACAAACAAACCAAAAAAATACCTATTTTGGGGGGCAACCCCACCCTCTACCCCCAACCGCACATACCTCCTCAGACCCTAATTTTTCTAATACCGTGAACAAACATTGGTACATCACAGGCCATGAAAGTTGTGGTCAAGTTTCATCGACATTATGTGTGTAGTTTCAGGGGAAAAAGCAAATTCCTAATTTGGGGGGTCAAACCTGGATCCACTTTGACCCCAGTAGACCCCCCCGCCCCATTTTTTTTGTGTATACAAGATCGAGGCTCGTGTAAGAGCTAACATTAATGACAAAAAAAACAAATGGACACATAAGACGAAATAAAGAGAGCGGGAGACAGGATGGGGAGAGAGGGGGAAGCACACAAGTACAGCATTTGATAGCAGGGACATCGGGAACATCATGGGGCCATCCCTTAGACCTCGATTTTTAAAAATGCTGTGAACAAACTTTAGTCACAACACAACAAATATCATTTGTGCCAAGTTTGGTCGGAATCCCTTCAGCGGTTTCGGAGAAGAAGTCGCAAGTGTTTACGGACGGACGGACGGACTGACGGACGACGCGCCATCGCATTAGCTCCCCTGAACTTCGTTCCAGGTGAGCTAAAAATAAACTCCAACCTTAGTGTGATCCATTCCGTGACCACACTATAAAAACGAAATAATTATGTGTTTACACAACTAGAAATACCCACTCCCGACAGGAGCGGTGGAGTGGGAAGAGGGGAGGAGGAGTAATGTCATTATCATTGTTATTGCCAATAATTATTACAATTATTATCATTATTTTTTTCTAATATTGTTAAAATTATTATAATTAGTATCATACTATTATCATCATTGTTGTTGTTGTTGTTGCTTTTGTTATTAGAAGCACCCTATGAAAAATGCTATGACAAGGTGGAATGACACTCAGGCTGCTGTCTATACACCTTCACATGGTATTTCTCCAAGGTGGAAAAAGGCAATAAAACAGAAATTTCTTCTAATTCTTTGCATGTAAAGCAACATGGGCTAAGCGAGTGTGAAAATAAGGTATAGAAGTTTTTAATATAAATCCTTCCCTCTTACTTGTGTTACGTGGTCCTCCCGGTGACTACCTGGTCTCGGTGACCCCCGGACCGTGAGAGGAACCCCGCCAGAAAGATATATGATTTATACGCTTTCGTAACGCAATCAATATGAATTCCAGTCAATAAGAAACCCCACACCAAGGATCCGGATTAATCAATAATATATTCCCAATCAATCAACAACAATCAACAATCAATCCACAATATTACTAAGATGGCCATCTCATATATTTCCCCCCTTGACCCCACTCACTGCACCCTCAAGGGTCCCTGTCCCTCACAATGTCTCTGGGCCCCTCCAGACCAAGGTGAAGGTCGACTTCTCCGCACACGGGCGGTTGAACGGACCCCTGGCTGACGTGCCCCAAACGTGCACGTCCCATACCGGGAACGGCTGCTGCAGCGGACACCTCCTCGGGACGCCACCGGGGTCGGAGCCCGTGATCGCGGCCTCTGGGCTGTGAACGGCTCGCAAAGCGCGCGAGGCCCAAGGTGCGACCCGTACATGCACTCGTAGGCGTCGAGGCGAACAGTGCCGGACGCTTGGTTCCTTCCAGGAACCCACGGCAACCTGACACGTAACAGGCAATCACCCCGCGCAGGTAACTCCTCTCGGCAGACGGGCTTTTCAAACGCAGCGTTCCAAAGCAGATAAAGATCGACTCGGCTCGCGTCGGTGCTGGTCGAGGATCAAGATGGCCACTTCTCTCCCGACCTTGTGTTTTTTCTTCCTCCGGTTCACCATCCCGTTTCCGGTCTCCTGTTATCAGGAGCGCTTCTAACCATTTAACCACAACAACCTTTAATGGAATAAACATTAATAAGCAATGACCTGAATAGTAATTCACATAAATCCGGAATCCATAACACTCCCCCCCTTCAAGAAAGAAAGTTTGAACCCAGCGAAAACTTTCTTTGCAGGCCAACTTTGATAAACAAACAAGATAACTCACACCCCAAATCATCAGTTCCCCCGGGCACAATTATCACATCTCAAAAAACAAAGCAACAAAATTTCACAAAACCCCCAGAGATTCCAAAGGTAATTCACTCTGGACCAAGCGTCAACACTTATAGTTTCTCTTGAATGCCGGAAAGGGGTGGTGACCAAAACCCCAAAGTTAAACAACTCGATAGCACTTTTTCGGGAGGCCAAGCTGAGTATACACTACATGGACGCCTTAAGGAATGTGGAGTTCACGGTTAGTCCAGGGAGGAAAGTTCATTACATGGACGCCTTTCAGAACGTGGAGTTCACGGTTAGTCCGTGCAGGAAAGTTCACTACCTGGACGCCTTTAAGAACATGGCGTTCACGGTTAGTCCGTGTAGGAGCCCAGGCTTGGCGGCTCCGCCGTATATAGTGCTTCAACTTCTCCGGACTCCGAACAGTTACGGTGGGACCACTTGACCCAGTAGTCACCTGACTGGCGGTCTCCGTCTCGGCCAGTGCTCTGACAATCATTCTTTCGGGGGATGCCGTAACTCTGGGAGCCTCCATAGTAATATCGGCTGCTGCCACACCAAAACTACCGCCAAGTTGTCCTCTTCTGTAGACCTCTCAACGCCTACGAAATGCCTTCCCTACTGTTATGGTCCGACCGTCCAAATCCTTACCATTCCAATTCTTCTCTGCCTCTCTGGCGTCTTTTGTGCTTGCAAACGTGACAAAGCCGAACCCTCTTGACTGTTGCGTTTCCCTGTCTTTTACCAACCGCACTTCTACCAGCGGCCCATATCTGTTGAAGACAGAGGTCAGAACTTCTTCCTCTGTTTTGAAGTTCAGTCCCCCTACAAATAACTTGGTACTTTTGTTGCCCTCCCGAGCTGGTGTGGTGTTATTTTCCCTGCTGGGCTCTTTACCAACCCTCGGGTTACCATAAACTTGACCCATGGCCAAATCATTCCCGATAACCACAGATACTCCCTCTACAGGAAGCGTGGCTTGTAAACTGACGGTGACCGGTCCTGACACCAAATCGGATTCCAAATGGATGACATGAAGTGGGGCACTAACACAGCCACCGATCCCTTGTAACCGAACACTATCACCAGTTGCTGTACTCTTTGACAATGGCAAAATGCCTTCAAGCATTAAGGATTGATGGGCTCCTGTGTCCCTCAATACCCTAACAGGTCTTGGGTTAGTCAAGTCTCCCTCTAGTGAGACAAACCCCTCATAAATAAATGTTTGGTAACTCTTCTGTGGGCGATTTCTTACGTTTGCCATCGCATTCGGAGTTGTACTAGTCGGACTCCGCTCTGGGTTGTCCCTTTTCATGAGGTAACAACTGGACATCAAGTGTCCAGGTTTTTTGCAAAAGGCGCAAGTAGGCCCGGAGGAAAAACTCGTGGTCTGCCTCGGGCCCCCTGGGAAATAAGTTTGTCTTGGGCCCGTAGCCCCCTGATTTCGAACAGTTGGGGTATCAGAGTTGTCCCCATAATCCTCTCGAGGCCGCCGCCATGTATTGTCGTTCTCCGCACCGGGTGTTCCATAACTCCCCTGCTGAAGTCTAGGCGAGGAGTTAGGTTTGTGGACCCCTATCCGGTGTGTTAAGGCATAATCATCTGCCATGGTGGCTGCGTCCCACAACTTTGGTACTTTATTTTCCTGCAGGCACACTTTGATGTCCTCGTGGACACACTGTTGAAATTCCTCCACCAGGATCAAGTCACGCAATGCTTCGAAGTCTTTCCCGACTCCTTTTGACTCACACCACCGATCAAACATGTTTTCTTTCACTCTGGCAAACTCCACATGGGTCTCACTCTCCCTCTTCCTGGCATTCCTGAATTTTTGCCGGTAAGCTTCAGGAACCAATTCCTAGGCTTTGGAATGTGCTTCTTCAATACCTCATAATCTGCACATTGGTCCATTGGTAGCGCCGAATAAATATCTTGAGCTTTACCCACCAGCACACTTTGCACTAGGATGGTCCAGGCCTCCTACGGCCAGTTTAACTGTCGAGCCACTTTCTCAAAGTGTGGAAAAAATTTAGCGACTTCCTTTTCACTGAAGGGTGGAACCAGCCTCACATGTCTGCCCACATCCCAGGTGTTCTGGCTAGGTGTCGGCCCCGTCAGCAAGGGTGGTACCTCTCCCTGTTCTCTCATTAACTCCAGCTCCTTGAATTTAATTTCTTGCTGAAGCGCCATGTCACGTTCCTTTAATTCCCTTTCGGCTTTTCTCTCCTCTGCTTCGAGTTCCCTTGCAGCTCTCCTCTCCTCTGCTTTTCTCCCTTCTAACCTTTCCTGGAGTTCTCGTTCCACTCTCCTTTCCTCGGCTTGTTTCTCTTCTCTCCTCTCTTCTGCTTTCCTTTCGTCTGTTTTCATCCTTTCTAACCTTTCCTGGAGTTCTCGTTCCACTCTCCTTTCTTCTTCTGCTCTTTCCTTTTCTGCTTTCCTTTCTTCTTCTGCTCTTTCCTTTTCTGCGTTCCTTTCTTCTTCTTTGATCCATTCCTGGCTCCGTAATTGCAACTCCAGTTTCCGGAGCTCAACGTCTTCTGGTTCTTCGGGTAGCCACTCCCAGGCTAACTCGTCCCATGTTCCTAATCCCACCATAGATTGTATCACCGCGGTCTGCAACTCTGCCTTCCTCAAATTAGTTCGGACCTCCAAGTTAAAATGTTTGGCCAATTTCAAGAGGTCCGATTTTAGTAACGCTCGGAACTGTGCCTCACTCGGGGTTACCACAAAGTTCTGTGCCACAAACGCCATGGTGACTATCGTTAACACCTGTTAACCTTCACCCAAGACTTTATCACAATTTCCCAAAAATTTACCAATTAATAATTAATTAATTAATTTTAATTAATAAAAATATTATTTTATACAATTTTATATCCCGGACGAGCCCCCAATTCTGTTACGTGGTCCTCCCGGTGACTACCTGGTCTCGGTGACCCCCGGACCGTGAGAGGAACCCCGCCAGAAAGATATATGATTTATACGCTTTTGTAACGCAATCAATATGAATTCCAGTCAATAAGAAACCCCACACCAAGGATCCGGATTAATCAATAATATATTCCCAATCAATCAACAACAATCAACAATCAATCCACAATATTACTAAGATGGCCATCTCATATATTTCCTCCCTTGACCCCACTCACTGCACCCTCAAGGGTCCCTGTCCCTCACAATGTCTCTGGGCCCCTCCAGACCAAGGTGAAGGTCGACTTCTCCGCACACGGGCGGTTGAACGGACCCCTGGCTGACGTGCTCCAAACGTGCACGTCCCGTACCGGGAACGGCTGCTGCAGCGGACACCTCCTCGGGACGCCACCGGGGTCGGAGCCCGTGATCGCGGCCTCTGGGCTGTGAACGGCTCGCAAAGCGCGCGAGGCCCAAGGTGTGACCCGTACACGCACTCGTAGGCGTCGAGGCGAACAGTGCCGGACGCTTGGTTCCTTCCAGGAACCCACGGCAACCTGACACGTAACAGGCAATCACCCCGCGCAGGTAACTCCTCTCGCCAGACGGGCTTTTCAAACGCAGCGTTCCAAAGCAGATAAAGATCGACTCGGCTCGCGTCGGAGCTGGTCGAGGATCAAGATGGCTGCTTCTCTCCCGACCTTGTCTTTTTTCTTCTTCCGGTTCACCATCCCGTTTCCGGTCTCCTGTTATCAGGAGCGCTTCTAGCCATTTAACCACAACAACCTTTAATGGAATAAACATTAATAAGCAATGACCTGAATAGTAATTCACATAAATCCGGAATCCGTAACACTTGTGATACAAGACCTCTGAAGTGTCTCTTGTCATACCCTCTGCCACCACCACCGAGAACAGCTTACAAAGTACACATTTACGTAGAGAAATTATATTGGCCCCACCTTTGGAACCCCCGGGAAGGGGGATTGAGCACTCAACGATGGGTACCTTCCTCTTATGACCCATAGTCCTCCTGGTAACTTTGGTTGAGATTGGATAAGTAACGACCGAATGCATCGGCTACAGACATGCGGAGACAGACACCAAATTTAAAAAAAATTGGGCTTTTAAAGAAGTTGCAGTTGTCGTAGACTGTCTTCTATGCTATTAAACAATCCTTTTGTTTCAAAATTTTGTATAAATATTTTCAAACTAATTTAAAGCAAGCATCTCTGTTGGAAAAAACACAATTGCACAATATTATGTATCAAAGGCCATGCAAACTCAAATGTAATTTTATGGGTAAATAAAAAATGTTTTTGAAAAATACTTTTCATTACTGATGATGGGAAATGTACTTTGAGGTTGCACAGAAGTTCTCTGTCCCATTTCATTGGATAGGAGATGGAAGGAAACCATTAATTTGTGAATACAAGGAAGTGTTATGGGTGTAATGTCAAGAAAACCTAGAACACAATGCAAGTAGTCACACTGAGAGGCCATAAGAGTACATTCTGATCGCAGGATATCTTGACTCGTCGGCCATTTTTTTCTGTCACCTTAAAAATACAATACAGAAGGTGAGAATGCCTCCATACAGGACTTCCCTCACATCAGTATGTGTTTACCTACCATCACATTGATATGTGATGGAGAGTGATCATTAGTGGATTGTGCACAATGTGCAGAGAGCACAGAGATCGTTTTAGTTTGGTGAAAAAGTGCAAAATGAAAAACATTATGAGCCCGAAGACAACAGGGGCACAGAGACAGATGCTAGCAAATGTTTTCTGAATTCTCTTTCTTGAAGATATGATGAAGTGAAACGTTGCAGTTTCTTTTGTAGGTCTAGATATCGACCATTTAAATTCCCCACCTACTACCTCTGAGCCTTCTCCAATGGCTCATGCTTCTGCTGCTTCTGAAGTTGTGAAACCGGCTATCCATCCGCATGATAATTTACAGCGTAATCCTCTCTCCCAGGCTTCTCATGCCATATTTATCAATTTCACTCGAATCTGTCACCAACTTACCATGTATAAACAAATCATCTCTTCTCTGTTCACGGACCCGAAAAGTTTCTCAAACTCTGCTTGCTGAGATTGATTGCTGAAGATTCCTTTATCTTCCATCTTTCCTTTCCTGTTTCTCCTCTAGCTTATCCTTGCATACATACACATCTTTGCTTGTATTTTGTGGGAGTTATGGCTCTGGAAGCCATGTTTGTGAATTTGATTTAGTACTGTTTTTGTACCTTCGAGCGATTTGGGCTCATGTACACATATCAATTGGAGGGCAAGGGCATTAGGATAAATAAATATTCTTTGAGATGAATTATTTGGTATAAGGCCTGTTCAGCTCTCCCCGAATGTACCGTTAATCTTTGAAGCTACAGCAAAACTGGTCGTTTTGATTTTCAATGTCTCTGTGGGTACCACCTCCTGACGGACCCAGGAGCAATGTCGACCTAGGGACCATCGATGTCATCCACTGCAATGTTGTTCTTCTCAGGTACCTGAGTGTCACTCCCCTGATTTTCATATGAGCTTCCTCCAATTCTGCTGAAAAATCAACATCCCTGATGACAATGTCGAAGCTCGGTGTCTGATCTGGTCACCATGTCATTTCCACATATGCTGAATTCCTCCAGTTGACACTTCAACAGTGTATGAAACAGGGCCTGTTCACGTGACAATGTGACCATGTATCCACCTGTTGCCTGATCTGTAATATCGAACTGAAACGTATTGTCCAATCTTAAAAACTCCTGACTTGCCCTCAAATCATGAGCTAACTTTTGTGCAAGCTGTTTCTGCTCCACCACGGTGTTGATGCTGGGCACAACTGTGTTTATACCTGTACGGAGCTTCCTATTCATGAGCATCTCTGCTAGTGTTTGTGTCATGTGGAGTCGTGGACTGTGGTGTTGTGCCATAACTCGAGAGAAATCGCGGCACATGAGTGTGCAAGGGACCACTCATTTTGCGCAGTGCCAATTTCACAGTTTGCACCGCACGTTCCACTAACCCGTTTGTTGCTGGATGGTATGGAGCACTCCTGACGTGTCGAACTCTGTTCATGTTCACAAACTTTGCAAATTGTTCGCTCGTGAAACACGACCATTGTCCAACACCAGTGTGTGAGGTATGCCGTGTGCAGCAAACGCTTCTCACAATTTGTCGATCGTGACCTCACTAGTCACTTTTGTAGTGACATGCAGTTCACTTCAATCCACTTTGAGTATGTATCGGCCAGGATGAATAGCATCTTTCCTTACACAGGACCCACATAGTCTACATGCATTCGTGACCATGGTTGACTCGGGTACTCCCAGGGTTGCAGTGGTGCTTTGGAAGGAAGTTTCTGGTATGCCTGACATTCATGACATCCTTTGACTCTTTGCTCCAAGTCATTATCCATTTGTGGTCATCACATGTAGATTTGGGCCAAAGCCTTCATCCTTGCAATTCCTGGGTGGTCCTCGTGCAACATGTCAACCATCTAATGTCAGCATTGGGGTGGCAGTACCACCCATGCTCCCCATTTACACAACCTACATGAACACTTAGTTCCTGTTTACGACTAGCAAATGGTTTGAACTCTTCCTGTGGCAATTTGTCTGGCCAACCCCCGATGACATACTCACGAATGCTTGAGTTGTGTGGAGATAACAAAGATGACAAACTATCACAGATAATTGTTGAATTTCTTGACTCCAAAAATTACTGTGAGGCCTTCCTTATTGAGCTGCAAGTATCTGCGCTCTGCAATATTCAAGGTGCGCGAAGCATAGCCAATCGGTCTCTCTGTCCCATCTGGCATTATGTGTGCCAACACCACTGCAACACCGTATGGACTGGCATCACATGACCACAACTAATGGAATCCCCGCAAATGAAATTGCAATCCATTGAAATGGTCTTAACCCTGCTCTACTTGCCTGGGCTTAACCACTTAGCACGGCCATTTAAATCCTGTGAATATTATATATTAGGCAAAAGGAACTAGAATGGCACTTGGTAGAGCACATACATCTACCAGGCTAAACAGTATAAGTTTTGTATCCCACTGATAGGCCGGAGCTGCACCCAGGGCACCTGAACCAAAATCTAATCAGCTTGTTCTTGTCACCTACCCAACTCCCCACCAAGTTTTGTCATAGGCCATCCTCAACTTTTTGAAATATCGTGCTAAAAATAGTTTTTGGCAAAGTCTCTCAATTTGAAGAATAAATTTTGAAAATTCGAGTATCTGGATCCGGAAGCGGGTTCTCACCAATATCAAATATATTTTTAACCCTGTAACACCGAACCTGTCCAGCAAGTTTCGTCCAAATTGGTTCACAAAGTTTTGAAATATAATCTACTATACAAGAGAGATGTCTGTGTGTGTGTGTGTGTGTGTGTGTGTGTGTGTGTGTGTGTGTGTGTGTGTGTGTGTGTGTGTGTGTCTTTGTGTGTGTGTGTGTGTGTGTGTGTCTATGTCGCCTGTTTTCTCAGAAAAGGCTGAACGGATCTTCGTCAAACTTTCAGAGGTTCATCAGCAAGTGCCTGTGAGTGTTTTAGGCAAAAAATAATAATAATTTGGAAAAAAACAAAGTTCGTTTTTTTGGAGTTTTAAAAAATTGCTCGATAGTGCCTAAGCCTTTTTGATTAATGAGTTATATACAAGTACACATTTTAATAAATAAATACAAAACAATCACCAGACATTTGAACATAAATAAATCAAACAATTCCAGAAGCAGTCAAAGTTGGTGGTAAGGCTTCTTCTTCTTCCTGACCGTCATTATCTGTGACTCAGAAACGTGATGAACGGCACATTCACCAGCATATATTCAACGAAAAGGTAAAATGATGATTTGACATTTGTGATGGATTCTGATTTGGATGTAATTGCTTTTCCATTATATTTTCCCTCATTTCAAATATGCTAATGTTTCTGTTTCGCTTGAGCAACGCCGGGTACTCCAGCTATAAACGCTTTTGTACTTTACTCGGGGTACAAATACAAATACAACTTTGTCTGGAGGGTAACATAGGCTATGTGGCCGCAGCCGCATGCAGGGGTGTGGGGGACAGGGAGAGGGGCGTAAGTTCTCTATGTAAATGTGTACCGTGTAGCGCCACCTGGTGATGGTGGCAGAGGGCATTACAATTTCCATTTTTACCTGGGCAACACTGAGGTTATGAAGCACTCTTTACATTGGAAAATGCTTTCTCCTTCCCTTCCCCCCTCCCCCAAAACAGAGGGGCCTGTCAAAACCACCCCCTCCCACCCTCAAAAGATGTATATGTAGTATGTCTTTCCCTTCCCTCTCCCCTCACCTACCCCTTCCACTCCCTTCCTCACCCCACTCCCTCCTGCTTCCCCTCCCCCCCCTACCCGGCAACGCCGGGTACTCCTGCTAGTACTTTATAATATTGTCTTTGACCCTATCTCTCAAAAGTGATGAATCACTTGGAAAATGCTATTATCCAGATGCAGATCTTCACCAAAATATCATAAATTCGTCCTTGTTACATACCCATCCTGTCCACCTGTGTCTGAAGTTTTGATTGAATCCATCCATAGCTTTTTGAGATATCCTGCTCACAAACACAGACAAAGAAAGATGTCGTACATAGCACGATACATGCAAAATCCAAATAAACAATTGTTGCCATGGAAACAGCAATTTGGTCATTTCAAAATTTAACCCATCAAGTCCTCTTTTCTTTTTTTTTTTTGTATACAAGATCGAGGCTCGTGAAAAAGCGAACATTAATCACACAGAAAGACAAACCGACACATAAAACATATAACATCGGGAGCGGTAGACAAGATGGGGAGAGAGGGGGAAGGACACAAACACAACATTTGAGAGCAGGGACCGAGAGACATGGAGACATTGAGAGATCTGAGAGAGGACGAGGGCTTTGGGGGGGGGGCATGGGAAGGGGGCGGTGGGAGAGGTATAAAACATATGGACACTGCCAGGACTTCCAGGAAAGAAGTTGGAATTTCAAACAAGGTGGATCTGGGGTGAATTAGTGGGGGTAGAAAAGATCAAGGTTTTGGATGGGGGAAGATAAGAGATGGTGGTGAACAGCTGTTTTAAAGACCTGGAGGGAGGAGTGGGATTGAAGGGAGTGAGGGAGTTTGTTCCAGAGGCGGGAGAAAAGAGGAATGAAAGAGTGAAGGTGAGCAGAGAGCCGAGATTTCGGCAGTTTAACCATCAGAGGGTTGCTGGCAGATGTTGTGCGACCTGTAGGAATATTTGGGGGACAGAGCACAGAGAGAGCTGGGGGTGCAAGGCCGGAGAGGAGTCGGTAGAAGACAGAAAGACCACCTACCTGCCTGCGGTGAGTGACTGAAAGGCCCTCAGAGATAGCTTCATCGCAGGAGATTCCAATAATTCTGAAAGCTTTGGTTTCAACAGCGTGAAGCCGAGCTAGGTGTGAGGCAGGAGCACCGGCCCATAGGGGAGAACAGTATTCCATTGAGCTGCGGATGAAAGCCTTGTATGTGGTGAGGAGCTCAGGTGTGCCGAGGAAGGACTTCGCACGACGGAGGATGCCCAGTCGGCGACTGGCTTTGGAGGCCAGCTTGGAAATGTGGTTTTCCCAAGAAAGATCATGGCAGATAGTGAAACCCAAAAGCTTGAGCGACAGAACTTCTTGGAGAGGATTGTTGAGAAAGTAGATGGGAGGGTTGTCCAGTCGATCTTTTCGGAGAGACATAGTAAGAGTGTGAGATTTGTCAGGATTGAAAGACATGTTCCACTTGTTTGACCAGTCTGTGATTTTGTCCAGGTCTTCACAGAGTGAGGAGGCTGCAGACTGCCGATCTGAGGGAAGAGGAATGGAGCGGCAGAGAGTGGAGTCATCAGCAAAGAGATAGAGAGGATTTTCAAGAGAGTCAGAGAGATCATTGATGAAGACCAGAAAAAGCACAGGGCGCAGAACACTGCCTTGGGGAACTCCAGCCTGAACAGGAAGAGGAGATGAGAGAAACCCATTCAGGGCCACACGTTGACGACGACTAGAGAGGAAGTCCGCCAGCCATGCGTGGAGATTTCCATGGATACCAAAGGAGGAGAGTTTGGTGAGCAGAGCGGGGTGCCAGACCGTGTCGAAGGCACGTGATATGTCGAGGGAGACAGCTCTAATTTCCTGTTTGGCATTGAGGACCTCCATCCATTGTTGAGACAGCAGAAGCAGCATGTCCAGAGTAGAGTGACCTGGTCTGAAACCAAATTGATGATCAGAGATCAAGCCATTGGAGAAGAGGAAAGATTTCATATCCGAAGCAATGATGGATTCCATGACTTTGCTGATAATTGGGAGAAGGCTGATTGGTCTGTAGTTGCTAGGATCTGTTTTTGCACCTTTTTTGTGCAAAGCGGTGATGTTGGCTGATTTCCAAGCAGATGGCAGTTGACCTTGAGCAAAAGAGAGGGTGAAGAGAACAGAGAGAGGGTGAGATAGAGCAGCAGAGCAGGATTTTAGGACCCGTGGGCTGATGCCGTCGGGTCCAGTTGCAGAATCAGAGTCGAGGGTTGACAGAAACTTTTCCACCTTGTCAGGAGGAAAGGACACGGAGTCCAGGAGCAGCAGGGTACGACTGGGTATGGTGGGTACAGAGCGGGATGGGTTTGGGACACAAGATTTAGAGGCAAACACAGAGTTGAGGCATTCAGCTTTTTCACGTGCAGAGTCAGCTGTGTAGACGTTTGAGGTAAGGGAGGGGATGGAGGGGGAACAAACACCAGAAACGGCTTTGACCAGACGCCACCAGGATTTGGAAGAGGGAGACAGATAAGAGAGTTCGGTCTTGAGAATGGAGAGATATTGTTTCCTGGCTCTCCTGAGGGTGGACACACACTTGTTTCGGGCTTTGTGAAAGGAAATGAGATTTCCTTCCGTTGGATTTGCTTTCCAGGAGACGAAGGCAAGTTGTTTCTGGGCAACAGCCTCACCACAAGATTCCGTGTACCATGGACGGGAGGAAGGGTATGACAACTGAAGACGAGATGGGATAAATCTGTGCATGAGAGAGAGCAATTTACTTTGGAAGAATTCCCAGGATGAGTTGATGTCAGAGGTGGTAGAGATGGGAGACCAGTCCAGATGATTGATGGCTGCTTGAAGACCGTGCCAGTTGGCCTGAGTGAAATGCCAGACTCGTCGATGCTGAGCAGGCTCCCTGAGGATGGTCAGAGAGATGTCCACTTTAACAAGGACATGATCAGATGATCCGATTGGAGCAGAAGAAGAGCAGCAGACATTTTCAGGGAAGTTAGTCATAACCAAGTCCAGAAGAGAAGATGTTCCGTTGACTGAGATCCGGGTCGGGAAATTGACAGATTGCGTCAGTCCCAGTGAGTCGCATAAGTCCTTTGCTGAGGAGCCATGGCTGGTGAGAGAGGTACCCACACCCAGCCAACTGGCATGATGACAGTTGAAATCACCACATATGAGGAAGAGAGAGTTGGGATGAGTAGATAGAAGTTGGTCCATATTATCAGACAGCGAGATGTAGATGGAGTCATCACTGTTTGGTGGACGGTACAACACACATATGAACAAGAGGTGGGAGCGATGGGGAAGCCGTAGCCAGAGGTATTCCTGGGGGTGAGGTGGAGAGAGTGCAGTGCAGGGCGAGTGAGGAAGAGAGTTTTTGATAAAGATAGCAACCCCGCCTCCAGGACGAGGCTCAGGTCTATCATACCGGAGGAGGGAGTAGCCCGGAAGAGATACTAAGGAATCAGAGACATCATAAAGGAGGAAAGTTTCTGTTAAGCAGATCACGTCTGGTTTGACAGAAGCAACCTGTATGGAGAGATCAGTTAAGTTTGAACGAAGGCCCCGGATGTTTGAGGTCCATACCGTTAATGAAGAGGAAGGGGGAGCATCAGATACAGAACAGGGGGGAGGAGGGGTAGGGTAAGATGTGGAAGAGGTGGAAGAGGTAGGGAGAGCTGTTGAAGGTGTGTCAGAGATTTCAGAATAGCTCGGAGAAAGGGAAGGATGGGGCGGACAAAAGGTTTGATGGTGATTGGGTGAGCCACAATGAGGTGTTATTTGAGGAGGGGGAAGAGCGAGGCAGAAGGTTGGGGGAGATGGAGGTGAGAGTTGGAAGGGGGAAGAAGCGGGGAGGACGCTTTGAGGAGGGGGAGTGAGAGGGGGGAAATTGAGAAGCAATGAGGGTGGGGAGATTTGAAGGGGAGGGGTGAGGGGGGAGTTTGGGAGGGAAGGGACAAGGGGAGGGATTTGAAAGGGATGGGATATGGGGGAGATTTGGAGGGGAGGGGTGAGGCAGGAGTCTAGGAGGGGAGGGGCGAGGGGGCGTCTTGGCGGGGAGGGGTGAGGGGGTAGTTTAGGAGGGAGGGGGCAAGGGGGGAGATTTGAAAGGGATGGGTGATGGGGAAGATTTGGAGGGGAGGGGTGATGGGGAAGATTTGGAGGGGAGGGGTTATGGGGAAGATTTGGAGGGGAGGGGTGATGGGGAAGATTTGGAGGGGAGGGGTTATGGGGAAGATTTGGAGGGGAGGGGTGAGATTGGATTTTAGAAAGTGTACGATTTATGGGAAACGAACATTTTTTGCAAAATGAGTTTCTTGTGACCTTCAAGTTAAAAATACGTTTAAGGACGCTGGATGGAGGATGGAGTGCAGGAGAGTTTAGGGAATGTAGAAAAAAGGCACTATAGGAGATGGATATTTTTTTTGGGATGAATTGATTTGGTGAGCAAGTCGAAAGCAGCCTTTTAAAGAAGAAGAAGAAAAAGGTGTTATAAAATATGACGGAATACAAAACTTGAGGGGAAAGTGTAAACATTGGAGGTTAATAAGTGAAAACTATCTGGGGAAATGGGGGAGAAACACGTGGTCGAAGAACGAATGAACGAATAAGAATGAATAAACGAATGAGAACAGAGAAGGAAATGTTTTGGTTTTTTTTGAGTTGAGATTTACACAAGGAAGTAGGCTATGGGTGAAAAGACTGGGAATACAGAGAACGAAAGTTATTGGATCACAAACGACGGACCGCTGAGAGAAAAACAAAGCCTCAAGGTTGTACAGTGTACACTGTACAAGGCCTCAAGACACGACACGAATTAACACGATTTTCAATACAGGTATGAAAGATTTGCACCGAAAAATCTTCGTCAGGACACAATATACGTACAACACCATAAATAAATACAGTTTTAACGAAAATACAAATGGGAACAATCACTTAACTTCGATTTCAAATCGTTCGCGACGCGGCAAACAGACGATCAATTTATGAAAGATAAACACCGAGAAACAACCAAAGTTGCACACAATAACTTCAAACAACGAAAGATAAATACAGTTTCGACAAAATACAATTGTGAACAGACTTAACTTCGAAAAACGTGGAGACCGTGTGGAGCTTCGAAAATCCCTCCCACCGTCCCAAAGTCTTTACATGATTCAATGTTATGCATAACAAATTTGGTTAATTTGGCCTAATACGTGGTTAATACATTTTCTAATTGCAGCCTAATACGTGTTTTACATGTTTCGGATGGCCTTGACCTTGACATTTGACAAAACTATGACCAAACTTCCCTCCCATACTAGTGATGGAAAACGCTGACATGTCAAAAAGGCTAAATCGATCGTTCTGGTTTTTGGTGAATCAGGTCTGTGACCCAATATGCAAATCCTGTTCAAACTTTAAATCAATCAGATGGAAATTGATGATTTAATGCGACCTTGACCTTTGACCCTTTGAGCTTTTGACCTAAAAACAGAATGCTTCCAGGTTTTGATTGGTGAACCAATTCAGTGACCCAATATGCAATTTCTGCTCAACAGAACAGAGTACATCGTCTCTGGGTGGGTAGAGATTGCACATTATTGCACACTTGCTGAAAAAAGTATCATCTGTACAGTATATTGTAAAAAGACTTAATATAAGTTTGTGTGGTGTGTATCTAAAGGGGTCTAATGGGTCTACAAGTCTAAAGGGTCTAGGCAGTCTAAATGGGCAAGGGGTCTAAGCTGTCTTAAGGGTTAAGGTATCTAAGTGGACTAAGAGGGTCTAAAAAGTTCCAAAGGGTCTAAAGGGTATGTTCCAAGTTACAGGTAATAGGGGTGTATATGGTCAAAGGAGTCTAAAGGGGTATAAAGTCATCAAAGTGGGTGTAATGGGTATATATAGTTTAAATGTCAAGGGGTGTAAGTGCTCTTAATGGTGTTAAGTTCTTCAGGAGTATAAGGGGTTTAAAGGGACTTCAAATGTCTTTTTTGTATACAGAGTCAAGGGCTCGTGGAAGGGTGAGAACACTGCACGCAACAGGACAAATGGCGTGCAGTCAACGCAACAGGATCAGCACGCAACAGGACAAAAAGAATAGTGCAGAGAGGGGGGACACTAACAGCTGAGTTGAAGGACAAAGTAAATGCAGACTTGGACAAAACAATCTTGCTATGTCTTGTTATTGTATTTCTTTTGAGGCCGAATATGATGCACATCAACCTTTTGAAGCCAGTGCTTCATAACTTGCCTGGTGGGCAACTCAAATCGGTCTCCTTAATAATAACATGAGTTCCCTTCTGTGCAGCAGGGTTGACGAATCTGGGCAGCCGGGAAGAATGGGGAGGATTTGGCCCCAATCATAATAAAAGGGGCATAGTAGTGGACTACTGAGGAGACTGGCATCAATAGGTTGTGGATATGAATCCAGCTGATGGTGGCAGTGTTAAGGATTTGGGTTTTGGCTTGTGGGAACTTAGCTTCTGGAAACCAAGCTGGTCTTGTGTTGTTGTTGTTGTTGTTGTTGTTGTTGTTGTTGTTGTAGTATAGTTAGCAGATGCTGAACTGATGATGCTTAATCATGTTCACAGAAAAGATAATCTGCCTTCCTCATTTGTTTTGGCCTGCATATGGCAGTTATCATCACATCAGTGTTGAACCTTAAACCCCTCAGGGAAACTTTGGATGGACTTTAAAAGTCTGCCTACGAAAAGGCACGTGCATCCCAAAAATCTCTGTAATGGAATAAATAAAAACTTCAGTTGAAATTTTTTTCTCCTCTCCCTTTTTACATACTCATTTGTTTTGCTTTTCTATTATTTGACAGTTTCCTAGTAAAAGGAATATGATGGTATGAATCATCTAAATTCCATTATATTGTAATATACATGGCTGCCTTTCTATAAATCATGAAGTTCCATGCAATGCATCTCTTCATTCCTCCTTGCCTGCATCATCTCGCTTTTCTTTCTCGAGCACTTCTCCTCGCTGCGCCCGCAGCCCGCTCAGAACGCATCAAGATTCATTATTCCTCCTTTTACTCCCTCGTGGAACTCCATTCCACTATCCATTCAATCTCTCACCTCCACACAGTCATCCATCTCCCACATCCTCACAGGCAAATTTGCAGTTAGGCAGAAAATAAATTCTACTCGTTTTATTCTTGATAAACTCCGATTAAGTAGGACATTTCAAATGATTCATCTGCTCACGTGGTTGATGATTTATTGAGTTATGAATCAGTCATTGCATTCCTCATTTGAGACATTCATCGGATCATGCAAATCAAATGATGATGTGGAGACAAATTGCCTGTCTCCTCAAAATATATCCCTCCAATCATAGAATCCCAGGAGGTTCTATCCATCCAATGAGATTTTTGGTCCACTTGCCATGAGATATAGCAGGGAGAAGCATGGGAGGCCGCACTCATCCATATTGAATCAAACTGCATGGCAGAGAATGTGTAAAAACAGAATGGTAACTGAGAATTGCATGGTAAGTAGACTTGGTGGCGTAAGGGCTAGAGCGTCCCTTCTGAGTCCAGGAGCTCAGCGGTTCGAACCCCGACCCCGGCCGAGTCAGAGTAACGATTTTCAACATGGTATGCGCTGCTTCCTTGGAAGGGAACTCATTATTATTAAGTAGACCTTTGGTGTTGGCTTAGCGGTTAGGGTGCCGGCTTGGGATCCTAGGATCCTGGGTTCGAATCCCGGTGGATTGCTGAATTAACGCCAGTGGGGTTGATTCAGCCTGTCATCCTTCCGAGGTCGGCAAATTTGAGTACCAGCTTGCTGGGATGAATGGTCCCGGTGTGTACCCCAGCTTAGAATAGGTACACCGTATCCCTGCGCATCGTAAGATGCGACCAAAGGTTGGCGTCAGGATGGGCATCCGGCCATAAAAACATTGCCTCAAACAGGGAACCATGATTGTCATGGAGCCCGCAAGGCTAATCCCCGCTCACGCGGGGAAAAGGGCCTTAAAATGATCATTCATTCATTCATTCATTCAGACCAACTTAAGGTGTCTACCAGACAAGTTATATGAAGCACCGGCTTCAAAAGGTTGATGTTCGTCATGTACTGCCTCAAATGAAATACAATAACAACATATTCCAATACAAACCTTCAGAAATCCAAATTATTGAACCAAAGGATTTTCCAGATAAAGAGCAGTGAAAGCACAATTTCTACTTTCAAGCATCCAGTTTTGGCAGATTGCTGTTACATAGGTATTGGATCTCATTAATTAAATATTCAACACCTCTTCTTTCTTTCTGCTGAAAATGCCACTTGGCTAAAGTTACAACACAAGGCCATGTCTAATAAATAGGTGCTGACAGGAGAGCTTAGGCTTAGAGCCCACTCACCCTTTGAGCTGTCTGTCTAATCTCAGTTTGATTCCAGGCCTGAATATAAATTCTCAGCCTCCTGCTTCCCTCGGCAAGGAATTGTAGCAATGGCTGCGCCGTGCTTCCTCTTCAAAGGGAACATTAAGCCAACTCTCACATCGGTTAGTTAAGGGCTGCTGAGGCAGTACCCTGTGAAGGAGTAGTAAGTAACCAGGTAGGGTAAAGTATCAGTAATGGAAGCATCCACGACAGGTCATATACATGCTTACACTCCTGAAGAGTTTGGGAATCACAATGATATGCAATGTGAAAGAATGTTGGATCGCCACAGACGACCCACATCCTGAATTTGCCATGGCATCAATTCACCAAGTGGCTGATTGCATTTTTCTGTAACTTTTCCTCATAGTTTAGGTAATATTACCTCCAATTACATACTAAGATAAGAGAAGTGTGGCAAATGGCACACTCATCCTACAACTCAATGCAATTAAAGCTTGGAGATTGTGGGGAGGAGAAAAGATGCAGCAAGTTCATGGCATACCTCCTAAAGCTATGCATTGCCACGAGTTTAGTATGCAGCATAAGGGCATTTGGCCTTCAACAAGGTTTATATTCTTTGTATGCATCATGCATGCCCCATGCAAAAAGAAAAGGAGCACACAAGACTACCCTTTTTGACTACATTCAGTAGGAGATCAGTTTATTTTTATACAAGACAACACAAGGACATAATAATAAATATTAGAATAAATTCTGGAAGTTTAGCACCGTTGATACCTTCTTTTTTTTTTTTACACCACCACATGCGGCCAGACCACGTGAACGATGACATCATAAATTTATATTCTCTAATATAATATAATTGTTGCATAGATAATGCTCAATAAATTTCAAATTGATCAGACTGAGCGTTGTCCCTGTCGAATTATGACGTTATAATTATGGCACCAATGACGTCATCGTCAACAACACCTATTCCCCATATGGAGTTATTTACAATGGGCCACGTTTCAATTTTTTCCATGGAGCCGTTTTGGAGATATAGAGGTGCAACGTTTTTCGGTTTTTCCAAGATGGCGCCTCTAACACATGACCTATGACGTCATGATTATCATTAAAATATTCTAAAGGAGGAGGCGCTCCTATGGTGAAAATTTCGTGTCCATCAGACCAACAGTTGCTGAAAAAAAAAAAATGATCGGACGGATCAGTGTTGTATTTGTCGAATTATGACGTCATAACATAGGCACCGATGACATCATCATTAACACATCTTATTCCCCATGGGGAGTAGTTGACAATGAGCCAGGTCTCAATTTTTTCCATGGAGTGGTTTCAGAGATATAGAGGTGTTCGGTTTATCCAAGATGGCGCCTGTACCACGTGACCTATGCCGTCATAATAATCATTAAAATATTCTACAGGAGGAGGCCCTCCTATGGTGAAAATTTCGTGTCAATCGGATTGCAGAATTGCAGAGAAAAAAAATCGTACTGATCGAATAAAGTGTTGTACTTGTCGAATTATGACGTCATAATTAAGGTGTCGATGACATCATCATTAACATATCTTATTCCCCAAGCAGAGTACTTGACAATGAGCCATGTTTCAATTTTTTTTCCATGGAGTGGTTTCGGAGATATAGAGGTGCAACTTTTTTTCTAATTTTCCAAGATGGTGCCTGTACCACGTGACCCATGACATCATAATTATTATTTTTAAAATTCCACAGGAAGAGCAGCTCATATTCTGAAAATTTCGTGCCAATTGGACTAACAGTTGCAGAGGAATTTTTGTTTTTTCATCGATCAGATAAAGTGTTGCACTTGTTGAATTATGACGTCATAATTAAGGCAACGATGACATCATCATCAACATATCTTATTCCCCATGGGGAGTACTTGACAATGAGACATGTTTCCATTTTTCCATTGAGCGGTTTGGTTGATATAGAGGTGTAACGTTTTTCCAAGATGGCGTCCGTACCATGTGACCCATGACGTCATAATTATGAATACAAAAATTCTACAGGTGGAGGCGCGCCGATGGTAAAATGTAGTGTCAATCGGACCAACGGTTGTCGAGAAAATGAATTTTTAAAATGCAGATACGGCACACGGTACACGGAACAATACGTACCTGAATGCTTAACCCCGCTTTTCGCTTCGCGAGTGCAGGGTAATAACATTCAATTGAAATTAAGTTGATCCTCGATCATAAACTGACTTTTGTGGATGGACGGATGGACACACAGATGGACAGACAGAAATAAACCAATTGCTTATATCACCCCCACTTTTCACTTCTCATGTGCGGGTAGTAAAGCTGCAGCTTATACAGCAGGGTCTATAACCTTGTGTGATTACTGAGAAAAACTCTCATTCTCACATCCATAACTTTTCTTACTACTATAAATAATTATCTAACAGTCCCAATTATTCCCACCTTTTTGTGGGATCAGCCAGGGATCATTTTTGGCCCATCCTTTTAATAACCAGCTGGCCAGGCCTGGCCCTCAGTGTCTGGAAATAAATTTGACAGTTTCCTAGTTGTTGTTGTTAGGGATGTTAGACTTGGTGGCGTAAGGAGGCCTATGAGGCTCCTCAATCCAGCCTCTAACATACAAATCATATCTGACCTATTCCACGACATGAAGGTGTCGTACGCACAGATATTATTGGTAATCAAATATGACATTAAATGTTCTCCACACTCATCTTCAGCCCATGTTTCCCAAATGCCATCTTTCCACTTCCTGCATCTCCCACGCACTCTCTTTTCACAATAGTAACCCCATCTCATGTAATCCCCCATCCCAACCTGCAATTGTTTATACCTCCATTAACGCTGCCAATCCCACCCAACCCTCTTACAAGGAGGTTGCAGTGTTTCCTCCACTCCTCTATTTCCTTGTTCGTCCATTCCCATTCTTACTTTGTCCATCTTTTGCCCCGATGTCGCACCAGGATCATACCCTCTGTTACCTTGCTCCTCCACGAGCCAGATGTTGTCCCAAAATCTTTGTTGTGGAGCTCTATCCCAAAATCAATGACCCTTCAAATTATCTTTTTCAAGCCACAAAAAAAAATATCCATCAAAATTCCTCATTTGAAATGTATGTATATTGTATAACGATAAAATAAAGTGATAATTGGAATTTTAATTATTATACAAGCAAAGTTGCAAACAAGTCCATGCAGTATAAAACATCGATGTGTGGGTGCTGCTGCCCATGCAAAGCTCAAATGATGGAATGGAAGTAAAAAAGGGAAAATGCATTTGTCCTGTATCAGATGTAGTTATGCAAATGGGAAACTTTTAAAGCCCAAACTGTGGAGAAATTGTCTTAATTTGAGGTACCGCTTTACCTCAAATAGGAACCTTTGTTCAGCCTCTTTTTTCTCAAGTCAATTTCACTAAAAAGCACCAGGAAAAGTGCCTCTCATGTTCTCCCTCGAGGTTTTGCAGTTACATAAATCATAATCTACTTATGAATTCTCTAATTGGACTCAATTATTCCCACCTATTGCCCGGGGAATGTTTTTGTCCCAAGTCTTTCACGAACCAGCTGGCCGTGCCTGACATTCGATTGAATATGGCAGAAGCCAGGAATTTCGATTTTGTTCAGGTTGCTGGTGATAACTCACATAATGCTCACAAAAGACTTTTACATCAACTAATGGGAGCAAATAGCGAAATAGGACACCTGGCCTATCGTTTATCCGAGGGATGGCACACTTTGTGATACAACATCCTTTCGGTGAAGAACCAAACCACCAGTTTATAATGGCTTCAGGAATCAAACCCAGGTGAGGCAGCTCATAGGAAAGAGCACATACACCTGCACCATTCTGTTAGACAACAAAAAAGCCAGATAACGTTTGCCTTCTAGAACATTCCAATGTGAACTGTCCTCGCCAGCATCTTGAGCTTATATTCTTGTGGCGTGATCTTTCATAGTTCAAAGAAAGGTTTCCCGATAAAGGTGATTTCCCTGGAGGACACATTGCCTGTCATTGGATTGTTTATTTATTGGCAAGTGGAAAAGGTCAGAGGTTTAAGCACCATTTGGGATTCATTGAATGGTTTAGGAAGGGTGAGAATCAATACATTAGGATAGAGGAATGTTAGGAAAATGAATGTTAGCTCAACGTCAACGTGATTAAAATCGTTTGTAAATGGAAGAAGGACATTGCATTAAAAATGCTGGTTGTGATTGTGTTTGGGTTGTTGCTTTTGTTTAAAAGCGATGTTAACATACAAATCATAGGCACAGATATTAACTGATTTTTAGGTTATTTCGGAGTATTTCTCTGAAATAACCTCAGAGTGGGTCCTGGTGTCCGGCCAGCCGGCTGTCCGTTAACATTTGACCAAAAGATGTTCTCCTCACCAACGACCCGACCGATATGGACCAAATTTGTTCCGATGTATCAGGACAGCTAGGTCTCATGGAATTGTGCTTCCCATCCGCATGTGCCCCCTAAAAAGGAGGTGAAAGGGGGATTTGCCCTAAATATTGCTAATTCATTTTTTTAAATCTTCCCAGAAACCACCCAATAGATCCAGACCATGCGCTAACCTTAAATTGTGCTCCTCATGGTTGTGTCTCTCCGGGAAAGGGGGAAACAGGCCCACTCCAAGAATCCCTCATTTTGACTAAAACTTCTTCGTCTCCACAACTACCTAAGTGACACAGACCAAATTGGGTACAATCAATCAGGACAGTAAGGTCTTGTCTTTTTTTTTTTTTTTGGTATACAAGATCGAGGCTCGTGAAAGAGCTAACATTAATCACACAAAAAGTCAAACCGACAAAACACAAAAAACAAGGGCGGCGGCAGACAAGATGGGGAGAGAGGGGGAAGGACACAAACACAACATTTGAGAGCAGGGACATCGGGAGGACTTGGGGGGAGGTGGGAGAGGTATAAAACATATGAACACTGCAAGGACTCTGGGGTGAATTAGCGGGGGCAGAAAAGATCAAGGTTTTGGATGGGGGAAGATAAGAGATGGTGGTGAACAGCTGTTTTAAAGACCCGGAGGGAGGAGTGGGATTGAAGGGAGTCGGGGAGTTTGTTCGACAGGCGGGAGAAAAGGGGAATTAAAGAACGAAGGTGAGCAGAGAGCCTAGATTTTGGCAGTTTAACCATAAGAGGGTTGCAGCAGATCTTGTGCGACCTGAAGGAATATTGGGGGGACAGAGCACAGAGAGAGCTGGGGGAGCAAGGCCGGAGAGGAGTCGGTAGAAGACAGAAAGACCACCAACCTGCCTGCGGTGAGTGAGTGAAAGGCCCTCGGAGTTAACTTCATCGCAGGAGATTCCAATGATTCTGAAAGCTTTGGCCTCAACAGCGTGAAGCCGAGCTAGGTGTGAGGCAGGAGCACCAGCCCAGAGGGGGGAATAGTATTCCATTGAGCTGCGGATGAAAGCCTTGTATGTGGTGAGGAGCTCAGGTGTGCCAAGGAAGGACTTCGCACGATGGAGGATGCCCAGTCGGCGACTGGCTTTGGAGGCCAGCTTGGAAATATGGTTTCCCAAGAAAGATCATGGCAGATAGTGAGACCCAAAAGCTTGAGCGACAGAACTTCTTGGAGAAGATTGTTGCGAAAGTAGATGGGAGGGTTTTCCAGTCGGTCCTTTCGGAGACAGATTGTAAGATTGTGAGATTTGTCAGGATTGAAAGACATGTTCCACTTGTTTAACCGGTCTGTGATTTTGTCCAGGTCTGCAGAGAGTGAGGAGGCTGCAGACTGCCGATCTGAGGGATGAGGAATGGAGCGGCAGAGAGTGGAGTCATCAGCAAAGAGATAGAGAGGTTTTTCCAGAGAGTCGGAGAGATCATTGATGAAGACCAGAAATAGCACAGGGCCCAGAACATTACCTTGGGGAACTCCAGCCAGAACAGGCAGGGGAGATGAGAGAAATCCATTCAGGGCCACATGTTGTCTACAACCAGAGAGGAAGTCCGCAAGCCATGAGTGGAGATTTCCATGGATACCATTGGAGCAGAGTTTGGTGAGCAGAGCTGGGTGCCAGACCGTATCGAAGGCACGTGATATGTCAAGTGAGACAGCTCTGATTTCCTGTTTGGCATTGAGGACCTCCATCCATTGTTGAGACAGCAGAAGCAACATGTCCAGAGTAGAATGACCTGGTCTGAATCCAAATTGATGATCAGAGATCAAGCCATTGGAGAAGAGGAAGGATTTGATATCCGAAGCAATGATGGATTCCATGACTTTGCTGATAATTGGAAGCAGGCTGATTGGTCTGTAGTTGCAAGGATCTGTTTTTGCACCTTTTTTGTGTAAAGCGGTAATGTTTGCTGATTTCCAAGATGCTGGCAGATGACCTTGAGCAAAAGAGAGGGTGAAAAGAACAGAGAGAGGGTGAGATAGAGTGGCAGAGCAGGATTTTAGGACCCGTGGGCTGATGCCGTCTGGTCCAGTTGCAGAATCAGAGTCGAGGTTTGATAAAAACTTCTCCACCTTGTCAGGAGAGAAGGACACAGAGTCCAGGAGCAGTTGGGTTCGACTGGGAAAGGTGGGTACAGAGAGAGATGGGTTTGGGACACAAGATTTTGAGGCAAACACAGAGTTGAGGCATTCGGCTTTGTCACGTGCGGTGTCAACTGTGTAGCCATTTCAGGTAAGGGAGGGAATGGAGGGGGAACAAACACCAGAAACGGATTTTACCAGACGCTACCAGGATTTGGAGGAAGGAGACAGGTTTGAGAGTTAAATCTTGAGTGTGGAGAGATAATGCTTCCTGGCACTCCTGAGGGTAGACACACACTTGTTTCGAGCTTGGTGGAAGAAACTGAGATTGCCTTCAGTTGGATTTGCCTTCCAAGAGGCAAAGGCAAGTTGTTTCAGGGCAGCTGCCTCACCACAAGATTCAGTGTACCATGGACGGGAGGAAGGGTAAGACAACTGAAGACGAGATGGGATAAATCTGTGCAGGAGAGAGAGCAGTTCGCTTTGGAAGAATTCCCAGGAAGAATTGATGTCAGAGGCAGTAGAGATGGGAGACCAGTCCAGATGATTGATGGCTCCTTGCAGACCGTGCCAGTCGGCCTGAGTGAAATGCCAGACTCGTCGGTGCTGAGGAGGCTCTCTGAGAATGGCCAGAGAGATATCCACTTTAACAAGCACGTGATCAGAAGAACCGATTGGAGCAGAAGAAGAGCAGCAGACATTTGCAGGGAAGTTAGTCACAACCAAGTCCAGAAGAGAAGATACTCCATTGACTGAGATCCGGGTGGGTAAATTGACAGATTGTGTCAGTCCCAATGAGTCGCAGAAGTCCTTTGTGGAGGTGCCATGGCTGGTGAGAGATGAACCCACACCCAGCCAGCTGGCATGATGACAGTTGAAGTCGCCACATATGAGGAAGAGAGAGTTTGGATGAGTTGATAGAATTTGGTCCATGTTGTCCGACAGCGAAATGTAAATGGAGTCATCACTGTTTGGAGGACGGTACAGAACACATATGAACAAAAGGTGGGAGCGGAGAGGAAGCCGTAGCCAGAGGTACTCCTGGGGGATGGGTGGGGAGAGGGCAGTGCAGGGAGAGTGAGGAAGAGAGTTTTTGATAAAGATAGCCATCCCACCACCAGGGCGAGGCTCAGGTCTATCGTACCGGAGGAGGGAGTAACCAGGAAGAGGTTTTTTTTTTTTTTTTTTTTTTTTTTTTTTTTTTTTTTTTTTTTTTTTTTTTTTTTTTTTTTTTTTTTTTTTTTTTTTGTATACAAGATCGAGGCTCGTGAAAGAGCTAACATTAATCACACAAAAAGACAAACCGACACACAAAACACAAAAAACAAGGGGAGCGGTAGACAAGATGGTGAGAGAGGGGGAAGGACACAAAAGAGAGGGGGAAGGACACAAACACAACATTTGAGAACAGGGACATCGGGAGGACTTGGGGGGAGGTGGGAGAGGATTAAAACATATGAACACTGCAAGGACTCTGGGGTGAATTACCGGGGGTAGAAAAGATCAAGGTTTTCGATGGGGGAAGATAAGAGATGGTGGTGAACAGCTGTTTTAAAGACCTGGAGGGAGGAGTGGGATTGAAGGGAGTGGGGGAGTTTGTTCCAGAGGCGGGAGAAAAGGGGAATGAAAGAGTGAAGGTGAGCAGAGAGCCTAGACTTTGGCAGTTTAACCAGAAGAGGGTTGCAGGCAGATCTTGTGCGACCTGAAGGAATATTGGGGGGACAGAGCACAGAGAGAGCTGGGGGAGCAAGGCCGGAGAGGAGTCGGTAGAAGACAGAAAGACCACCAACCTGCCTGCGGTGAGTGAGTGAAAGGCCCTCAGCGTTGACTACATCGCAGGAGATTCCAATGATTCTGAAAGCTTTGGCCTCAACAGCGTGAAGCCGAGCAAGGTGTGAGGCAGGAGCACCAGCCCAGAGGGGGGAACAGTATTCCATTGAGCTGCGGATGAAAGCCTTGTATGTGGTGAGGAGCTCAGGTGTGCCAAGGAAGGACTTCGCACGACGGAGGATGCCCAGTCGGCGACTGGCTTTGGAGGCCAGCTTGGAAATGTGGTTCTCCCAAGAAAGATCATGGCAGATAGTGAGACCCAAAAGCTTGAGCGACAGAACTTCTTGGAGAGGATTGTTGAGAAAGTAGATGGGAGGGTTGTCCAGTCGGTCCTTTCGGAGAGACATTGTAAGAGTGTGAGATTTGTCAGGATTGAAAGACATGTTCCACTTGTTTGACCAGTCTGTGATTTTGTCCAGGTCTGCAGAGAGTGAGGAGGCTGCAGACTGCCGATCTGAGGGATGAGGAATGGAGCGACAGAGAGTAGAGTCGTCAGCAAAGAGATAGAGAGGATTTTCAAGAGAGTCAGAGAGATCATTGATGAAGACCAGAAAAAGCACTTTATCCCCAGGTATAAAGTATAAAGGAGGAATAAAGGTATAAAGGAATCAGAGATATCTTGAAGGAGGAAAGTTTCTGTTAAGCAGATCAAGTCTGGATTGTCAGAAGCAACCTGAATGAAGAGATCAATCAGGTTTTTTTTTTTTTTTTTTTTTTTTTTTTTGTATACAAGATCGAGGCTCGTGAAAGAGCGAACATTAATCACACAGAAAGACAAACCGACACACAAAACATATAACATAGGGAGCGGTAGACAAGATGGGGAGAGAGGGGGAAGGACACAAACACAACATTTGAGAGCAGGGACCGAGAGACATGGAGACATCGAGAGATCTGAGAGAGGGCGAGGGCTTTGGGGGGGGGGGGGCGTGGGAAGGGGGCAGTGGGAGAGGTATAAAACATATGGACACTGCCAGGACTTCCAGGAAAGAAGTTGGAATTTCAAACAAGGTGGATTTGGGGTGAATTAGCGGGGGTAGAAAAGATCAAGGTTTTGGATGGGGGAAGATAAGAGATGGTGGTGAACAGCTGTTTTGAAGACCTGGAGGGAGGAGTGGGATTGAAGGGAGTGAGGGAGTTTGTTCCAGAGGCGGGAGAAAAGAGGAATGAAAGAGTGAAGGTGAGCGGAGAGCCGAGATTTCGGCAGTTTAACCATCAGAGGGTTGCTGGCAGATCTTGTGCGACCTGTAGGAATATTTGGGGGACAGAGCACAGAGAGAGCTGGGGGTGCAAGGCCGGAGACGAGTCGGTAGAAGACAGAAAGACCACCTACCTGCCTGCGGTGAGTGAGTGAAAGGCCCTCAGAGATAGCTTCATCGCAGGAGATTCCAATAATTCTGAAAGCTTTGGTTTCAACAGCGTGAAGCCGAGCTAGGTGTGAGGCAGGAGCACCGGCCCATAGGGGAGAACAGTATTCCATTGAGCTGCGGATGAAAGCCTTGTGTGTGGTGAGGAGCTCAGGTGTGCCGAGGAAGGACTTCGCACGACGGAGGATGCCCAGTCGGCGACTGGCTTTGGAGGCCAGCTTGGAAATGTGGTTTTCCCAAGAAAGATCATGGCAGATAGTGAGACCCAAAATCTTGAGCGACAGAACTTCTTGGAGAGGATTGTTGAGAAAGTAGATGGGAGGGTTGTCCAGTCGATCTTTTCGGAGAGACATAGTAAGAGTGTGAGATTTGTCAGGATTGAAAGACATGTTCCACTTGTTTGACCAGTCTGTGATTTTGTCCAGGTCTTCAGAGAAAGGTTTGAGCGAAGGCCCCGGATGTTTGAGGTCCATACCGTTAATGAGGAGAGAGGGGGAGCATCGGGTGCAGGACAGGGGAGGGGAGGGGTAGGGTCAGATGAAGGGTGAGAGGGGGAGGTAGGAAGAGCAGTTGATAGTGTGTCAGAGATTACAGAAGAGTTACAAGAAAGGGAAGGATGAGGATGAAAGGTTTGATGGTGATGGGATGAGGCACAGTGAGGGGTTGTTTGAGGGGGGGCAGAGGAAAGTAGAAGGTTGGGGGAGGTGGAGGTCTGAGATAGAAGGGAGACGAAGTGGGGAGGAGGCAGCTTTGAGAAGGAGGTGGGAGGAGGGAGAATTTGGGAGGGATGGTTGGGGGGAGATTTGAAGGGGAGGGGTTGGGGGATAGTTTTGAATGGGAGGGGCAAGGGGGGAGTTTAGGAGGGGAGGGGCAAGGGGGGAGTTTAGGAGGGGAGGGGCATGGAGTGAGATTTGGAGCGGAGGAGCAAGGGGGGAGATTTGGAGGGGAGGGGAAAGAGGGGAGTTTAGGAGGAGAGGGGCAAGGGGGGAGTTTAAGAGGGGAGGGGCAAGTGGGGAGATTTGGAGCGGAGGGGCAAGGGGGGAGTTTAGAAAGTGGATGATTAATGAAGGATGAACAACAACAACAACAACATGCATTTTAAAAGGCCATTTTCCCTGCTAGAGCGGGGGTTAGCCTTGCGGTCCCCATGACAATCTTCTCCATTTTGCCCTATTTTCTGCATCTCTCCTTGTTAACCCCCTTGCCCGCATTTCTTCTTCCACCATCTTTAGCCAAGTCTTTCTCGGTCTTCCCCGTCTTCTACTTCCTTCTACATTCATTTCCATCACTCTTCTCAACCAGTCACTTTCATCCTTCCTCAACACATGACCAAACCATCTCAACCTGTTCCTCTTCACAGCATCAATCACAGGCTCTATTCCCATCATCTTTCGCAATTCATCATTTGTCTTCCTCTCTCTCAACGATACTCCGCACATCCATCGAACCATTCGCATTTCCACCCTTTCCAACCTTCGTTGCTGCTCTACGTTCATTACCCATGTCTCGCTCCCATAAATCATAACACTTCTCACACATGCAGCATACACCTTTCCCTTCAGCTTCAACGACACTCCCCTCATCATCAGCACGCCACTCAATTCCCGAAACTTCTTCCATGCACATCTCACTCGAGCAACCGTTGCCGAGTCTGATCCACCTTCTCCATTCAGCATGTCTCCGAGGTAGCAAAATGTTTTCACACCTTCCAGCTTCACACCGTCTCCAAGATCCAACTCAACATTTCCTCCATCTGCAGCTCCCTCTGTGCACACCTTACATTTGAATGTAGCTGCCACACTGGTTAATGACCCTCTCAGACCACTACATTTTTGATGAACCCACTCAGCGCACATTGTACACTGAATGGAGTTCACTCCGACACCCTTCCTACACACAGCACAGGGCCACTTCCCAGTTCTTTCCACCTCACCACATGCTTTACCACTTGCCATCACCTTCGTCTTTCCGATATTCACCTTCAGACCTTTTGTCTCCATACATTCCTTCCACGTGTTCATCTTTTCCTTCAGTCCATCCATACTTTCCGCAATCAACACCAGATCATCTGCATACAACTCCTCCCACGGTAAACCCTCCTTTACGTTCTGAGCCAGCACCTCCATCACAGCTACAAATAGTAGTGGACTTAGTACCAACCCCTGATGCACTCCCACCTTCACCTCAAACTCACCACTGTTCCCGTCCTTCGTCCTTACAGCTGTGCGCGCTCTTTTGTACATTGCCATCACTACTCTGATCAACCATTCCTCCACTCCTAACTTCCTCAATGCCCATGTCAATACTTTGCGTGGAACCCGATCGAATGCTTTCTCCAGATCAACAAACCCAAGAAACAACTTCTTCCTCTTCTCCATGTACTTCTCCTGCAACTGCCTCACAATGAAAAGCGCGTCTGTCGTTCCTCTTCCTGGCATAAATCCAAACTGCATTTCGTCGATCTTCACTTTCTTCCTTATCCTCCTCTCCAACACCCTTTCCAATACCTTCATTCCATGCTCCAATAACTTTATCGCTCGGTACGAGCCACACTCCAGAGGGTCACCTTTCCCCTTGTATAGAGGGACGAGGGTACTCAGTTCCCAATCCACTGGAATGCGGCCTTCTTTCACCACCAGATTACAGATCTCTGTCATTCTCTTCACACCCCAACTTCCTGCTGCCTTCAACATATCTCCCACAACTCCCGTCGGCCCTCCCGCTTTTCTACCCTTCATTGCTTTTATCGCTTCCTCAACTTCCTTCTCAGTTATCTTCTCTGCCGGTCCTAAAACTGGGTTACTCTCTATGTTGCCATCCCATTCATTCTTTGTATTCAACGGCATTTCCATATATCTTTTCCATCTTCCTTTAATTCCATCTTGGTCGACAACGATTTGTCCCACTTCATCCTTCAAGCAGCTCACCCCCATCACATCACACCTCTCTTTCGCTATCTGCTTTGCAATCCTGAATACCGCTCTCTGACCCTCTTCCGAATCCAAGCGTTCTCCGAACATTTTCCTACATGCCTCCCGCGCCTTTGCTCTTTCTTTGCAGCCTTCCTGGCTGCCTTATAACTTTCATGCTCTGCTGTTTCTGCTCCCGTACCCTTCGCCTTGTGCCACTCCTTGAACTTCTTCCTCTTCTCGTCAATCCTCTTTCCAACTTCATCATCCCACCACCATGTTTCCGAGTGCCTCGGTGGTCCTTTTGTCCATCCACACACCTCACCAACGGCTCCCAACAGACTAGCTTTCATTGACATCCAACCACTTTCAAGCTCAACCACATCATCCTCGACCCTACTCAGCCTCTCTTTTAATGCCTCCCTTACTGTCACCTCTTTCAACCTCCACACCTTCATTCTCGGTTGGTACTTCACCCGCCGAGCTCTCCTCGTACCTTTCACCCTTACGTCGCAGACAACCAAGTGGTGCTGTGAAACAGCCTCCTCCCCCGGGATCACCTTTGTGTCTCGGAGGTGCCCCCCTATCTCGCCTACGCACCATCAGGTAGTCAACGGTTGTCGTCGACCCACCTGACGTGTATGTAACAAGCTTATTATCCTCTTTCTGGAACTGAGTATTACAAATCAACAAATCAGCTCCATCAGCAAATTCCAAAATCCTTTCACCTTCTCCATTTCTCACTCCATATCCGTAACCCCCATGAACTCCGTCAAAACCATCCATACTCCTTCCCACATGTCCATTTAGGTCTCCTCATACCACAACAACTTCCTCATCTTTCACGTTTTCCATCAGCTTCTCTTTCGCACACCAGAACTTGTCCTTCTCTTCATCGCTCCGACCAACCTGCGGAGCATATCCTGAGATGACGTTCACCAAGAGCTTTCCAATCATCATTTTCACCATCATCAACCTATCACTCACTCTAGTCACACTCACCACACTGTCTACAAACTCCTCAGAAAACAGGACACCAACACCATTCACGCCCTCCAGGCACCCTTGCCACACAAACTTGTATTTCTGTCCCTGCCTACCCTTCACCATTCTCACACCACTTCCCTTCCATCTCGTCTCTTGCACACAACATATGTCCACTCTTCTTCTGACCAATACTTCCACCACTTCTCCTGATCTCCCTGTCATTGTCCCTACATTCCATGTCCCAAACCTCAGAAACCGATCTCCACTTCGGGCTGTACCCTGCCCACATGTAGTTGTAATTGTCATGGTTCTCTTTTTGAGGCAATGTTTTTTTTTTATGGCCGGATGCCCTTCCTGACGCCAACCCTCTTAGTCGCCTCCTATGACACGCAGGGGTACGGCGTACCTATTCTTATCCAGGGTACACACTGGGAAACGTTTAAAACATGGAAATCCTGGGGGGGGGGGGGGGGGGATCACTGCTGTGGTTTAAACATATTTAAATAAATATTTAAACAAAACCATGAAAACAATCTGGGAAAAGTCTCTAAGTGAGAACGTGGATTTGAGAAAGCAGGAGCAGAGGTGAAAGAACAAACGAGAATATAGGGGGCGGGGCACAAGTCGAGACGAGGAGGCCGCATGAGACACCAGGCCGCACGAGGCGCGGACAAAAATTAGAGGAAGTGGAAGACGAGGTGAGTGAAATTAAGAAGAGACGGCGGGAAACTAAGAGAGAAATACAGGAGGAGGTGATGGAATTGGTACAAGGTCGGTGCTCAACTCATAATGGTGTGCTCACTGATGAACATGAACATGAAACATGAAAACATGCTCAAACATGAAAGAAAGATGAACATTTATAACAAATTGGGTTTGTTGTGATTTTCAAGTTAGCGATCCATTTAAGAACGATGGAGGAGGGGTGGAATGAATGAGAATTTAGAGCATGGAGTGATTTGGAATCATAAGGGATTGAATATTTTTTTGAAATGGAATGAGTTGAAGAGGAAATTGAAAGGAGCCTTTTAAATAGGAAGAAAAACAGCGTGTTGTAATATACGACTGAATAAAACATTCCAGGGGAAAGTTTAAACATATTTAAACAGAACCGTGAAGAACAATCTTATATTCACAAAAATACCAATGGGGAGAGGGAGCCAAGAGGGACGACCACAAGTCACTTGAACAAGGCAAAAGGTGGAAGGCAAGGGGAAAATGGGGGCGGGGCGAGACAGCGCACGTGGGCAGAGGCAAAAGCACACGATGGGACAAAAGCACACGAGGAGAAAAGGAAATAAATGTTTTTTGTTTGTTTGTTTTTTTTGGGGGGGGGGGGGGGGTTACAACGTTAGACAAATAGTAGATGTTCGGTGAAGTTTGGGGGAGAAGGGAAAATCCAAAAACCTTGCAAAACCAGCGAAGGAAGAAACAAACTTCGACGGGGGAACCCTGGGGCTGCAAGGCCTCACACGCAGCGCGGCAAACAAACGATTAATTTATGAAAGATAAACACCGAGAAACATCCAAGGGACACACTATAAGTTCACACACCGAAAGATAAAATACAGTTACGACAAAATACAATTGTGAACAGACTTAACTTTGAAAACATGGAGACCGTGTGGAGCTTCGAAAATTTGTGACGTCGTCTCGAGATCTCGCGAGACCTCCGAGGTCTCGTGGGGTTGTGCTCCCCATCGAGATCCACCCCCTATAAGAGGCTGAAATGGGGGGTTTCACCTCAAATTCAGGTAATTTATTTTAAATATGCTCATAAATCGTGGGGAAACAATGAGAAAAAGTCATATAATGTCAAAGCAGTTCCCATGGTTTTAGTAATATTGTTGTATGGAGTTAAAGACTTCCAGTCTACAAAAGCCGCCAGATTTACAAAATAAAATCATCTGCATATGTATAGTCTCATGTATTGTCTTTGTGCCAAGTTTGAACAGAATCGGTCCATACATGTCAAGAAATGGTTGGGGACACATTTAAGTAACAAAATGAATGGCCACTAGTCAGCCATCTTGTATCTGATCTCAAAAAAAGTGACATGCATATGTAAGCCGTCATTCTTTATCTGTGTGCAACGTTTGAACAAGATCGGTAAATGCATGTCCAAGTTGAGGCCGTGTTCAACATCGGGGTTTTGTTACAACTTAAATGACCACCAGTCTACCAGTCGGCCATCTTTGATCAGATCCCGGATACTTCTCATATGACACATATTCCATCCAAGACTGCTCCTTGCATTATGGAATCCATATTTGCATTATTCATACCCATCCCAAGCAACTTACATTTCCTTATGTTAAACTGCATTTACCTTTTTTTTTTTTTGCCCAATCCATTAATTAAAGCATACAGGCCTTCCTGAATCGGACTACCTCCCTCTCTGATGCCGACTTTACCTCCAAGTTTAGGGTCATATGCAAATTTGAAAGGCTACTCTTAACCCCACTGTCCAAATAATTGATGTAAATTATGGATAATAACAGCCCTAGCAGTGATCCCTGTGGTACACCATTACTTACATCCTCCGAGCAGTGGGGATCCAGGATCTATCTGTTAGCCAGGCACTTTGTGCTATTTACCTATTCCATGCACCTTGACTTTTTAGAGTTTGTGATTTGAAGGTTAAATGTCTGTAATTATGAATGAAAAGAGTTCCACAACTTAACCTTTATTTATTGCTCTTTTGGGAAAGTTCTTGAATTATTAGAACAGCGCGTATGTGCTCTCCGTCACCATCTCCCATTGGCAATGCGCTTGAGAATATGACAGTATAAAGCAAAGGAAAACATTGGTGTGTAACTCACATGGCTTTGCTCTGTCAGTATTCCTCTGTACCTTTAATCATTGTTCGGGCTTTTGCCTCATTATGAAACCCCATAAATAATGAAACCTCCATGGGAGTAAAAGACAGGATGGAAAGTTTGAGCTTTTATTTCACCTTTCAATCTTTATGCTCTTGAGTTTTCACATTAAAGCAGTTGTCTCTTGAGTAGTTTCTAAATGATACTACAAGTTGTGCTTTTTTCAAAGCATGAGATTTCCAGGTGAGATGATTGCTTCCTGCATGACAGGAGGGAATTGAAAGTGTCATTTTTTTTAACATGGAAATATATGCATTGCTCATGAGATTAATGCAAAGATTTTTTTTTGATTTGCGTGATTTTCTTTATTTGAGAAGCCTAAATAATTCCATTACAGTAAAAGCTATATCAGTTAGAAACCTAATATTTTGGGAAAATGTGGCCTATTATTAGAGAAAGCCATGACATGATCCACAGAATTGATGACCTTAAATGAAGTGCTGAAAGTGTCCACCACCACCATGTTGCAGGCACAAATTCATTCTCCGCAGCTTTCCGACAGTGTAGCATTTCTTGGGGAATATTGCTGATTGTGTCACTGATTATTGCTTTTAATTCACCAAGAGTGTGTGGATTTGTAGTGTACAATATATCCTTCAAATGGCCTCCCAAAAATACACCTGGAAACGTAAGATCTGTGGATCGAGGTGGCCATGATGACTTGGACCCTGCACGGTCACCAAAGAGTAGCCTAAGTTCATTCATGCTGTATCGCGAAGTGTGACTCGTGGCACCAAATTGCTGAGACCATCCTTGGTTAATTCAATCTTCTATAAGTTGCCCAAGAAACGTATAGAATATGTTGATGTAACGTTCTGAGTTTACTGTTTCTGAGAAGAAAATTGGGCCAATAATTCTTCGCCGACTTGCAGCACACCAAACACCAATTCAAGCGGAATGAAATGGCCCTTCATGCATTGCGTAAGGTTGTTCACTTGGCCATAAACGAGTGTTTTGTGAATTTACATGCCCAGAAAGATGAACCCATGCTTCGTCTGTGAAAAACAAAACATCCAGAACATTGTCTTGTTCTCTTACCATCCTCTCAAGCTACTCACAGCAGGCTACATGTTTCTCTTGACCTGGCTCCAGTAACTGATGCTCTGCATGAATTTTGTAGGGATAAAGTTTGAGTATCTTGACCGCCTTCCTTGCATTGGAATATGAACATTTAGCTTGTTGTGCTAAATGTATCAGAGATTTATTCGGGCTTGCTTCCATTCTTGTCCGCACTTCATCCACTTTCTCTGGTGTAACAACACTTGGATGGCGCATGTGCTTTTTAACTTTCACGCAGCCCGTTTCTCTGGACTGCTTCACTAGTTTCCATGTCATTGATTTTGAAGGTGTCGTGCGATGACCAAAGCGACTTTTAAATGCAATTTGACATTCCCCGAGGGATGCATTCCTGATGTAATGTTCGACGAGAAACACGCGTTCTTCCACAGTGAGCACCATGACGTGACTGAGTGAAAAGCGTGTGAAACATCACTGCCAGGTCATGTGATAAATCACGTGATACCTGATAACTCTCAGGATCATGTTACGTCTTCCTGTAACATTAGGCTGCATTTACGCAAAATATTATGTTCTTAACATTTATAGTTTTTAGTGTATGGGAATTATTTAGTGTTGTCAAATAAATAAAAATACCCTGTACTACCATTAGCAGAATTCTGTACATTTCCATGTTAAGAATAAGACAGCATACCTGATTAAAGACAGGTCATATGCAAAATCAGAGATTGCACTTTTTTCACAGCCAGGAACAATACTTTCCATATTCAAAAGAAAAAGCCATATCAAAGCACATTTTAGAGAGAGAAACATACCACAGTTGCTTATTCAGTGACCATCATTCATGAGGTCAGTTGTGGGGTTGTTCTGTGTTGATCTTACTACTTTTTTTTTTAATACATGGGCTAAGTCTCGTAATAGAGCTGACACACACACACACACACACACACACACACACACACACACACACACACACACACACACACACACACACACACTGATGAGACAAACACTTAACACATCCACTGAGCTTGGGGGAAATGCCGTCACTACCGTCACTTCCTGGGATGCTCTGGATACCAGCGATGTCATAAACAATGGCGCCGCTTTTCTCGCCGTACTCAGCTAGGCACTTCCTCAAGAAGAATTTCCTCCTCCGCATGGATGCCAACCGATGGGGATTGTCCATGCTCTATCCTTTTCAAGCAAGGAAGCATCACATGCCATTTTTAAAATCTTTCATATGACTTGAACAAGTCCAAACCGGATGGATGTTTTTTAGGAGACACCATCTCTTTACTGGATGGCCGTTGGCTCCCTACGGGAGCTCATCCACCCTTTGCCAGGTGTTGTTTTTGGTCCTGGCAGGGTGTTCCAGTCACCCTCCCCACCCTCCCCAGCAAAGCCAGTGAGGGGTGTCGGTTCAGTCACCGACAACCCGACCTTGCGGCATGTAGCACTAGGTTACATGTTACAATGGACAACAACATTCACAACACTGATGAGCCAACACCATGGTTGTCAACAGCAAGACCGTGACAATATTCAGGCTTGGCCTAACATGAGATGACTTATATTTGTCTTTAAGAAATACCAGATAATGACTATTTCCAATAATAAAGTTCCCACTCCTGATTATTTCCTCGAATTTCAACGACTGTCCTCCATGGTCAGCACCCTGGTGGTTACTATTGATGAGAAGCTAAACAGAGCCAGCCAGATGTGGTTACAAGAGCAGGAGAGAGGCCAGGTACTTTATGACAAATCGCTCACCTCTTGACCCCTCAAGACCTCTCCAGACCTCTCCACCATCTATCTATAATGCCAGTAATCTCTGTGTGTCTGTCTGTGTGTCTGTGTGTTTGTCTGTGACCGCTGTTTCTCGACAACCACGGGTCCGATATACTTGAAACTTGCCAGGTATATTGCTGGGGACCCGAGGATGTGCCTTTTCAAGGTTTGTAATTAATCGGACAAGTACCTACCGAGCTATGTCCAAAAAACGCTTCAACCAATCAGAGAGCAGCGAGCTATCACGTGTGCCGAACCGTTAATGCAATGCAAGCGTTAATGCGTTAATGCAAGGCTTTTCTTTTTTTCCCTCTTCTCTTTCTACTTTTCCTTGCGATTAAATTGCAAACAGCCAAAATACGTTGGCGCTAATTGAATAATTGGCCATTAACACTAAAATAATCGTAACTGCGATATGCCAACTTCCGGACAGTGCAGCCTTCCATGTTGTTGTTGTTTGCAGCAGCTGTTTGCAGCAAGGCAAGGCTTTTCTTTTTTTCCCTCTTCTCTTTCTACTTTTCCTTGCGATTAAATTGCAAAAAGCCAAAATACGTTGGCGATAATTGAATAAATGGGCATTAATAGATAGATAGATAGATATGCGATATGCGAACTTCCGGACAGTGTGCGCGTTACGAGCTGACCGCCATTACGGTACGTAATTCGATTTCTTATGCGCATTATTTCTCCCAATTCAGTCAGAGCGAAGGGCGGAAGCGAAGAGCGTTGTTATTTTTTGTTTACGGGCGTACGGGCGGGGTAGAGCGTACGGGTAGCGTTTTTTTTTTTTTTGGGCAAGGAACGGGCACCCACGTACGGGCAATGCCCTAGTATATTGAATTGGCACACTTTCAAAGAAAACCCTTGTTCAACAATTCCACTGGTGTACTGAGGTTGCAGCCAGTACTATCTCCAGAATAAACTACAGAAATGTACCTAATCTGCTTTAAAAAGCACAAAAGAGTGGTGTATTTCTTGGTTCTACAACACGTCCAATTCCATTGCAATTCACACAACATCCTGAAGGTGGACTGGGGAATGTTCACGAGGGAAGGTGTAGGACCTCCCATCACATGGGGAGTCCAGGTAACATCACGGGAGGAGTATAGTAGGGATCATTGCTGATCTGTTTATGTTTTCTTGGCAAGATCGAGGCTCATGGAACAGTGAGGTGACAGAGGGTAAAAAGCAAACACACTGACAGTGGCCCAACATTTGGACACAATTATATAAGCATGGGAATAAATGACCAGGAAAAGAGGAGATAAAGAGAGAAGGTGGAGGGAACACAGTAATCTGCAAGTAAGTGGGTTAGGTGGGATTGGTCGGGTTAATGGGGGTATAAAGGATTGCGGGTACAGGTGGAGTTGATCTGAGATGGTAGTTCACTACTTGCTGAAAGCCCTCGGGGGAACAGTGTTATTGAACCATCTCTGGGAGGCAGTTTCACAAAATAAACAAAAGAGTGGAAGGGTGTGGTAACCTGAGAGTTTTTGACTTAAAAAGGAGGGGTTACTGAAAGAACACATGGGTCCTGGAGTTTCTGAGGAGGCTTGATGGATTGAGAGCGAAGAGGGAGGTATGAAAAATAGAGGCCATGCACCACATGTCTGCAATGTGAGAGCAACAGGCCTTGTGCTCAGCAGCCCCAGGCTGGAATAATATAATGCTTTCCAGATAATGATAGCATGTTTAAATTTTCCTGCTGCTTTCCAGATAATGATAGCATGTTTCAGCATAATATTCCCACCATCCCTTGAAGCAGTGTGGTGCAGGTTTGTGAGAATCATAAAATGGAACACATAAATAACCAGTCTCTGAGGACAAATTAAATTGTAAATCGATCATATTATATTTGACCATCACATCAAAACCCTTCCACAAGTTTTTGTCCTGATCTTAAAGCAATCATGTTTTTAGGTATTCCAGCTCTTTTCGGAGCTTCAATTTCTGTATAAAATATTTTTCGACAAATGTTCAGCCATCTTGGAGGAGGAATACTGGATATCAGGTTTCCCTGGACCATCTTAAGTAACTGATGCTTCTCTCATGGTTTGCATCAGTTGTCCAAACCTCCATCATATATATTGGAATTT
Source organism: Myxine glutinosa (assembly GCF_964187855.1). Taxonomy (NCBI): domain Eukaryota; kingdom Metazoa; phylum Chordata; class Myxini; order Myxiniformes; family Myxinidae; genus Myxine; species Myxine glutinosa. The sequence goes on from NC_136267.1 coordinate 74,060,185, forward strand.
TTTTTGGGCTGGTTGTTATACTCGTATCAATTTGACTCTTTAATGGATATATGTGGAGAAAATTACGTGCCCAGACCAGGATTCGAACCTACATCCTCTGGAAAACCTTACCAGTGCTCTGCCATCTGAGCTATCTGGGGGACCCTGACTGAGCATGCAATTTTCCCACACATATGATTGCCACTCTCTTTCCGTCAATGCTTCCGGGGCACTCGCTGCCAACCATAGGAGCACCAACAGCCTGCACACAAGAGGGTCTTACTCCCATGGGGGGACAAATCCATGTCCTCTATTTTTTTTTTTTTTTTTTTTTTTTGTATACAAGATCGAGGCTCGTGAAAGAGCGAACATTAATCACACAGAAAGACAAACCGACACATAAAACATATAACATCGGGAGCGGTAGACAAGATGGGGAGAGAGGGGGAAGGACACAAACACAACATTTGAGAGCAGGGACCGAGAGACATGGAGACATCGAGAGACATGGAGACATTATAAACACAACTGGGGCGTAGAAACACAATCTATATAATAATACCGTAAGGACTCGAATTTGTTATCCCTTTTACGCCGCACCCAGTGACCCCATGCCCACGGCACTAATGCATTTTCCATCTACGAACCGCGCTCTTTGTTTATCACGTACAGCCATACTCGAAAAATCTGAATTCGCCGACTTTGGGACCAAAAAGCATCCGATTATCGGCCGATACGACGCCATCTTACGACACCATCGTATTGGCGTCTGCTGGGCGAAGGTGATGCGAGCCGTCCGCTGATTGGACAGTCGAGTGGTGTGAACCAAATCGTCTTTTTATTCCCTTGAACATTTTAAATTAGGATATATACACAAAGAATTAAGTTAAGCACCCCCACGTTTTTTTACAACCTCGCACATTACAAGTTTGTTGTCGTCAAAACAGTGTAATATACCCATGATATTGCTATATTTTCTGGAGAAGTGATATTATGGTCACATAAAAACATAACAATCATGCCGTTTTCAATATTTTATTCTGAATAATTTAAGGTGAAATTTTTTGGGAATTTTAGGCATATTTTCACCTCAATTTAAGTATGGAGCTATAGGTCCATCGCGGACAGTGTGGATGACGTTTATGTTTTCTAACGTACAGTCATTGTTCTGAGAAGACCTCTAGCGATCTTTGCGTCAATAACGTGTGTAGGACCCACGTGATCGGATCACTGACTCAACCCTACGTCTCATAGACCCTGTAAGCCGTCGTATGCGTTGCTGTGGCAGGTTGTTCCATTCCCGATGTAATGCACGTTCCAATTCATCCAGATTGGCTATTGGAGGGACCATCTTCGCAATTTGTCGTCCCAACATGTCCCAAACGTGCTCGAGGGGGTTCAGGTCAGGACTGTACGCAGGCCAGGGGATGGTTGTCACAGCACCTTGCTCCATCCGATCACGTGGGTCCTACACACGTTATTGACGCAAAGATCGCTAGAGGTCTTCTCAGAACAATGACTGTACGTTAGAAAACATAAACGTCATCCACACTGTCCGTGATGGACCTATAGCTCCATACTTAAATTGAGGTGAAAATATGCCTAAAATTCCCAAAAAATTTCACCTTAAATTATTCAGAATAAAATATTGAAAACGGCATGATTGTTATGTTTTTATGTGACCATAATATCACTTCTCCAGAAAATATAGCAATATCATGGGTATATTACACTGTTTTGACGACAACAAACTTGTAATGTGCGAGGTTGTAAAAAAACGGGGGGGGGTGCTTAACTTAATTCTTTGTGTATATAAGGAAACGTCTTTATCGTCATTCGAATCGAAGTGAAGAAGTTTTGATTTTGGAAACGTTAAATGGAGAAACAGTTTCACAGGAAGAGAACGCGATGCGATGAAGAAGAATCCATCTTTATTTTATTTTTTTGAACCACAAAAGAGATTGAAGCTCCACGAAGTCAAGAATGTGAAACTACGTGAATGTAATAAAATAACAAGTGCAACAAGTACAAAAAGTTTTAATTAAAACAAAAGCCGCGTCGATGTTACACAATGCCTAGATGCAGCTGTGCCTATAACGTCGATGTTATAAGCACAGGACATTCCTATTGATTCGATTACTTGATGTTATTTTTGTGCAAAGTGAAAATATATCTCGGCAATTTCCCGTGTGTGGCGACGAATTTTTAATATATCTCGGCATTTTCCCGTCTGTTATTTCAGGCGGTGTATGACTGACCATGCCGCAATTGAAAAAAATATATATCTCGGCAATTTCCCGTGTGTGGCGACACGTGAACGAAGCTATGCTCCTCTCTCCACATTATTGTGACGACGTAGAAATTAAATATTTCATCGTGACGATTGTCATCAAATGGACGAATTTTTAATATATCTCGGCATTTTCCCGTCTGTTATTTCGGGCGGTGTATGACTGAGCATGCCACGATTTAAACAAAATATATATATCTCGGCATTTTCCCATCTCCTATTTCGGGCGGTGTATGACTGAGCATGCCGCGATTAAAAAAAAAAAAATCTCAATGGACGTGAAGTTAATTTCGTTCTATGAAGGGCAACTTTCATCGGCTTTTCTTCCCGTTTTTTTTCAACCGAGTCTAAAACTATGTTAGCGACTGTGAAAAATGAAATGATATATCGAATTTGATTTGAAAGAAAACTGTGTGAGAGAGGAAGACACCACGGGCCTACAAAACAGGCCTCAAAGCTATGCGAGTTAATAAAATGGTGGATATTTGTTTATATGAAGCCTCTCCCAAAATGGGTGGAGCTATGGTTCCCAGAATGGGTGGAGCTTTGAGGTTTTGTCTTCTCTGCAAGAACAAGAAGAAGAAAAAGAAGAAGCAGTGGTAACAACAACAACAGCAGAGGGCACTCTATGAGCAGCGTCTGCGACGCGGCTAAAAATGTACATAAACGACACAGTTCTATGAAACACTTTCACAGGAAGAGAATGCGATGTGATGCGATTAAGAAGAATCCATCTATTCCGCCATTTGTGCCGGTGTCATCGATCGCGGTGTACGCTAACCTCAGCAGGTGGGTTTCCCCTAATTTCTTCCATATACTGTGATAACGAAGTGAAACCGATCAGCAGCCCATCAGTATCTGCTCTATTCACGGTGCTTAAGTTAATCCTTCAAATCATTTAAAAACAACCCAACGTTGACGAAGCATGGCATACGAGGCCCGTTCAAAAAGTTCACGGAACGACGTACTCTCAAAGGTCTGAGGCCAAAATGTTTGTTTTTTTCCCCCCTTACACAATGGAAACAACAACTGGATAGGTAGGGCCGAGGCCTACGCTTACGTTTCGCTCCTGCATCTGCCACCGTTCATGATTATCAAAGTAGGCTTTACCCTGTTCACGATAAGATAGAAATCAGTGAGGTGTATACGAAGAGATAAAAGGATGGCATTGACTTCGAGACGGTACATGATATTTTCAAAAGTATGTATCGTAGCGTTGTCATTTAAGTAGATTGCAATAAATGATCAGCCCTCCCCCCCCCCCCCCCCCCCCCTTTCGTTTCACCAACTCCTACATCTACCACCGTTCATGATTATCAAAATAGGCTTTACCCTGTTCACGATAAGGTAGAAATCAGTGAGTTGTATACGAAGAGATAAAAGGATGGCATTGACTTCGAGACGGTACGTGATATTTTCAAAAGTATATCGTAGCGTTGTCATTTAAGTAGATTGCAATAAATACGTTGTTCATATACGCACTCTTCATTCTCATCTTTCTTCCTAACTCTTACTCGGACAAGCAAATCCCCTATGCCATCCATAATGTTACACTCTATCCATACACCACATCCTCCCTTCCGTGGATGTTCCACGGGTTTCGGCTAGTCTATATAATAATACCGTAAGGACTCGACTTTGTTATCCCTTTTACGCCGCACCCAGTGACCCGATGCACACGGCACTAATGCATTTTACATCTACGAACCGCACTCTTTGTTTATCACGTACAGCCATACTCGAAAAATCTGAATTCGCCGACTTTGGGACCCAAAAGCATCCGATTATCGGCCGATACGACGCCATCTTACGACACCATCGTATTGGCGTCTGCTGGGCGAAGGTGATGCGAGCCGTCCGCTGATTCGACAGTCGAGTGGTGTGATGGGTGGTGTGAACCAAATGGTCTTTGTATTCCCTTGAACATTTGAAATTAGGATATATAAGGAAACGTCTTTATCGTCATTTTAATAAAGTTAAATGGAGTGACGTTGCGATACTCGGGGTGCGTTGCATAAATCCTCGTAACTCAGAGAGGTGTAGCAGGTGGCGAGACGTAAGGAAGCTTTTTTATTCCCTTGAACATTTGAAATTAGGATATATAAGGAAATGTCTTTATCGTCATTTTAATAAAGTTAAATGGAGTGACGTTGCGATACTCGGGGTGCGTTGCATAAATCCTCGTAACTCAGAGAGGTGTAGCAGGTGGCGAGACGTAAGGAAGCTTAAAGATAACGAGCTGAAAACAGACGAACGATATCCCTTCCGTGGATGTTCCACGGGTTTCACGTCTTTATCGTCATTTTAATAAAGTTAAATGGAGTGACGTTGCGATCAGTGAGTTGTATACGAAGAGATAAAAGGATGGCATTGACTTCGAGACGGTACGTGATAGTTGGCTGCGGCTGGCTGATGCCACGTTTTTTTTTCCTAAGTGCCATGGATGCTGATGGACATAATAAAGGTATCGGCTGATCTCTCATCGTAATATTACCCGATGGAAATGAACTGTTTCTTTGTTTGTCATTTCCAGTGCAATAATGTCAAATTGATAAGTCAGACATCCTTTTCTATGGACAGCTGCTCTCCTTTTCGATGGCATCGTCTATTGATATGCATGTTCTTCTTTCATATAATTTTACACATTCACAATCAGTATTTCAACTCTTGCAGACATTGGAAAGGAAGTTGACTCACAGGCCAACTCTCTGGCTCAATCACAGGCCGACGCACAGGCGATGTAATTGTGAGTAGCATTTTTGCACAAGCGAAAATTGATCTTTCTTCCTAACTCTTACTCGGACAAGCAAATCCCCTATGCCATCCATAATGGTACACTCTATCCATACACCACATCCTCCCTTCCGTGGATGTTCCACGGGTTTCGGCTAGTCTATATAATAATAGCGTCAGGACTCGACTTTGTTATCCCTTTTACACCGCATCCAGTGACCCGATGCCCACGGCACTAATGGATTTACGATCTACGAACCGCGCTCTTTGTTTATCACGTACAGCCATACTCGAAAAATCTGAATTAGCCGACGTTGGGGCCCAAAAGCATCCGATTAACTACCGATACGACGCCATATTACGACGCCATCGTATTGACGTCTGCTGGGCGAAGGCGAAGCAAGCCGTCCGCTGATTTGACAGGCGAAGGCGAAAGCGAAAGCAAGCCGTCCACTAAGTGGACAATCCAGAGCATGCATTTGTGCCGGTGTCGGCGATCGTTGTTCATATACGCACTCTTCATTCTCATCTTTCTTCCTAACTCTTACTCGGACGAGCAAATCCCCTATGCCTTCCATAATGGTACACTCTATCCATACACCACATCCTCCCTTCCGTGGATGTTCCACGGGTTTCGGCTAGTAATTAAATAAATGAACAGGTTTATAACTAATTAATTGACGTAGGCCACATGTGGGGAAATTACCTGCCCTGGGTTCGATTCGATTCCTGGTCTGGGCATGTAATTTCCCACATATGTGAATTAATTAGTTATAACCCTGTTCATTTATTTAATTTGACTCTTGCAAAATGTGAACTAATTACAAATGCTGATGTTGTTATTGATACAATGTCAAACAAAATGAAAATTCAGTGACTAACCCCAGCAAAACTTCCCTTTTAAATGCTTTTAAATTATTCTAACATAACAATGTTAAAGAAGACAATAAAAAAGGGAAAAGGAAAATAAACGTCCCAAAAGTTATACTTCACCAGCTGGAACAAACCTTTTTTCCAGGTTGAGAAGTCTTACCTCCAATGATCCCCAAAATGTCCACGACGCTCCAAAGCCACACACCAGTAAGTACCACGTGTGCGGGCGGCTTTGAAAATCTACCTGTCAACCGGAGCATTCCACATCCATCTTCAAAATGATTTGTACCAGTCAAACACATGGATGTCCTTGAAGGAAATTCATATCACAACACGGATCAACGAACGAGTCACCTATAAATTTCACCAGGCTTGATGGTTCTGTTGAGCAGGAGCTTCTGAATCACAATTATTCACTGTCCCATCATTTTTATTATCTCAGTGATCGCTGCCATCTCGGTTTTCAGCTCATTTTAAAGTAGGAAACACGTGATTATGGGTATTGGGTACCAACACTGTAAATTCGCAAAGAAGTTTAATCTACATGCTACACACATTACTGTGTCCTTTATAAGCAAGAAGCAGGTCAAACCTGAATCACGTTGGTAGAAGATCTGCCAGCAACCCTCTTCTGGTGAAACTGCCAAAATCAAGACTCTCAATCAAGACACCTTCACTCTTTCATTCCTCTTTTCTCCCACCTCTGGAACAAACTCCCTCACTCCCTTCAATCCCACTCCTCCCTCCAGGTCTTTAAAACAGCTGTTCACCACCATCTGTTATCTTCTCCCATCCAAAACCTTGATCTTTTCTACCCCCGCTAATTCACCCCAGATCCACTTTTCTGAAATACCGACTTCTTTCCTGGAAGTCCTAGCAGTGTCCATGTGTTTTTTAACCTCTCCCCCAACCCCCGTCCCACGCCTCCTCGCCCCAAGCCCTCTACCTCCCACAGATCTCCCGATGTCCCTGCTCTCAAATGTTGTACTTGAGTGCTTCCCCCTCTCTCCCCATCTCGTCTCCCGCTCCCTTCATTGTATGTTTTATGTGTCTGTGCATGTTTTCACGTTCAATGTGTTAGCTCTTACACGAGCCTCGATCTTGTATACAAAAACAAACAAACAAAAAAAAAACACAGACAACAGCAGGAGTGGTGAGGGCCAGCCTCAGTTCGTAGACCACATCGTCCATACCAAAGAAATGGGAATCCAGATCTTTTCACTATCTAATTATGAAGAGTTTATTGCCATAAACACAAACAACGAGGCCTTTCGCGCATGCGCTTTTTGTTGTTTTCAGCGTCTCACTTCCGCTATATGGGGAGCTTTTAAACTGCCATTGCTAGGGCAAAATATTTGTCAAATAGACTTTTAAACATAATTTGAAGGATTTCAACGAAAGTTTGGCAATTTCCAAATGGTTAACCATAATTGTTGCGTCCCTGGATGCAAATCGGACTTAACCAAAAATACAATCCGAGAAATATCAGAAGATGAGAGTGTCAAGGTCCTACCATTTCCTGTTAATACAAGCAAGCGTTGGCAGTGGATAACACTAGCTAACACATAAACACACACACACACACACACACACACACACACACACACACACACGCACGCACGCACACACACACACACACACAAACAAACAAACAAACACACACTCTTTCATTGTGTACAGGTACACCCTTATATCTCAGGTATCTTTGAAGTCTTTTCAAGTTATTTTTGGAGCTTGGTGAGCCATGGTAGCAAACAAAATCGATGACATTGAAGAAAGATCATTGAAGAATTCATGGCATTGAAGAAAGATCTTGAGGGATAATTCGTACAATACATTAGATATGTCTAAGCCTACATATCAATCCTTACCTCAATCCGATGAATAATTGTAGGGCGATCACATCATTTCAAAAGTCTCGTATTGAATCCTACATTTTCCAAAAACCTAATTTGCCATGACCTTCTGAATTTTAATGTAATGGGTATCAATCTAAGTGGGGGGAAAGATACATGGAGAGCTTCTTTTTTTTTTTTTCTTTTTTTTTTGTATACAAGATCGAGGCTCGTGAAAGAGCGAACATTAATCACACAGAAAGACAAACAGACACACAAAACAAATAACATCGGGAGCGGTAGACAAGATGGGGAGAGAGGGGGAAGGACACAAACACAACATTTGAGAGCAGGGACCGAGAGACATGGAGACATCGAGAGAACTGTGGGAGGGAGAGGGCTTTGGGGGGGAGGCATGGGAAGGGGGGGGGTGGGAGAGGTATAAAACGTATGGACACTGCCAAGACTTCCAGGAAAGAAGTTGGAATTTCAAACAAGGTGGATCTGGGGTGAATTAGTGGGGGTAGAAAAGATCAAGGTTTTGGATGGGGGAAGATAAGAGATGGTGGTGAACAGCTGTTTTGAAGACCTGGAGGGAGGAGTGTGATTGAAGTGAGTATGGGAGTTTGTTCCAGAGGCGGGAGAAAAGAGGAATGAAAGAGTGAAGGTGAGCAGAGAGCCGAGATTTCGGCAGTTTAACCATCAGAGGGTGGCTGGCAGATCTTGTGCGACCTGTAGGAATATTTGGGGGACAGAGCACAGAGAGAGCTGGGGGAGCAAGGCCGGAGAGGAGTCGGTAGAAGACAGAAAGACCACCTACCTGCCTGCGGTGAGTGAGTGAAAGGCCCTCAGAGATAGCTTCATCGCGGGAGATTCCAATGATTCTGAAAGCTTTGGATTCAACAGCGTGAAGCCGAGCCAGGTGTGAGGCAGGAGCACCAGCCCATAGGGGAGAACAGTATTCCATTGAGCTGCGGATGAAAGCCTTGTATGTGGTGAGGAGCTCAGGTGTGCCTAGGAAGGACTTCGCACGACGGAGGATGCCCAGTCGGCGACTGGCTTTGGAGGCCAGCTTGGAAATGTGGTTTTCCCAAGAAAGATCATGGCAGATGGTGAGACCCAAAAGCTTGAGTGACAGAACTTCTTGGAGAGGATTGTTGAGAAAGTAGATGGGAGGGTTGTCCAGTCGATCTTTTCGGAGAGACATAGTAAGAGTGTGAGATTTGTCAGGATTGAAAGACATGTTCCACATGTTTGACCAGTCTGTGATTTTGTCCAGGTCTTCAGAGAGTGAGGAGGCTGCAGACTGCCGATCTGAGGGAAGAGGTATGGAGCGGCAGAGAGTGGAGTCATCAGCAAAGAGATACAGAGGATTTTCCAGAGAGTCGGAGAGATCATTGATAAAGACCAGAAAAAGCACAGGGCCCAGCACACTGCCTTGGGGAACTCCAGCCTGAACGGGAAGGGGAGATGAGAGAAATCCATTCAGGGCCAAACGTTGACTACGACCAGAGAGGAAGTCCGCAAGCCATGCATGGAGATTTCCATGGATACCATAGGAGGAGAGTTTGGTGAGCAGAGCTGGGTGCCAGACCGTATCGAAGGCACGTGATATGTCAAGGGAGACAGCTCTGATTTCCTGTTTGGCATTGAGGACCTCCATCCATTGTTGAGACAGCAGAAGCAGCATGTCCAGAGTAGAGTGACCTGGTCTGAAACCAAATTGATGATCAGAGATCAAGCCATTGGAGAAGAGGAAAGATTTCATATCCGAAGCAATGATGGATTCCATGACTTTGCTGATAATTGGGAGCAGGCTGATTGGTCTGTAGTTGCAAGGATCTGTTTTTGCACCTTTTTTGTGTAAAGCGGTAATGTTTGCTGATTTCCAGGATGCTGGCAGATGACCTTGAGCAAAAGATAGGGTGAAAAGAACAGAGAGAGGGTGAGATAGAGCGGCAGAGCAGGATTTTAGGACCCGTGGGCTGATGCCATCTGGTCCAGTTGCAGAATCAGAGTCGAGGTTTGACAAAAACTCCTCCACCTTGTCAGGAGAGAAGGTCACAGAGTCCAGGAGCAGTTTGGTTCGACTGGGAAAGGTGGGAACAGAGAGAGATGGGTTTGGGACTAAGGATTTTGAGGCAAACACAGAGTTGAGGCATTCGGCTTTGTCACGTGCGATGTCAACTGTGTGGCCATTTGAGGTAAGGGAGGGGATGGAGGGGGAACAAACACCAGAAACGGATTTGACCAGACGCCACCAGGATTTGGAGGAAGGAGACAGGTTTGAGAGTTCATTCTTGAGTGAGGAGAGATAGTGCTTCCTGGCACTCCTGAGGGTAGACACACACTTGTTCCGAGCTTGGTGGAAGGAACTGAGATTTCCTTCAGTTGGATTAGCCTTCCAAGAGGCAAAGGCAAGTTGTTTCAGGGCAACTGCCTCACCACAAGATTCAGTGTACCATGGACGGGAGGAAGGGTAAGACAACTGAAGGCGAGATGGGATAAAGCTATGCATGAGAGAGATCAGTTTGCTTTGGAAGAATTCCCAGGAAGAATTGATGTCAGAGGCAGTGGAGATGGGAGACCAATCCAGACGATTGATGGCTGCTTGAAGACCGTCCCAGTCGGCCTGAGTGAAATGCCAGACTCGTCGACGCTGAGGAGGCTCTCTGAGAATGGCCAGAGAGATGTCCACTTTGACAAGCACATGATCAGAAGAACCGATTGGAGCAGAAGAAGAGCAGCAGACATTAGCAGGGAAGTTAGTCATAACCAAGTCTAGAAGAGAAGATACTCCATTGGCTGAGATCCGGGTCGGGAAATTGACAGATTGTGTCAATCCCAGTGAGTCACAGAAGTCCTTTGCTGAGGTGCCATGACTGGTGAGAGAGGAACCCACACCCAACCAGGTGGCATGATGACAATTGAAGTCACCACATATGAGGAAGAGAGAGTTGGGATGAGTGGATAGAAGTTGGTCCATGTTGTCAGACAGTGAAATGTAGATGGAGTCATCACTGTTTGGGGGACGGTACAGAACACATATGAACAAAAGGTGGGAGCGGAGAGGAAGCCGTAGCCAGAGGTACTCCTGGGGGTGAGGAGAGAGGGCAGTGCAAGGAGAGTGAGGAAGAGAGTTTTTGATAAAGATAGCCACCCCACCACCAGGCCGAGGCTCAGGTCTATCATACCGGAGGAAGGAGTAACCAGGAAGAGATATTAAGGAATCAGAGACATCTTGAAGGAGGAAAGTCTCTGTTAAGCAGATCAAGTCTGGATTGTCAGAAGCAACCTGTATGGAGAGATCAGTCAGGTTTGAGCGAAGGCCCCGGATGTTTGAGGTCCATACCGTTAATGAAGAGAGAGGGGGAGCATCGGGTACAGGACAGGGGAGGGGAAGAGTAGGGTAAGATGAAGGATGAGAGGGGGAGGTAGGGAGAGCTGCAGTGTTCGTGTGCATTTAATATTACACAGAAGATTTGATGATGGCAAAATTAGAGAAAAGTTTCAAAGTTTGTTAGCAATACCTAGAAACACCTGCTCCCAACAGAAGAGGGAAGGGGGGGGGGGGGGGGGGAATTTAAGTTGGAGGTGGCCATCCAAACTTAGTAGAACATTATCATTAACACCCTGAGGATAACCACCACGTTTCAACGCATTTCTTCCCACAATCAAAATGAAAAACTAGAGTGGTGCTCTGTGGAGTGCAAACCTCCGCCAGGCTGGACACCTAACATTGTGTATCCCACTGATAGGCCAGATCTGCATCCAGTTCTTAATCAAAATGTAATCGGCTTGGTCTTGTCTCCTACCCAAATCATCCACTGAATTTTCTCATAATCTGTCCACCACTTTTGTAAATGTCATGCAATATATTGTTTTTGGCTGCAGTTCTCAAAAATGTAAAAACATTATCGTATTCAGATTCAGATCTTCATCAAAAAATAAGCAATTCGTCCTCGTCACACACCCAACCTGTCCACCAAGTTTTGTCCGAATTTGTCCATAACGTTTTGAGATATCTTGCTCAAAGACAAACACACCAATAAAGAATTCAAAAAAAAATCTCTTATCCGGATCAGGGTCTTTACCAAAATCTAATAAATTTGTCATTTTCACAAACATAAACCTGTGCACCAAGTTTCATCCAAATCCATCCCTAGCTTTCTGAGTTATCCTCGTAACAGACAGACAAACAGACAAACAGACACGGGTGAAAACATAACCATAACCACCAAACGTGGGTGGAGGTAACGAAGAAACAGACGTGTATGTTTCAACGCACCCCCCCCCCCCCCCCACTCCCCAATGATGACTATAGTTTTCATTAAACAGTATTTTCACAGAGGATTGGTGTATTTTATAATGATTTGTTGTTGGGGTTTCATATGCAGCCTATGGCTGCTGGTCGCATAATTTCCTGGAAGCGCAGCTGTGCCGCTGATGCAGTGCCCCTGTTACCAGTGAGCTATAACTCATTTTGCCGACCACTGAAGGATAACAGGCTGAGTCAACCCACGGAGTGTTATTTATCGGCGCAACAGGAGCTCAAACTCAAGACCCTAACATCTTAAGCTAGCCACCTTAACCGTTAAACCAACACGAGGCTTAGAATGATTTGCACATGTGCTTTAACCTTCGGACAAACAATGGGATACAGGTATACCCCAAATCATGTTTAAACTTCAAATAGTTTTTGTCTCAACGGTCCGGTCGACTGAAGGTTAAAGTGTTGTTTTGTAATGCTGCATTCCCTATTTTGATACAATCCTGCATGAGAGTTCAAACATCTACTAGAATGGCAAAGGTATTTGTCATGCTGCTTTGTGAGCAACTAGTTTGAGGACACAATTTCGGGGTGGTTCCTTCAGTGTTCCTATCTACACAACGTGCTCATGCTTCAGAGAATCCAAGTTCAAATCCTAAATACCATATTCGCATATATCTTTGTCCATTGGTGACTAAAGTCGTTGTAATTCCTATATAAGTACAAGGATGGCTTATAATGTCTTTATTCTGCATGTGCTTTATGTGTAATCTCCTCCATTAGCCTTAGACTAATGTAAATAATAACAAACAACATTGAAAATATGTAGTGGCCAACACTAAGCTCAAGCTTAAACCCATTCAGAGTACTCTAGGATGTCCTGTAATGCTGCTAAAGGGATGGAGTGAACAGAACACAATCCAAGTACAACTGAAGATGCACATTATCTGAAGTAGGAATGGTGCAATTTTATGGATACAGATGGATACAATATGGATACAGATGATGTATATTGTGTGCTGGATTTACAATTCTGGATTTACAATTGCTGGATTTACAATTTACATTTACAATATTAATGTAAATAATAACAAACAACATTGAAAATATGTAGTGGCTAACACTAAGCTCAAGCTTAAACCCATTCAGAGTACTCTAGGATGTCCTGTAATGCTGCTAAAGGGATGGAGTGAACAGAACACAATCCAAGTACAACTGAAGATGCACATTATCTGAAGTAGGAATGGTGCAATTTTATGCCTGATGTCTATGAAGTTGCTGCAAGCTCCAATTTTATGCTTGCAGTACAATGCGTTCATAACAGTGAGGCCATAATATAAATTGCAAAATCAGTTGTGAATTAGGGTGATTCATCAATGTGTGTGCTGTCCCTCAGATGGATGGTAAACTGCGGGTCTCCTCTGTCAGGATTAGTTGGTGGATATTAAAGATCCCAAAGAGTAGTCCTTCACGAAGACTACCGGCAGCACCCTGAACAAATTACTAATTCCTGCCCTGACTTCCCGTGTCGGAGTGGCGACCCGTCCAGGATTGTACCGCCAGCCAAAGCAACTGCTTCGGCAGAACCTACACTCTGTGTATAGAGTATGGTATAGGCTACGTGATGATCATGTGTTGTGAATAATAATCACACACATTGATTTTGCTCGACCAATACTTAAAAAACATACTTTACATCAATGATGCAGTCAACCAGAAATACTAAAAGTATTATTATTATACAAATAAAAAGCCTGTCAAATATGACAGGTTGGAACAGTTTATCCGAGCCTTGTGAGTGGGCCAAAGTCTGAAGCCTCAGCCGAGTGCCAGGAGTGCTTATATCTTCTTTTTTATTAGATATCATACGGACATAAATGAACACTCGTTTTACTCTGCGCGCGTTGCACATCACATGCAGCGAATTTCACGTCCCTGCGCCTTTGTATTTTTTTTTTTTAACGCTTCTGCACACTGCTCTTGAGGCACGTTTTGCAAGCCACCATCTACATTTCCAATATGAATGAATGAATGAATGAATGATCGTTTTGAGGCCATTTTTCCCCGCTAAAGCGGGGGTTAGCCTTGCGGGCCCCATGACCTCACGGTTCCCTTTGTGAGGCAGTTTTTATGGCCGGATGCCCTTTCTGACGCCAACCCTTAGTCGCCTCCTACGATGCGCAGGGATACAGTGTACCTATGCTAAACCGGGGTACACACCGGGATCATTCATCCCAGCAAGCTGGTACTCAATTTGCCGACCTCGGAAGGATGACAGGCTGAATCAACCCCCCTGGTGTTAATTCAGCGATCGACCGGGATTTGAACCCAGGATCCTAGGATCCCAAGCCAGCACCCTAACCACTAAGCCAACACCAGGATTCCAATGGAAAAGACATAATTACTCTTTTATGTAAAATATTTTTCGAGTTTGTTTTATCCTCAAAAATAGACCACAGTTAACACACATTAGTGTTACAAAAATGGCCTTTAAAACCCATCCTTATGAAGGGACACAAACTTTTATACAAACACAAAAACTGACTGTGTTTTACATGGTAGATAATGGCAGAACAATACAAATGCTATACATCAGGTCATGCTGTGTTGCAAATTGTAGCTATACTTCGTGAAGAGATTCCAATAGAAAACAGAATAAACCGCAGCTCAGGCCAGCAATAGGTAACTGTACTTGGAGAACGGAACAAAAGATGGCATATTTCCAAGATCACCGAAAACATCCAAAAGGGCACGACCATGGTTTCAGCCGCAAGGTTTCACCAGGCATTCCTGATCAGACTAATGAACGGCATGAAACGAGTAAAAATCTCCACTATGTCAAATCATATCACACATCATCAGGGTGACCAATCAATGGCTCTGACAAATTAGCACCACACTGTAGGGGTATGACCCTTAACAAGCAATGCCTGACCAATGGTGGATGATAATCGGGAAGTCTTTTACCTTAATGGAATTTTAAATCACTGAGCCGATGCCAGAAGGATGATGTAATACCAGTTGCAATCCAAACTGCTCTCAATTCTAGAGATTAAATATTATCATTGGCATAAGACCAAAGGCTTCAGTTTTAAGATAGTTTATGACGAAAGGCTGCATCCAGGTTTCATTTATTGAAATATACCCTGGGCTCCTTACTCGGCCACCCAGTTGAAGTGTCCAAAAATATGCCAAAAAGTACACATTGCGAGTACCATAAATATATCGTGAGAATAAATAAGTGTCTTTGGCCAACACCCCTGGAAAAATGGAGTATAACTATCTCTTAGAGGTACAATCGCGAAATTCTAAAAAACGACAACGTATTTTGAATAATTTTTATTTGAAAAAGGAATTCAGGGGTCAAAGACCTTGAACTCCTGGAAATGCCCTTGAAAACGCTTTCTTTGTCCTTCTTACATTTGAGAGATGATAAAAACCCATGTGCATGATAATAAACAGCTTACTTCGGCATATTAAGTAAAATACATGATTGTTTCGAAATGTTTCGGAATTTTGAAGTTCATATACAAATTAGATGTCTCTGATTACAAAGTGATCGCCAATGCTAAGACTCCCTCAGCTTACCCTTAGCAATCACCCACGACTTACCATTGGCCAATCAAATGATGGCAATATTTTTTTGGACCACCATATGAACTGGACCTTCAACATTTAGGGATAGAGTGTAGATAAAGAAAATGCGTCCCCATCTACAGTCTATCCAAAAAACTCAATATCATGAAAATCAAAGATTCTTCAAGTTATGATCAAAAATTAACTTTCCTCCTTCAAGATGTCTCTGATTCCTTAATATCCCTGCCTGGTTACTCCCTCCTCCGGTATGATAGACCTGAGCCTCGTCCCGGAGGTGACGTTGCTATCTTTATCAAAAACTCTCTTCCTCACTCCCTGCAATGCCCTCTCTCCTCTTCACCCCCAGGAATACCTCTGGCTACGGCTTCCCCTTCGCTCCCACCTTTTGTTCATATGTGTGTAGTACCGTCCACCAAACAGTGATGACTCCATCTACATCTCGCTGTTTGATAATATGGACTAACTTCTATCTACTCATCCCAACTCTCTCCTCCTCATATGTGGTGATATCAACTGTCATCATGCCAGCTGGCTGGGTGTGGGTACCTTTCTCACCAGCCATGGCACCTCAGCAAATGACTTCTGCGACTCACTGGGACTGACACAATCTGTCAATTTCCCGACCCAGAAATTATCAGTCAATAGAGCATCTTCTCTTCTGGACTTGGTTATGACAAACTTCACTGCAAATGTCTGCTGCTCCTCTTCTGCTCCAATCGGATCATCTGACCACATGCTTGTTAAAGTGGACATCTCTCTGGCCATTTTCAGAGAGCCTCCTCAGTGCCGACGAGTCTGGAATTTCACTCAGGCCAACTAGCACGGTCTTCAAGCAGCCATCAATCATCTGTACTGGCCTCCCAAATCCCAGGATCTGGAAGAATTCCCAGGATCAGTTGATGTCAAAGTAAATTGCTCTCTCTCATGCACAGATTTATCCCATCTCGTCTTCAGTTGTCATACCCTTCTGCCCGTCTATGGTACACGGAATCTTGTGGTGAGGCAGTTGCCCTGAAACAACTTGCATTCACCTCCTGGAAGGCAAATCCAATGGAAGGAACTCTCATTTCCTTTCACAAAGCTCGGAACAAGTGTGTCTACACTCAGGAGAGCCAGGAAACAACATCTCTCTACTCTCAAGAGTGAAGTCTCAAACCTGTCTCCCTCTTCCAAATCCTGGTGGCATCTTGTCAAATCTGTTTCTGGTGTTTGTTCCCTCTCCATCCCCTCCCTTACCTCAAACGGCTACACAGCTGACTCCGCATGTGAAAAAGCTTAATGCCTCAACTCTGTGTTTGCCTTAAAATATTGTGCCCTAAACCCATCTCTCGCTGTACCCACCGTACCCAGTCGTACCCCAGCTGGTCCTGGACGCTGTGTCCTTCTCTCCTGACAAGGTGGAGAGTTTTCTGTCAATCCTCGACTCTGATTCTGCAACTGGACTAGAAGGCATCAGCCCACGGGTCCTAAAATCCTGCTCTGCCGCTCTTTCACTCCCTCTCTCTGTTCTCTTCACCCTCTCTTTTGCTCAAGGTCATCTGCCATCAGCATGGAAATCAGCCAACATTACCGCATTGCACAAAAAGGTGCAAAAACAGATCCTTACAACTACAGACCAATCCGCCTGCTCCCAATTATCAGCAAAGTCATGGAATCCATCATTGCTTCGGATATCAAATCCTTCCTCTTCTCCAATGGCTTGATCTCTGATCATCAATTTGGATTCAGATCAGATCACTCGACTATGGACATGCTGCTTCTGCTGTCTCAACAATGGATGGAGGTCCTCAATGTCAATCAGGAAATTAGAGCTGTCTCCCTTGACATATCACGTGACATCGATACGATCTGGCACCCCGCTCTGCTCACCAAACTTTCCTCCTATGGCATCCATGGAAATCTCCATGCATGGCTTGCGGACTTCCTCTCTGGTCGTATTCAGCATGTGGCCCTGAATGGATTTCTCTCATCTCCCCTTTTTGTTCAGGCTGGAGTTCCCTCAAGGCAGTGTTCTGGACCCTGTGCTCTTTCTGGTCTTCATCAATGATCTCTCCAACTCTCTGGAAAATCCTCTCTATCTCTTTGCTGATGACTCCACTCTCTGCTGCTCCATACCTCATCCCTCAGATCAACAGTCTGCAGCCTCCCCACTCTCTGCAGATGTGGACAAAATCACAGACTGGTCAAACAAGTGGAACATGCCCTTGAATCCTGACAAATCTCACACTCTCACTAAGCTCATGGGTCTCACAATCTGCCATGATCTTTCCTGGGAAAACCACATTTCCAAGCTGGCCTCCAAAGCCAGTCGCCGACTGGGCATCCTCCATCGTGTGAAGTCCTTCCTTGGCACACCTGAGCTCATCACCACATACGAGGCTTTCATCTGCAGCGCAATGGAATACTGCTCTCCCCTCTGGGCTGGTGCTCCTACCTCACACCTAGCTCAGCTTCACGCTGTTGAAACCAAAGCTTTCAGAATCATTGGAATCTCCAGCGATGAAGCTAACTCTGAGGACTTTTCACTCACTCACCGCAAACAGGTTTGTGGTCTTTGTGTCTTCTACCGACTCCTCTCTGGCCTAGCCCCCCCCCCACAACCCCCCCTCCAAGCCCTGTCTGTGCTCTGTCCCCCAAATACTCCGACAGGTCACACAAGATATGCCAGCAACCCACTTCCGGTGAAATGCCAAAATCAAGACTCTCTGCTCACCTTCACTCTTTCATTCCTCTTTTCTCTCGCCTCTGGAAGAAACTCCCTCATTCTCTTCAATCCCACTACTCCCTTCAGATCTATAAAACAGCTGTTCACCACCATCTCTTATCTTCCCCCATCCAAAACCTTGATATTTTCTATCCCCGTTAATTCACCCCAGATCCACTTTTCTGAAATACCGACTTCTTTCCTGGAAGTCCTAGCTGTGTCCATGTGTTTTTTTTACCTCCCCCACCCTCCCCCCCACCTCCTCCCTCAAAGCCCTCTCCCTCCCACAGATCTCCCGGTGTTCCTACTCCAAATGTTGTACTTGCGTGCTCCCTCCTCTCTCTTCATCTTGTCTCCCGCTCCCTTTATTATATCTTATGTGTCCATTTTTTTTTGTCATTAATGTCAGCTCTTACACGAGCCTCGATCTTGTGTACAAAAACACAACAAAAAAACAAAAAGGTGTTTTTTTCTTAATTAGGTCACAGTCTGAAAAAAAAAATTAGGTCAAAGACACAAAGGAAATATCAGATGCACAACGTCAGTACAGGTACACTATTATGATGCAAGAACATCTTGGCAGCCCAAGCGGTCTTTGAGATTCTGCATTGGCAAAAATTGAGCGATGAGAGAAAACGCATTTCTTTCAGAATGCCATTTGACCATGACCTTTAAGCCAGAGGGATATGATGTGAATTAAACATAAATGCACCTTGCCCCACGCTATCTGGAGTGCAATGTTGTTCCGATCTGCCAAACTTTAGTCGAGTTATGATGGGAAATGATGAAATGCCTATAATTGGGCCATGACCTCAAAATTAGGTCAAGGTCAAATGAATTAGGTCAAGCCACATACTTTCTGTTTATATTATTGATGCAAAATTTCATTCTGAAAGTCCCAGCTGGAAGCGAAATACAGCTCGGATATTGGTAGTGCAGAAATAAAGAAAGATAAAACAATAATAACAATAACCTAAATGGTGGTTTCGTATTCTTTGGTGTCTAAGAAACTAAGTGGTGCCATTAAAAATTGGGGGCACTAATTGTAGAAACAAACCCTACAATAGCTTTGTCTCCCCCTCCTACAGGGGGAGGCTTAATATTATGTAATGTCATGCACACATTTACTCTACTTCCTGTACACTATGCTGAACTGTACTCATCTTTTTGTGATTGTACTTTGAAGACCCCCCCTTGTAATTATCATGCTTGCGTCTCCACCAGAACACTGAGGGAAGATAAATGAACGAAGATGGTGATAACTAGCTTTACATGACTTGTCACTGTGTTAACCTGTGTATTGTGGTGTGTGCATACGTTTACACACTGTACATACTTGTAAACTAGAACAATGTGACTGTGTCACCAATATGCCTCCGCATAGTCCCACAACAAGTAAATACCATCACTCTGCATATGTATGGGTAGAGGATCACGTTTGTGAAGTTTCGTGTTGATTGGATAAGGCTCGTTTTTCTATCCAAGATGTCTGCCAAACCACATGACCTCTGACATCATTTTCAAACTATATGCAACAGTGCTGTTAGATGATATTTGTAAAATTTCGCATCGATAGGGTGAGCGGTTTCAGAGATATAATTATTTAATATTGTCCTTCAATCCAATATGGCTGCCAAACCATGTGACCATGATGTCATAAATTCACTATTTCAATACAAATGAGTCATAGATCATGTTCATGCAATTTCAGATTTTTAGGATAAGGAATTCGATTAAAACATTTTTGGCTGGTATACCACTTCATCAATGATGTCATCATTATCATGCTTTTTCCCCCATTGGGAGTACTTGACAATGTGCCAAGTTTCAAATTTTTCCATTCAGCAGTTTCCAAGAAATGTTTTTAAATTATTTTTTAAATATAAGATGGCTGCAATACCACGTGACCTATGACGTCACAATTATCACAAAAACATTCTGCATGGGCGTCACACCTACCCTGAAAGTGTTGTCTCAACCGGACATGTGGTTGCTGAGAAAAACGAGGTTTAGCCCGTACGGACGGGACGTACGGAAAACCCGAAAATATAATGCCTCCGGCGACTTTGTCGGCGGAGGCATACAAAAAAACTTTCCAGACTGTTGTATTGCCAAAGAGATGTTTGTTCCTATGGCATTTACTACTTTGTGAATTTTAACGTATTAATTATTATAACACCATTTTACTCAAACGTCTATTCCTTCAACTGCCATATTGTTCATAATGCCATCATTCTCTGTCGACTCTCACACGTAATTAGTTTCCTTCCCCTAAATATTTCTCCCTTAAACACAATTTAATTGGTTGAGTGGTCATACGGAACCAGTACCTTGGGGAATGCATCTATGATGAGCGAAGGAAGAGAACACAGCTATTACAGCAGAATGCCAAGTACCCTTATCTTAAGAATGCTTGTTGGACATGAACCAGCTAGTCTTACAACATTATGGCAGATGGGGCTGGTGTGAGAAGCAATTATTCTTGTACAGTTGTACCTCTCCAAGCATTCTCAGGACCTGCTGAGCAGACCACTGTTACGTGCTCTTCCCCGAACCCCTGGCCACGGTGTACCTCAGAGCCCCGAGAGGGGTCACGGCAGAAAAATGTGTTATTCTGTGTCAAACATCAATGGTGAAACTACCACAATTGTGACCAACAAACAAATATTGAATTAAAAATCACACAAGAATAACAGTACAACAATAATAACAATCAAAAGTACAATAAATGTATATCTTATGATGGTACCATCAACTAGTATAAAGCAACTCACTGTGCTCCAAGTGAATGAAAAAGAACATTCCCCAATGTCTCTATATTCCCGTCTTCGAGCTCATAGTTGATCCCCTCCAGCGATCGTCAGAACGATGTTGAATCGAAACCCGAATCCCGTTCAGGTGACAGGCCCAGTCACGCCACCAAAACTGCACCAAGGCGCACGCGGCCAAAGCAGCGCAAAGAGTCACGCGGCCCAAAGCTGCATAAAGGCGCACTCAAGGCGACTGGGAAATCTCACCCTCTGGTATGGAGGTTTTACAGCTCCAAATCGGGGAACCTCAGGTTTGCCTTCAAAATCCGCGTTGCACAAACACATCCCAGATAGACGTCTGAATGGTGAAAACGGCTGATGCGAAGCAAAGACCTTTCGCGATGAGCAAAGGGCGCGAGTCAAAATGGCCGATGGCTCGCCCTCGAGACGTAATGACACGACGATGATTCCTCGGAATCCAACGCCAAACCTGACACGCAGGCCGATCAGTCACAGCGATAACACCTCCGTCGAAGGAATCCCTTCCCCGGGAAACCCGAAAGTTCACTAGCGACTTTCGTTCGACAATGTTCGCTCAGGACGAAGAAGTGACTGCTTCTTCTCCGACTTCACTCGCTCCGCCTCTCTTTTTCTCCTCTTCCTCTTCCTCACCGTCCGGTTCCTGTTTCATTTAAAACCTTAACTTTTAACTTTTTAAAATAGAAATATATATTCCCTTTAAATGACAACAATAATAATACATGGAATCAGAAATGTTTCAAGTGGATGAAAACCACAACAACGGAAGTGACGAATCCGTAACACCACACACAGCAGAATTTTATGGGTACAAGTTTGCTGCCAAAAGGCAGTTTTTGCAGTGCTCCAGCAGAAATCGTTTCAGCTGGCTGGTAAGAATCAGGCCAGAGGGCGAAAGCAGCAAGCATGGTGGCGTGAGCAACCCACCGCTGAGAACCAGTACCAATTCCACTTTACCTCTCCTCTCCATCCTACCAGTTTCCACCTTTGAACCCTACCTGACAACCCACTCTCACACCTTCCTACACACTATAAATTGCAACCTTCATTAAATTAGCCATCCCATTTTCTGGGTTTATGCATTATTAATTTCCACCTCAACATCTTAACTCATTCAATATCAAAAATTATATCAAGGTTGCAATCTATATGAAGGTTTGCATCACTAGTATAACTTATTTCTGTTTTATTTTTTAAATGCTTTTGCTGACAAAACATTTGTGTATTTTAAGTTTGTGTTGAATGAAATGCTGATGCTTCTTTCAAAGTTTTTTTTTTGCATAGAGTAATGTGGGCTCATGAGGGATCCCAACAACAGAGGGCAGCAGGTGTACATACTGTTATGAATTTGGGGTAGAGGGGAATATCTAGATCCAGGTAGATCGGCATAGGTAGGTATCTGGCTGTCGTGATAGGGAACCTCACCTGTAATAAGTTCTGTGTTTAGGCAGTTTGTCGGCATAAGTGCGTATCTTTGTCCCCGCCACAAAAGGACGGGGCATGTTAAATAGTTGTAGGGACTAAGATAAGACCCCTGTGTGTCAGACCTGGTGATCATACTTGTGGCCCTTATGGCAACGCACTCTTATAGACACTTAGATAGGCCCTTAGTGCACACATTAATAAATCCCCCCCTTACAATGACTGACGATAAAACAAACCGGAAAGACAAGCAGGCAGCGGCCGCGCAGTACGCCACCATGAAGACGAACATTGAACAAGCAGGCAATAGCCACGCCCAGGAGGACATGCGATTGGTCAGAGTAAGGGCAGAGAGCTTCCCCGTGATTGGAGAGAAAAAGAAGGACTTGTGGTTGGCCACCGACCAATGGCATGGGAGGAGGGCGCAAAGTGCTCAGCCAATGAGAAGACACCAATGCGGTGAGAAGATTCGGGAAGGTGAGAAGCGAGGCTCTGGTTGGAGAAAAAGCGCCAGTGACGTCAGAAGACGGCGAGTAAAACTCTCGCTCGCCGGCATTTTGTTTTCTTCTTCCCTTGGCCTTCTCTTTCCTGGTTGCTTCCTGCCCAGAGCTCTTCCCTTTGTCTCTTGCCTTCCCTGACTGTCCTTTTGCGCTGGATCCTCTCTTGTGTTGGATCTCGTCCCGTTTGGACCCTCGCTCATTGGAATTGGAAGGACGTTGGTGCGCCGACGATTCTCTTGCCCAGATTCACACACGAACCTCGCGAACGATCGCGCGGGGACATGAGGCTTGGCATGCAGTGGCATCCATGGGCCTGGTAGAGCGCGAGGGGGGGTGGAACGAGGCCTACTTCCCACATACCGGAGCCGCAGTTAGATGACTACACTCAGAGCCGGACCATCCTTGACGACTGCAGAATACTGATTGAGATAAGATGCACCACATTCTACAACACGACGAGACATTTATTTTATTATCCTTCCCATCGTGTATTCGAAGTGTTTGTGTAAGAGCAGAGAAATGTGTCAGTCAATTGAGGGATATGTAGAGTACAGTAGATCTTTCCTTCGTTCTGTAAGTAAACCTTACTTCACGGATGTCGGGATTCCTCCAAATTTATTAATTTAGTGTTATAAAGAGCATCAGTGACTGTTTAAAAAGCTAAGCATACGTGTTTGTGGTTTATAATATTTTTACTTCCTGAAGAAGCCGTTGCTCCCATAGAAATGCCATTATAACTACTAGCAGAAGTACCCGGCATTGCCGGGCGGGGGAGGGGAGGGGAGGGGAACGGGGGGGGGGGGGAGAAGAGTGGGAGGGGGAGGGGGAGAGGGGAGAAGAGGGGGGGATGGGGAGGGTGAGGGATGGGAGGGGGTGGGAGGGGGGAGGGGGGAGAGGGGGGGGGAGGGGAGGAGGGGAGGAGGGAGGGGGGAGGGGAGGGGGGAAGGGGGGAGGGGGGAGGGGGAGGGGGGAGGGGGGAGGGGGGAGGGGGGAGGGGGAGGGGGGAGGGGGGAGGGGGAGGGGGAAAGGGAGGGGGAGGGGGGATGGGGAAAAGGGAGGGGGAGGGGGAAAATGGAGGGGGGTGGGGAAAAGGGAGGGGGATGGGGAAAAGGGAGGGGGAGGGGGAAAATGGAGGGGGAGGGGAGAAGGGAGGGGGAGGGGGAGGGGAGAAGGGGAGGGGGAGGGGGAGGGGAGAAGGGGAGGGGTAGGGTGGAGGGGGAGGGGGAAGGGGGAGGGAAGGGGATGGCCAGTCAACAATGACGTTGCAGTTCTCATGGTTGGAGAGCAGCACAACAATCGGACATAGTCCTGCATATTCGCAACAGCACGAAGCGGATTTTGCAGACTCACCGATCCTGTGACGTCCTCCAGTACCGGCGTTGCCGGGCGGGGGAAGGGAGACCCGTACATTCCCAACCCGTACATGCGCCCTCTCGACTCAAGCTCACTCGGACAAAAGCCTCGCACAAATTACACCGTGAAGGCCCAATGGTCATGTCTATACCACAAATCACGGGCGCACTGAATTGAAAATATATAGAACGCTCATACTCCGTGAAAAGTGAAGCCGCCGTGTCCCCATCTTGGTCACCACGACTCGACCAACTCGTTTCGTGGATCTCGTTTTGTGCGGCAAGAAACTGCTCCAATCGGTTACGGAAGGGTTGTGGAAAGACGTTTCACAGCTGTTTCAAAGACATTTAATTCATATCGCACAAAATCGATACAAAACACGATCGCATAAAAGGTGAAGTGACGTGTGACGGGATGGAACATCACGTGATCGCTCTGAGCGAATCAGTCTGGCGGCGGGAATGGAACATCACGTGATCGCTCTGAGCGAATCAGCGAGCTGTTCTGGAACCGGCTGAGATTAGCGGGTACTTCGCTGAAATGCGCTGAGGTAAATATGAATAAAAAATATGGATCGTCAAATATTTTGAGTTCAGCCATGTTCGTCGCACGCTCAATGGCCATGTCTATGTCAAATATCAAGCACGTAAGCCTCTCCGTTTAGGAGTCTATCGGTAACATTACACACACACACACACAAACTGTGTTTTATATATATAGATAAGCTATTTATACACGTTATCATTGCAGGAAAAATGCCTTGGGGAAGTGGGACATTATTAGTATTAATATTGTTTTGTAATAACATTAGAAATATGCGATTACATTAATTTTGTTATTAAAAGCGTCTTTGGAAAAACACCACGATAAATCTTCTTTGGAAATACGCCACGACGCTAATTTAATATTTATATACACCTCAACGTGCAACCCCATTGACGGCAATGGCGGGCAAACTTGCTCGGGGGGAGAAAACTCCCTTGCGTAGGGGGGAAAATGAACGACAACTTCATTGTGTAACCCTTCGTCATCCTGTCAAGTTTGGTTGAGATTGGATAAGTAACCGGGTCACTTACTTTACATCACTTTACATCACTTTCAAGGATCAATTTATTTGCTTTGAAATGTCAAATGTGGTTTTTGTTTCTTTTAAAGGTCACATTAACAAAATCTGGAATAATTTCAACATAATTCCAATGAACTTTTTGTTCTAAGTCATCTTGAAAAGTAAGTTCACCCCCACCAAAAAAATATTCCATAAACATGGGGATTCCATAAACAAAAATTAAACCCAAGTCAAGAAAAAAAAATATATTCCATATTAAATGCCAAGTCTGTAATTGTTTGTAAAGGAAATACAATTGGCCATGAGGTAAATGACTCATGGAAGAAACAACTATTGCTTTACTAACCTATGATGGCCTGTGTTGCCATCTGCTGGAGGAATTCATAAATACTCGTACAAATGTAGTCGTTGAAGGGAAGGTACAAACATTTCAACTTATATTATCTATAAAATCAAAGCATTTGTTTTTCCTTGCAGGTATTATAGAACCCTTGTATTTCCTTTAGTGTTGTTTTTATCAATAGTTGAGGTCTTTTCTTTGATTGCATATTGATTTGATTTCATATTAAATTAGTTTCTCCTACAATTGGATAGATTTTATCAGGAATGCTTGACCTTTATCCAACTATATGGTGTAGTTGCTGATATTATTGGGTGAAGACCAACCCATATGTAATCACAAAATATTGCTCAAGCACTTAGCCTTTGGCAATGCTGATAAACTAGCCTTTAGTGTTCGGGAAAATCTAAAGTTTTTCGTTTCAAAATCTCATCACAGGACAATGTTCTTTCCATAATTTTTACGAGCACTTAATGATGATAATTTAATGGTCTGAAAAATAATGTATTTGAAAGTAGTAGCTAGTAGGTGGTATTATGCTTCAGGTAGTCTGATTTGAACTTCCATTTCCATTTGGTGTTCCCATCTGGTCTGTCGAGTAGACCTCCAGAGCTGCATGATGCTGGGATCTGGGGTGTGTTCAGTTACCAAGTTTCTTGTGCAGCGCTCACCAAGTGCCTTAAGCACTCAAGCAAGCACTCCCTTCAAAGCCGTTGATAAGGAACGGCTGGCTTAGCAAGCTGCTTGGTAACTCAACATACCCCTGAAGTTGAATTATCACATATTTTGCAAATGTTGGTTTGTAAATGTCATTGCAATTCCATTGTCCATTGTAAGTCCATTACAATTCGTGCAAAAGTGCCTTGATGTCCCAGAATATATTTCTCTGAGATGTTTATAAATATACACAAACTTCTCCTGAGAGATGAGAGAAAACAAGATGGCTTTCAGGCTCAGTAAGATGTTTCTGAGTGGGCTTCATAAAGTATACTGCAAGAGTACTTCATTTCATTGAGCAACTGGCTTTCATTAGAATGGATCCATGGGAATGAGATGGGTGGTGGTAGGGAGGGTGGGTGGGGTTATTGGCTTAAACTGTTTGAAATATGGGTTCTATAATAAAAGTTAAACACCATTTTCCACAAGAAGAAAAATATATAAAACTTCATAGCCACCGTTGGTTTGAGTAATTTTGCTGTACGGAGATAAAAACTGTCAGTCGCTCATCTTTGGTAAGATGCCAAAACAAAATCTTCTGCATAGGTATACTCTCATGTGGTGTCTTTGTGCCAAGTTTGAACAAAATCGGACCATTCATGTCGAGAAATAGTTGGGGACACGTTTAAGTAACAAAATGGCCGCCGATCAGTCATCTTCGATCTGATCTCAAACGAAAATGGCATGCATAATTATTATTCATTATTTGTGTGCGAAGTTTGAACAAGATCGGTAAACACATGTCCGAGAAATGGTTGAGGACATGTTCAACATCGGGTTTGTTACAGCTAAAATGGCCGCCAGTCTACCAGTCAGCCATCTTTGATCAGATCACAAAATAAAGTGCGGTGCAAGTGGATACAGTCATGAACTGTGTTTGTGCCAAGTTTGAACAAAATCGGTCCTTGCATGTTCAATAAATGGTTGGGGACACATTTAAGTAACAGAATGGTCACTAGTCGGCCATATTGGATCAGATCCCGAAAACAAATGACGTGCATATGTAAGCCATTATTCATTTTCTGTTTGCCAAGTTTGAACAACATCGGTAAATGCATGTCCGAGAAATGGTTGAGGACGTGTTCAACATCGGGTTTTTTGTACAACTAAAATGGCCGCCAGTCGGCCATCTTTGATATCATTGCAAAACAAAACGATGTGCATATATACACCATCATGTATTGTCTTTTTGCTAAGTATTAACAAAATTGGCTGATACATCTCCGAGATATAGTTGTGGACTCACGCACGCACTAGACCCAATCCAATCCGAAAGCAGCCGTTTTGGACCAAGTCCAACTGGGGTTAAAAAAAACCCCTAAAATCCGTTTTCGACCTTGATTGAAGGCTTGCGCAATGAAGTTTCTAAATTGATTTAATGTTCGCAAAAATATACTTCTGTTTCTTCATATACAAATAATTTTCAAGGAATTTACAAGGAACTTCATTGCAGGAGGAGGCCAAGCCTGCACAATCATGCCAACATCTCAGCACCCTCTCACCCCCATCCTCCCCCTTTCACTCCCCCCATTTTCTTTTAAATCCCCATTACTTGCAGATGCCTACTTAACTCAATTTTAAAACTATCCACTGACACTACCGTCACTACCCTTACAGGGAGACCATTCCATGCATTCACCAATCTGAATTAAAGGCATCCGTCCTAAAACTCTTCTCTTTGTTCATAAAATGAGTGTCTATTCTGCTCCCTTGTCCTGGCAGTGTCTAGTCTGCGGAACAATTCTTCTGCACATATTTTGTTCATGCCCTTCGGTATGTACCTTGTAATCGACTGGCAATCACCCTTAATGATCATAAACATATCCATCTGATTCCCTTGCAAAAACCTCTTCTATATTGTAAAAACTCCTGTCTCTTTCATGCACTCCTCCTACTTGTAATCGACTGACTTGTAATCGACTGACTTGTAATCGACTCCAGCTAGCGCCAGAAGCAATCTAGTAGCTCGACGCCCAACCATCTCTATGGTAGCTACAGTATTCCTTCCTCTAATGTGGTGCCCCAAACTGAACACATTCCCGATGAGACTTCACCAAATTCCTAAATTGGTCTAAAGTTCCCCAACTATTCTATGGAACCTTTCTTAAATAATAGTGTTGCATTTGCTACTCTCCCATCCTCTGGTACCTGTCCTGACTCCAATGAGCTATAAAACATATCCGTGAACATCTCACTCATCTGCTCTGCCACCTCCCTCAATACTCTTGGTCTCTTGGATGCACCTTATCTGGCCCCAGCGCTTCAGCATTCCTTATTTTTCCTAGCAATTTCATTATCACATCTACTCTTACCTGCATCTCCTCTAGAAGCCCTTGCTCACCTCAGATAGATCCATCTCACCTTCATCTTCCAACAATTCTATGGTATTCCTCAAGGGGCCCACACTGATCATGACATGTTATTTTATCCCTCATATACTTAAATAATGTCTGGCTAGCAATCTTCTATCTATTATCATCATACTAAAATACGCCATTTGTGTCTGTCTGTCTGATGAATTTTTGATGCCAATACATTCTGTCGTTACTTATCCAATCTCAACCAAACTTGACAGGATGACGAAGGGTTACACAATGAAGGTGTCATTCATTTTCCCCCCCTACGCAAGGGAGTTTTCTCCCCCCGAGCAAGTTTGCCCGCCATTGCCGTCAATGGGGTTGCACGTTGAGGTGTATATAATTATTAAATTAGCGTTATCGTGGCGTATTTCCAAAGAAGATTTATCGTGGTGTTTTTCCAAAGACGCTTTTAATAACAAAATTAATGTAATCGCATATTTCTAATGTTATTACAAAACAATATATATACTAATAATGTCCCACTTCCCCAAGGCATTTTTCCTGCAATGATAACATGTATAAATAGCTTATAGTTATAATGGCGTTTCTATGGGAGCAACGGCTTCTACAGGAAGTAAAAATACTAGTACTGACTGCAAAGCCGCAATGAGCCGGCGAAGCCAAAACCTCTTGTCACTATTTTACCCATTACCATGGCATCAATAGGTTAGGTAGTTGGTAGTAGGTAGGTAGGTAGTTGGTAGTAGGTAGGTGTAGTAGGTACCGTACCTGGTAAGACTTGGTAAAAGAGAAGAGCAAACAGTCCTCCCCAATGGCAATACCTGCATACAATAAATGTCACAAGAAGCTTAAGGAAGTAACTATACGATGTGCTAGCTTAAGGCCTATTTTTAACTGGGCTTAACATACGTTTTCACAGTAAGTGTGTAGTCTTCTAACTTCAGTTGCTGTCAGGCGCCAGGGCTGGTTCTCTGACCCTACGGGCACGGCAGCTTCCTCCACCAGCAGACGTTAGCTTGCAGTGATTAATTCGGTGACTTCCGTCTCAACTTCGGATATTTCCGGCCGTGAAAAACTATCCGTATTTCTAAACTAAATATGTAAACCGCTTATACCGTATTTCTGGCCGTGAAAAACTATCCCATACGGCCGTGAGATTTCTAAAAAATAATTTTTCGTCAATGTGAGAATATTTGATGCCGTTTTCACCCTCCGAAACGCGTCATAAGCTTGTAAAAAAATTTTTTTTCAAATGCTCGAATCTCATTGGTTCTGGTCTTTGATGACGATTTTCGTTGAAGATAATGAGGTTGGTCTTAACGTATTTTAATTACTAATGAGAGGTTTCATTAGATTATGAATCAAAGAACGACGGGTGAAACAAACTCCGATTGAACTTTTTCGCAATTGTTTTATGCAAACTTCCGCATCCGGTCGATGGCTGTCTCCAGCACACCATCCAGTGAGCACTTTCATTTTAGAAATATTTTTGCAAATGCTCGACTCTCATTGGGTCCGGTGTTTGGTGACGCGTTTTGTTGAAGATAACCAGGCCCGTGCGGGCCGATGTTGGTCTTAAATTATTTTATTAATACATTGGAGGTGCATAAGATTGTGAATCAAACGATGACGGGTGAAAGAAACTCCTAATGAACGTTTTAAATTTGTTATGCATACTTCCGCATCCGCAAGATGGCTGCGTCCACGGCGCTTCAGATTCTCGAGCCAAGGCATAATCAGGTTTTCAACATAATACGTACTCGTTTATTGACAACACCGGCTTCGCCGGCTACTAGTACCGACTGCAAAGCCGCAATGAGCCGGCGAAGCCAAAACCTCTTGCCACTATTTTACCCATCACCATGGCATCAGTAGGTTAGGTAGTTGGTAGTACTTAGGTAGGTAGTTGGTAGTAGGTAGGTAGGTAGTTGGTAGTAGGTAGGTGTAGTAAGTACCGTACCTGGTAAGACTTGGTAAAAGAGAACAGCAGACAGTGCTCCCTAATACCTGCATACCTCTTGCCACTATTTTACCCATCACCATGGCATCAGTAGGTTAGGTAGTTGGTAGGAGGTAGGTAGGTAGTTGGTAGTAGGTAGGTGTAGTAGGTACCGTACCTGGTAAGACTTGGTAAAAGAGAAGAGCAGACAGTCCTCCCCAATGGCAATACCTGCATACAATACAATAAATGTCACAAGAAGCTTAAGGAAGTAACTATACGATGTGCTAGCTTAAGGCCTATTTTTAACTGGGCTTAACATACGTTTTCACAGTAAGTGTGTAGTCTTCTAACTTCAGTCGCTGTCAGGCGCCAGGGCTGGTTCTCCGACTCTCCGGGCACGGCAGCTTCGTCCACCAGAAGACGTTAGCTTGCAGTGATTAATTCGGTGAATTCCATCTCAACTTCGGATATTTCCGGCCGTGAAAAACTATCCGTATTTCTAAACTAAATATGTAAACCGCTTATACCATATTTCTGGCCGTGAAAAACTATCCCGTACGGCCGTGAGATTTCTAAAAAATAATTCTTCGTCAATTTTAGAATATTTGACGCCGTTTTCACCGTCCGAAACGCGTAATAATATTTTTTCAAATGCTCGAATCTCATTGGTTCTGGTCTTTGATGACGATTTTCGTTGAAGATAACGAGGTTGGTCTTAACGTATTTTAATTACTAATGAGAGGTTTCATGAGATTATGAATCAAAGAACGACGGGTGAAACAAGCTCCGATTGAACTTTTTCGCAATTGTTTTATGCAAACTTCCGCATCCGGTAGATGGCGCCCATCATTGAGCGCTTTCATTTTAGAAATATTTTTGCAAATGCTCGACTCTCATTGGGTCCGGTGTTTGGTGACGCGTTTTGTTGAAGATAACCAGGCCCGTGCGGGCCGATGTTGGTCTTAAATTATTTTATTAATACATCGGAGGTGCATAAGATTGTGAATCAAACGACGACGGGTGAAAGAAACTCATAATGAACGTTTTAAATTTGTTATGCATACTTCCGCCCATGCAAGATGGCTGCGCCCACGGCGCTTTGTATTCTCGAGCCAAGGCATAATCAGGTTTTCAACATAATACGTACTCGTTTATTGACAACACCGGCTTCGCCGGCTACTAGTACCGACTGCAAAGCCGCAATGAGCCGGCGAAGCCAAAGCCTCTTGCCACTATTTTACCCATCAGTAGGTTAGGTAGTTGGTAGTAGGTAGGTGTAGTTGGTACCGTACCTGGTAAGACTTGGCAAAAGAGAAGAGCAGACAGTCCTCCCCAATACCTAAAATACAATAAATGTCACAAGAAGCTGAAGGAAGTAACTATACGATGTGCTAGTTTAGGGCCTATTTGAAGAAATTTTAACTGGGCTTAACATACGTTTTCTTAGTATGTGTGTAGTCTTCTAACTTCAGTCACTGTCAGGGCTGGTTCTCTCCGGGCACTGCGGCTTCCTCCACCAGAAGAAGTTAGCTTGCAGTAAGATCAGTGCCGACAGATCAGACCATCGCGCCGTTTCAACGGCAATGTGTGACTCGTTAATCAAACCGAGCTTTCTTTCTTTATGTAAACCGCTTATACCGGTAGGTGCAGGACAACATCATAAATCACACAAACCTACTGAGCATGGGAGCATGGGATTGAAGCCTAATTCGGCTTTTT
Organism: Myxine glutinosa; assembly: GCF_964187855.1. Lineage (NCBI taxonomy): Eukaryota > Metazoa > Chordata > Myxini > Myxiniformes > Myxinidae > Myxine > Myxine glutinosa. The sequence continues at coordinate 74,092,635 of NC_136267.1, forward strand.
AGGTCTACCACTAAAGAAGAGAAAAATTCCGAAAATGGCCCAGAGTGGTTTACTTTCCAATTACGTTTCGTGAGAACATTGTTTTTTTATCTCGAAAAGAAGGTGATAGACGCTGATAGCGACCTGTAACTGTAAGTACTCCTGAACATCCTCAACAACACATATATGCTGGTGCGAGCACTCAAAGGTCTTTACACGCTTTAGAGAAATTTAGCAGTGTACAGTTAAAGTGTAGGCTTAAACTGGTAATTGAAACAGTGTAGATTGTAACCTGGTGAATGAGCAGGAGTCACATGACACTTTCTCACGAATTAGCTTGGGTACCCAAGACTTGGGTACATTTATGTCGTGGTTAAGCATAAACGTCGCCCTTCATGCCACATCTGATAGGTCGGTGTGGCGATGAAGAATAGAGGCGAAACATTGTTCCTCGTTTTGGCTTTGACCGAGTGACATGGCGTTTTGCAGAATCGAGTCGAAAAACACGTTGTTCAAGTGCTCGTACTTTTTCGCTGTGCAGTAAGCGAGTGACTTGATACGTTTCACAGTGCCCAAAGCAATGCCAATGACGATTTAGCTTAGGAAATTTGAGCATATGATGAGAACTAATTCGAGCAGCATATGCTTACGCGTGATTCGGTTGTTTTACACCAACCTCGTTCCCGGCGTCGCAGACGTCGCAGTGATTCCCATCGCAGTTCCCGGCGTCGCAGTGATTAATTCGGTGAAGAATTCCGTCTCAACTTCGGATATTTCCGGCCGTGAAAAACTATCCGTATTTCTAAACTAAATATGTAAACCGCTTATACCGTATATCTGGCCGTGAAAAACTATCCCATACGGCCGCGAGATTTCTAAAAAATAATTCTTCGTCAATTTTAGAATATTTGACGCCGTTTTCACCGTCCGAAACACGTAATAATATTTTTTCAAATGCTCGAACCTCATTGGTTCTGGTGTTTGATGACGATTTTCGTTGAAGATAACGAGGTTGGTCTTAACGTATTTTAATTACTAATGAGAGTTTTCATTAGATTATGAATCAAAGAACGACGGGTGAAACAAACTCCGATTGAACTTTTTCGCAATTGTTTTATGCAAACTTCCGCATCCGGTCGATGGCGCCCACCATCGAGCGCTTTCATTTTAGAAATATTTTTGCAAATGCTCGACTCTCATTGGGTCCGGTGTTTGGTGACGCGTTTTGTTGAAGATAACCAGGCCCGTGCGGGCCGATGTTGGTCTTAAATTATTTTATTAATACATCGGAGGTGCATAAGATTGTGAATCAAACGACGACGGGTGAAAGAAACTCCTAATGAACGTTTTAAATTTGTTATGCATACTTCCGCCCACGCAAGATGGCTGCACCCAAGGCGCTTCGGATTCTCGAGCCAAGGCATAATCAGGTTTTCAACATAATACGTACTCGTTTATTGACAACACCGGCTTCGCCGGCTACTAGTACCGACTGCAAAGCCGCAATGAGCCGGCGAAGCCAAAGCTTCTTGCCACTATTTTACCCATCACTATGGCATCAGTAGGTTAGGTAGTTGGTAGTAGGTAGGTGTAGTAGGTACCGTACCTGGTAAGACTTGGTAAAAGAGAAGAGCAGACAGTCCTCAAAAAAACATGACCCATCACCAGGGACATCTACTGCAGCATATTCCCAAAAAGAAGACAATGGTGTCACATCCGATGGCTTTACTTGGTGCAACGTAAAAACCTCTCTCAAGTTACCACGGACTGTTGTCAAATCATGTTTCAGTGATGATAGCACTGGTGGAGGTTGTACCATTTTTCCTTTCATTTCGGTTCTTTTTCTTTCTCCGTAACAGACAACAGTGCCCAAAGCAATGACGATTTAGCTTAGGAAATTTGAGCATATGATGAGAACTATTTCGAGCAGTATATGCTTACGCGTGATTCGTTTGTTTTGCACCAACCTCGTTCCCGGCGTCGCAGACGTGTCGAGGGCGCTGGTAAGATGTCCTGTGTCGAGGGCGCTGATTGGCTGATTCGGTTCTCCGACGGCCACGAGATTTCTAAAAAATAATTTTTCGTCAATGTGAGAATATTTGACGCCGTTTTCACCATCCGAAACGCGTAATAAGCTTGTAAAAAAATATTTTTTCAAATGCTCGTATCTCATTGGTTCAGGTGTTTGATGACGATTTTCGTTGAAGATAACGAGGTTGGTCTTAACGTATTTTAATTACTCACGAGAGGTTTCATTAGATTATGAATCAAAGAACGACGGGTGAAACAAACTCCTATTGAACTTTTTCGCAATTGTTTTATGCAAACTTCCGCATCCGGTCGATGGCACCCACCATCGAGCGCTTTCATTTTAGAAATATTTTTGCAAATGCTCGACTCTCATTGGGTCCGGTGTTTGGTGACGCGTTTTGTTGAAGATAACCAGGCCCTTGCGGCCGATGTCGGTCTTAAATTATTTTATTAATACATCGGAGGTGCATAAGATTGTGAATCAAACGACGACGGGTGAAAGAAACTCCTAATGAACGTTTTTAATTTGTTATGCATACTTCCGCCTCCGTAAGATGGCTGCGCCCACTGCGCTTCGGATTCTCGAGCCAAGGCATAATCAGGTTTTCAACATAATACGTACTCGTTTATTGACAACACCGGCCTCGCCGGCTATTATATACCACAAACACGTATGCTTAGCTTTTTAAACAGTCACTAATGCTCTTTATAACACTACATGAAGAAATTTGGAGGAATCCCGACATCCATGAAGTAAGGTTTACTTACAGAACTGAGCGAAGATCTACTGTGCTCTATATAACCCACAAATGTTGGGTTAATAACATGGCCCTTTCTGCCGCTACCATGGCATTTTTCATAGCGAACTTTTGAAACTCGCTTCTTCTGTTTCATATGAAACTGAAAGGGAAAAGCTCGGGTTGTGCTCCTTTACCAAGCATCTAGCTAGCTCCGCTTGCCAAGCCAGCCGTTCCTTAACGGTTTTGAATAGAGTGCTTGCTCAAATGATTCAACCACTTGGCGATCTCTCCACAAGAAACTTGGTAAATGAACACACACCCAATGTTCTTGAGATCCGACCATAGATCGACTGTAATTTATATACCCCAAAGAGGAATGACCCTTCCTGCCCCTCCCGGACGGAGTCTGCGGGTGTGCTCGTACATATAAATGTAAAAGCGAAGGAGCTGTGCTCCTACGCGACTTGAAAGGATTGACGCGAGAAAAGACGGGAATTCGTCCGAGTTTCTTTATTGAACAAAACCAAAACTCGGGTACTCTGAAAAGCCCGTTTATCGGGCAGCAATATATATATGCAATCAAACACGTCATGCCGGAGCGTTTGCCCGGGAAAGGCGAGACTGGGCGTGCCCGGGCGGCCTGGGCGAGCCCGGGAAAGGCAAGTCTGGACATGCCCGGGAAAGGCGAGACTGGGCGTGCCCGGGCGGCCTGGGCGAGCCCGGGAAAGGCGAGTCTGGGCATGCCCGGGAAAGGCGAGACCGGGCGTGCCCGGGCGGCCTGGGCGAGCCCGGTACAGTGATCGCTCCCTGGTTGCGTCTTCGGCAGGTGTAAGGCGATTGTGTATGCTCAGCGGCAACCGCTACACGCGCCCCCCCCCCCAGAATCAACTAGCACCGGCAGGGTCAATTTAAGGGGGGACCCGATGACCCGGCCGAAGCGACCCCTGGAGGGTCGTGGGGTGGGGGGGGTCCGGTGTGGTAGTGGGTGGTCGAGCGGGGGGAACCGTGGGGGGGGGGGAGGAGGGCGGCCTCGCCACGGAGGAAGGGCCAACTGTGGTGGTTGGTCGACGTCCACGTGTGCCGGCTTGAGGCGGTCCACCGAAATCCGGTCCGACCTGCCGCCGACGTCGATGACGAAAGACTTGTCGTCCTGTCACAGGACCCGGAAGGGCCCATTGTACGGCGGCCGGAGTGACCCCCGGTGTGCGTCATGATGCACAAAAACGTACTCTGCTGTGCGAAGCGCTGGGGGGGACGTAGAACTGGGGGCCACCGTAGCGGGACGTTGGCACGGGGGCAAACCGTCGGGCGGCCTCCTGGAGGTCCGAGTGCTGGCGAGCTGCGGACCAGGGACTGGTAGCGTCGGGCACGAACTCGCCCGGGACGCGTAGCGGCTGGCCGTAGACGAGCTCGGCGCTGGACGCCTGGAGGTCCCCCTTGGGGGCCGTGCGGAGGCCCAAAAGGACCCAAGGCAGCCGGTCGGCCCAACCGCCGTCCTGAAGGCCGGCCATGAGCGCGGCCTTCATGGAGCGGTGAAAACGCTCGCACAACCCATTGGCTTGGGGGTAGTAGGCCGTGGTATGGTGGAGCTTGACCCCCAGGTTGCGGGCGACCGCGCCCCACAGCTCGGAGGTGAACAGCGGACCGCGGTCCGAAGAGATGTCCGCCGGTGCGCCGAAACGGGCGACCCAGGTGGCGAAGAAAGCCTGCGCCATGTCGGCGGCGGTGGTGGAAACGAGGGGAACGGCCTCCGGCCACCTGGTGGTCCTGTCCACCATGGTGAGCAGGTGTGTGAAACCTCGTGATGGGGGAAGGGTCCCACCAGGTCCACGTTGACGTGGTCGAAACGCCGTTCGGCCACGGTGAAAGGTGCCAGCGGGCCTGGGTGTGGCGGTGGGCCTTGGCCCGCTGGCAGGCCGTGCAGGCGTTGGCCCAATCGCGGACGTCCCGTCGAAGTCCGTGCCAGACGAAACGCGCCGCCACCAGTTTCTCGGAAGCTTTCCGGCCCGGGTGGGAAAGGCCGTGGAGGGAGGCGAAAACGCGGCGCTGCCAGGTAACGGGCACGATGGGGCGAGGCTGGCCTTGGGAGACGTCACAGAGCAGGACAGTGTCCGCGAAGGGGATGTCGGCCAGGCGGAGGCCCGTGTCCGCCGCCCGGAGGGCTTGCACCATGGTGTCGGTGGTCTGGTCGGCCGCCATAAGGGCGAAGTCAACGTCGAGGTGGACCACGTTCGCGCTGGTCCGAGAAATACAGTCGGCCACGGCGTTGTCTTTTCCGGCGACGTGCCGGATGTCCGTGGTAAACTCCGACACGGCGGAGAGGTGGCGCTGCTGGCGGGCCGACCACGGCTCCGTGACTTTGGCCATCGCGTAAACCAACGGCTTGTGGTCGACGAAAGCCGTGAACGGGCGGCCCTCCAGGAGGTGGCGGAAATGGCGAACGGCCAGGTATAGACCGAGGAGCTCGCGGTCAAATGTGCTATATTTTATCTCGTTCGGCCAGAGTTGCCGGCTAAAAAAAGCAAGTGGCTGCCAAACCCCGTTCACCCATTGTTCGTGTACGGCACCCACCGCATAGTCGGAGGCGTCCGTAGTGAGGGCGATGGGAGCGTCGAGCACCGGGTGAGTAAGCAGCGTTGCGTCGGCAAGGGCCAGCTTTGCGCCTGTGAATGCCGCGTCCATGGCTGCGGACCAGACGACATCATGCTTGGCCGGCTTGCTCCGGAGGGCTTCGTAAAGGGGCCGCATGAGCTGAGCAGCGCGGGGCACGAAACGGTGGTAGAAATTCACCATGCCGAGGAACTCCTGCAGGGCCTTGATGGAGCGGGGATGCGGGAACTCGGTGATGGCCTCGACCTTGGTTGGCAGCGGCACGGCCCCGTTCCTGGTGATGCGGTGGCCCAAAAAGTCAACGGCCGTCGTGCCGAAGTGGCATTTGGCCGGGTTGATGATTAAGCCGTGCTCGCTGAGGCACCCGAATAGTGTTCGGAGGTGGAGGAGGTGCTCGGCCCGGGACGGGCTGGTGACGAGGATGTCATCCAGGTAGACGAAGAGGAACGGCAGGTCGCGCAGCATGCCGTCCATCAAGCGCTGGAGCGCCTGGGCCACGTTCGAGGCCAAACGGCATTCTCAGGAATTCGAACAGGCCGAATGGCGTGATGACGGCCGTTTTTGGGACGTCGGCCGGCCTGACAGGTACCTGGTGGAATCCCCGTATTAGGTCAATTTTCGAGAAAATGACCCGCCCCGCCAAACGGGCGGAAAGGTCCTGGATGTGCGGGACCGGATACCTGTCGGGGGTGGTACCGTCGTTGAGGCGGCGGTAGTCGCCACATGAGCGCCAGCCGCCCCCTGGCTTCGGCATGATGTGCAGTGGCGAGGCCCACGCGCTATCGGAGCACCGCACGATGCCGAGGTGCTCCAATGCATCGAACTCGGCCTTTGCCACGGCGAGCTTGGCCGGGTCGAGGCGGCGGGCTCTGGCGTAGACCGGCGGGCCCGTAGTTGGTATGTGGTGCTCGATACCATGTCTCACTGCGACGGCCGAAAACGTCGGCCGCGTGAGGGCCGGGAACTCTGCGAGCAGGCGAGCGAACTCATTCGCCGCCGGGAGGGCGCATGCTAGTTCGGTCGGTGCGGAGCTGCTCATCGTGCATGCCAGGGAGCTGAAAGTCTCGGCATTGACAAGGCGACGCCGTTTGACGTCGACCAGCAGCCCGTGCGTGCAGTGGAAGTCGGTGCCTAGCAAAGCCATGGGCACGCTCGCCGTCACAAAGGTCCAATTAAAGCACTGGTTGCCGAAGCAGAGGGTGACGTTGCGCGGGCCGAAGGTGCGGATAGCCGATCCGTTGGCAGCGACCAAGGAGGGGCCGCAAACGGCGGTCTGCCTGTCCTGCTCGGAGGCGGGTATGACGCTCAGTTGGGCGCCGGTGTCACAAAGGAGACGCCGCCCGGACGCTTTGTCCTTGATGAAAAGCAAGTTGCCCGAGTGGCCGGTGCTCATGGTTGGTAATGAATGCCGGCCCGGCCATTTCCCGACTTGCCGAAAGTGCACGGGGGTCGGCATGTCCGAGCCTTGTGTCCGAACCTGGCGTGGTAATAACACCACGCCTGGTCAGGTGGAGGCCCCGGCCGTTGTGTTGGAAGGGTCGGTGCGGCGTGGCGGCCGCCAGTTGCACCGGCAGTTCGGCCTCCAACCGCACAGGGCGCTCGGGCGTCGCCTCAGACGGTGGCGGGCTCCAGGTAGCCGCCCCGATGTGCTGGCCTGCCGAGGAGATCTTGTCGGCTTCCCTGGCGAGGGCGCGGGGATCCGTGATCTGCGTGCCTGCCAGGGCGAAGCGTACCTGGCTAGGCAGCTGGCGGAGGAACAGCTCTCGGAAAAGAAAATCCGGGGAGTGCTCACCGAGCAGCGAGAGCATGTAGTCCATTCGCTCGGACGGGCGCGTGTCGCCGAGCTCGGGCAGGTCGAGCAGGCGTCGTGCGCGTTCTGCCGGTGAGAGGGCGAATGCATCGAGGAGGAGCGTCTTGATCGCGCCATACTTGTCAGCGGCTGGCAGGTGCTGGAGGAGGCCCAGGGCGCGGGCCGCGGTGGCAGAGCCGAGTGCCGCTACCACATGGTGGAAGCGGGTGTCGTCGGCGGTAATGCCTCGCAGGGCAAACTGGGAGTCCGCTTGGGCGAACCAATCCACCGCGTGAGCCTCCCAGAGGTAGGCAGTTTAAGGGCAACTGCCGTGTCCATGTCGCGGGTCACCAGTGAAGGAGCTGTGCTGCTACGCGAGTTGAAAGGATCGACGCGACAAAAGACGGGAATTCGCCCGAGTTTCTTTATTGAACAAAACCAAAACTCGGGTACTCTGAAAAGCCCGTTTATCGGGCAGCAATATATATATGCAATCAAACACGTCATGCCGGAGCGTTTGCCCGGGAAAGGCGAGACTGGGCGTGCCCGGGCGGCCTGGGCGAGCCCGGGAAAGGCAAGTCTGGACATGCCCGGGAAAGGCGAGACCGGGCGTGCCCGGGCGGCCTTTGCGAGCCCGGGAAAGGCGAGTCTGGGCATGCCCGGGAAAGGCGAGACTGGGCGTCCCCGGGCAGTCTGGGCGAGCCCGGGAAAGGCAAGTCTGGACATGCCCGGGAAAGGCGAGACCGGGCGGCCTGGGTGAGCTCGGGAAAGGTGAGTCCGGGCATGCCCGGGAAAGGCGTGTCTGGGCATGTCCGGGCGGCCTGGGCGAGCCCGGTACAGTGATCGCTCCCTGGTTGCGTCTTCGGCAGGTGTAAGGCGATTGTGTATGCTCAGCGGCAACCGCTACAAAAGTTTGTTTGTTCATTTGTGCCTCATGGACAGCCTAAGGAAGTGACTTAGAGAGGGACGAGGGGGTGCATGGGGGGTAACTTTTCACGACAAAAAACATGGGCGCATCAAATTTAGACTAGGGGCGTGCCCAATAGGTGTGGCAGCAGGGCGTGCCCAAGGAGCGTGGCTTCCTCTGACTATAAAAAGCCCACTAAACTAAATTGCGTGACTGACTATATATTTTCCGGGCAACGCCGGGTAACTGCTTGTGTTTAATATTTTTGGGCATATCATTTTCATATTCTATTTTGGCTTGTTGGGTTATTTTCTTAACTAGTTTCTGTTTACTTCTATACTGCCATGATTCAGACTCCAGTTCTGTTATTTTGTACTCGATGAATGTCTTCTCCTCCATAATAACACGGTTTACCCTGCTCATCCACATTGCTCTTTTTCGGCGTCCACCTTTACCCCATCACTGAAATAAACCAACTCTTCACCCTGCACAATTGCTCTTTGACGGATGCCAAGAGCTCTGATGCAGACGGCCAACTTGTTCGTTTTACCCAATCAAGAGCACCTAACTCACTTCTCGTATGTTCAACGTTTGCCTTTTCGAAAACCAATAGTCTTACACTACCAGGACGATCCCGAACCACACATCTCAACAATAGAGATGCACACATTATGTTGTGGTCATCTGTCGCCAGATGTTCTTCCACCTCCACATCCTCCTCCACTATATTGGGATCATTGCATAAAAAGGTCTAACACTGCACTTTCCCTCATGTGCTTTTCTACAAACTTACTTCTTGGAAAGCAATAAAATGAAAATACATGAATGATCGTTCTAAGGCCATTTTTACCCGTTAGAGCGGCGGCTAGCCTTGCGGGCCCCATGGCAGTCATGGTTCCCTGTTTTGAGGTAATGTTTTTATAGCCGGATGCCCTTCCTGGCGCCAAACCTTAGTCACCTCCTACGATGCGCAGGGATACGGTGTACCTATTCTAAATTCTAAATTGGGGTACACACCAGCATCATTCATCCCAGCAAGCTGGTACTCAATTTGCCGACCTCAGAGGGATGACAGTCAACCCCCCTGGCGTTCATTCAGCGATCGACCGGGATTCGAATTCAGCATCCTAGAATCCCAAGCCTGCGCCCTAACCACTAAGCCAACACCAAGCTTGACAAGGACGAAATTATTCGATTTTGGTGAAGATCCGGATTCGGATTCGGCTCCTATAATCTTTTAAGTGATTCTTCACCATTGGGAGATAGGGCCAAAAACGATACATAGCAGGATATCTCAAAAAGTTGTGGACGGATTTGGACGAAACTTGGTGGACCGGTTGGGGGTCTGACAAGGACAAATAGATTCGGTTTTGGTGAAGATCTCAATATGGATTCGCATATGATAATTATTTAATTTCCAAGTGATTCTTCACCATTGGAAGATGGGGCCAAAAACGATACATAACAGGATATCTCAAAAAATTATGGAAAAGCAATCCTGGATTCTTGGAAAGCATTCCTGGATTCAATTTAGTAAAAATCATAATCTGTTCTGCGCTTTCCCCATTCATGGACCCAATATATCCTGGCAAATTAAAGTTGCCCACAATCAACAAATATATTTGGCTAAGTTGTGTTTGTAGAAACATTTGTCCATTGGATGCCAATTTCCATCAGTTTGCATTGGTTAAATTTCGTCATTTACCGCCCATGGATATGACAGGTAGAGTATAAGGTAAGGGGGGACACCACATTTGGCTCCTGTTTACATCTTTTATACCCAGCACACAAACAGTGAACCTGCTTCCATTTGTCACATAAGTGTTCAGTAGTAAAAAAAAAAAGTGTTCAGTATATTGCTAATTGGTACATTTATTGATAATAAAATTGATCGCAGGTTGGATGAGCAGGATGTAATTTTCCCCACATCAGCTATTCCCTCCATTCCTATGTAAAGATGCAAAGCAGTGACTGCACAGGACTGACAATCTTTTCAACTTTTCTTTCCATCTGTCATGAAACATTTTCGTCGAACACGTGAACAACCTTTAAAGTAGGCAACATGATGATGTGACGTCAGTTTGATGCGTCCTGTGTTTGCTTAACTGGAAGGATGCCCTCAGTTTGGAACACACACTTCCAGAAAGGCCCATGTGGTTCTAATCCAGTCCTTTGAAATATCCAGTAGAGGGCGACACAACTGTGCTCAAAACATGCTGTGAAAAGAGAACATAGAGCTGCTTTAAGACGTGAAAATGGAGGCCTTCAGGACACGACTACTCTATTCAGGGCCATAGGATTGAAAATGGAGGAGGGGGTACATTTTTAGTAACATGCTCGCTCACCAGTAACCCTTTTCATTTAGGAGAATTTGGAAACTCTTCCCTAATATTGTTTTCTACATCCACAAAACAAACACACAGGGCAAATTGTTCTTCGGTATGGGATGTTACTTCATCTGCCATGATGCTGAAGTCCTTGCTTTTTCAATATCCACCATGATAGCACGCATAATTACATGTTTAGCCATGATCTCCAGCTGCACTTTATTCTGTCTGTGGTGACATATATGTAACACACTTAATTCGTTGAGCCTGCAGTTGATTGTTCAGACTTCAGGGTATCATTACCTCTGCCACCAAAGCTGAATAGACATTCTGCTTTCATCCGTGCATCTGTTTGTTTATCCGCCTTTGAGCAGGATATCTCATGTTGTCAACAGATTAGGACAAGATTTGGTGGAAAGGTTGGATGTGTGACAAGGACGAATCGATTTGATCTTGGTTCAGATCCAAATCCAGATCCAAACTATCAATAGGATATATGAAGTAAGCTGCTCAGCCTGATGGAGTATGTGTTCTACCGAGTGCCATTCTATGCTATTGGCTTCCCTAGTTGTTTTCTAAACGAGCCGATGTTTACGCCAACACTGATCAGAGTCTGACTGGTGTTTTGTATATACGAGTAATAAATGCCTTTTCCTTACCCAGATTAACACAGCTCATCTTTCTGCTTAACCATCATGTTCTCCTTACTGCCTCAAGCATTACACCTCAATGAAATGCACTTACCGTGTACACTGCACATTTCCATATATGTATATATTGCTATGAATTCGGGTAGAGAGATATATAGAACCAGGTAGATCTGAATAGGTATCATGCTTCGTCTGTCACGATAGGGGATCTACCTGTAATAAGTTCTGTGTTTTGCCTGGTTTGTCGGGATAAGCTGTATGGGTGTCCCCGCTACGAGGGAGCGGGGCATGCTATGTAGTACAGGGATTATGGATAAGATTCCTTCGTTCGTCGTTTCCCCCCCGTGGCCAAACCTTTGTCCCTTATGGCAACGCAATCTATATATATAAAACACAGTTTGTGTGTGTGTGTGTAATGTTACCGATAGACTCCTAAACGGAGAGGCTTACGTGCTTGATATTTGACATAGACATGGCCATTGAGCGTGGGACGAACATGGCCGAACTCAAAATATTTGACGATCCATATTTTTTATTCATATTTACCTCAGCGCATTTCAGCGAAGTACCTGCTAATCTCAGCCGGTTCCAGAGCAGCTCGCTGATTCGCTCAGAGCGATCACGTGATGTTCCATTCCCGCCGCCAGACTGATTCGCTCAGAGCGATCACGTGATGTTCCATTCCGTCACACGTCACTTCACCTTTTATGCGATCGTGTTTTGTATCGATTTTGTGCGATATGAATTAAATGTCTTTGAAACAGCTGTGAAACGTCTTTCCACAACCCTTCCGTAACCGATTGGAGCAGTTTCTTGCCGCACAAAACGAGATCCGCGAAGCGAGTTGGTCGAGTCGTGCTGACCAAGATAGCGACACGGCGGCTTCACTTTTCACGGAGTATGAGCGTTCTATATATTTTCAATTCAGTGCGCCCGTGATTTGTGGCATAGACATGACCATTGGGCCTTCACGGTGTAATTTGTGCGAGGCTTTTGTCCGAGTGAGCTTGAGTCGAGAGGGCGAATGTACGGGTTGGGAATGTATGGGTCTCCCTTCCCCCGCCCGGCAACGCCGGTACTGGAGGACGTCACAGGATCGGTGAGTCTCCAAAATCAACTTCGTGCTGTTGCGAATATGCAGGACTATGTCCCGATTGTTGTGCTGCTCTCCGACCATGAGAACTGCAACGTCATTGTTGACTGGCCATCCCCTTCCCTCCCCCTTCCCCCTCCCCCCTCCCCCCTCCGTCCCCCTTCCCTTCCCCCTACCCCTCCCCCCTCCCCCTCCATTTCCCCCTACCCCTCCCCCTCCCCCTCCATTTCCCCCCTCCCTTTTCCCCCTCCCCCCTCCCCTCCACCCTACCCCCTCCCCTTCTCCCCTCCCTTTTCCCCCTCCCCTCCCACACCCTTCTCCCCTCCCCTTCTCCACTCCCCCTCCCTTTTCCCCCTCCCCTCCCCCTCCATTTTCCCCCTCCCCTCCCCCACCCTTCTCCCCTCCCCCCCTCTTCTCCCCTCCCCCCCCGTTCCCTCCCCCCCCGTTCCCTCCCCTCCCCTCCCCCCCCTTCCCCTCCCCTCCCCTCCCCCCCTCCCTCCCCTCCCCTCCCCCCCCCATCCCCTCCCCCCACCCAGCAATGCCAGGTACTTCTGCTGGGTCCCCCCTCCCCCTCCCCCCGTTCCCTCCCCCCCCGTTCCTCCCCTCCCCTCCCCCCCTTCCCCTCCCCTCCCCTCCCCTCCCCCCCCTTCCCCTCCCCTCCCCTTCCCCCTTCCCTCCCCTCCCCTCCCCCACCCAGCAATGCCAGGTACTTCTGCTGGGTCCCCCCTCCCCTCCCCCCTCCCCCCTCCAGCCCCTCCGGCCCCTCCCCCCTCCCACCCCTCACGCCCCTCCCCCCTCCCACCCCTCACCCTCCCCATCCCCCCCTCTTCTCCCCTCTCCCCCTCCACTCTTCTCCCCTCCCACCCGTTCCCCTCCACTCCCCTCCCCCCCGTTCCCCTCCCCTCCCCTCCCCCCCATTCCCTCCCCTCCCCTCCCCCCGTTCCCCTCCCCTCCCCTCCCCCCCGTTCCCCTCCCCCCCGTTCCCCTCCCCTCCCCTCCCCCGCCCGGCAATGCCGGGTACTTCTGCTAGTCTCCTATAACACTTAGATAGGCCCTTAGTGCACAACAGTAATTAAATTCCCCTCCCTTACAACAAGACTGTGGAAGACAGGCAGGCAATGGCCGCGTACAACACCGGCGTGGGCGTCAGACATCGAGCAAGGCTGGGAGTCACGCCAAAGAGGACTGTTGATTGGCCAGGGGGAGGGGCGAGCAACACCACAGTGCGGGAGGCACTCGACCAGCGAAACAGAACCTTTGAAAGGTCTAAAGTACGAGGCTCTGATTGGGAACGCGCGAGATTGACGTCGCACGCAAGGTGATAAAAGGACGCGCTGCACGACATCTTCTCTCTTGGCTCTCTTGGCTCACATGGCTTCTTCTTGTCTCTGCCATTTCCCTCTCGGTGCGTTTCTGGGGTTATTCGTACTCGTTCCCCTCGTCGTTCCCCTCGTGCTTGAAGCTCGTTCTTTTTGCCTTTGAGCTGGTGGTCGTTGGTTCGCCATCTTCGTGGTGCTTGGAGCGGTGCTCGGTCCTTCGTGGTGCTTTTGGTGCGGGAGCAAGGTTCGGTGCTGTGAGCAGGTGGGACCTCGAGGGCGGTCGACGAGGAGCCTAGAGTGGGGCGTGCCGCCCGGGGCATGGCGGAGCGCATGGGCGAAGCGGACGGAGGGTTTCTTTGCGCCATAGCCTCGAGCCGCATTGGACGGCGGACACGACTGCAGACAGATAAGCTCGCACCCACGAACCATTACACGACGAGACATTTCCTTTCGTAATTCATTTTCTTTTGTGGTGTATTCAAAGTCTGTGCGTGGGATCCCAATTTAGGACTATTTATTTCATCGTCGCGTTTCATTATATCGGGTTCCGTTCAATAAATTCCTATTTGTGTACATTTTACCCCGGATTCCCATTTGAGTTAGTTCCCTCTCCAGATACGTGTTTCCGCCTCTTCTTCTTCATTCTTTCACCCGTGCTGTGATAGCAAAATCCGTATTTGGTCGTCACCTCAATTAAAGTCGTTTGGTCATTCGCGAGCCTTGGTATTAACCGGAGGGTATTCGCATGACAACTGGTGTCAGGGGTGGGATTGAACCCTGTTATAAATTAGTGTCAAGAGTGTGGAGAATTTGGACGGAAAATTTTCGCAGTCGGAGGCGATAAATTTGCATCGTCGATCGGTGTGCGGGACGTGAACAGCGCGTCAGTTAAAATTAAATCGGTTCCTGTTGTAAAATACGCATGGGGAAGCGACCTCTTCTTTATGGATGGAAGAGGTAAACAATATGGAAGAAAGGAGAATGGAAGGTGCGTTGAGCCTTGGGGGTGAGTCGGAGGTAGATGGGGTAGAGAGCAGTAGTGGAGCTTTCCCCGCCGTAGGGACGGCCCCCATAGATGCCCAGGCCTTATTGAAATTTATGAGGGAATTAATAAACGGTAGTAGTGAGAAAATGAATAACACCATGAAGGTAATGAACGATAAAATGGAGGCTCAGGGTGAGCGGTTGGAAAAATAAAATCGATGGGTTAAAAGGAGAAATGTGGAGATTTGGTGCCGTTGGGGCTCAAGAGGAGCCAAGGGTTGCAGAAATTCAATCAGTACCGGGGAAATTCAAATTGGGAATTGCACCGGGAATGGCAATTGAAATAAATGTGGAAGATAGGGAAGGAAATTTGGAAGGAAATGGGGAAGGTAGAAATTTAAATGGGGAAAATTTGATTGCGGCATGTGAAGAGGTGAATGGGGAATGCCGACAGATAGATGGGGAATGCCATCAGGTGAATGTGGATTGTGAAAATTGTAATGGGGAATTTTTCCCACCTGGTGGGCTGGAGGTTTATCGGGGCCAGGTGGATGCCAACACCCCAACCGGGGGATGAATTCGGAATGGTGCAGCACCAGGGTGGTGGTGCAGAGCAAGAGGGGATAACAAAAGGGGATAACAATAGGGGGGGGGGGGTCCGAGTAATCGAGCTGGACCGGGTATTTATTGGGGAAGAAGGCCTGTGGGGGCCAGAAATGATGTGTAATGATAATGAGCATGATTTGATCCAGCGGCTGGAGACCTGGGACAGTCCCATGGAGGTAGAGTTTGACCAGGCCCAAAGGAGTTTGGGGGAGAAGGTGAGTCGGTCCGAGGAGGTGGTTGAAGTGACCGAGGGGACCCTCACCATGCACTGCGGTTTGGTGGCGGAGCCTCCAAAATTGGACAACCAGTTGGGGGAGTGTGTTGGCTCCGGGCTGGATTTGGACATTGGAGGATCGGGAGATAGAGCCTCGGGAAATTTGGTACCTGTAGGGAATTTGAACCAGCTGCAGGGAGGGGCAGAACAACCTGTGGTAGGGGTTGTTACCTGCAGCTGTGGTTGTTGGACACCTGGGGCCAAATTTTTTAAAAGGAAATCTAAAATAAAATTAAAATGGGAATTTGATTTGGAGCAGCCATGGAGGGAGTTGGTACCCGGGCTGCGGGATGTGGACCGGGGGAGGTCATTCGGGATGGCCTCAGGGAAAAGTTGCCCCTTTCAAAATTTTGTTATGCCAGCCAGCTGGGGCGCTGTGCTGGCGAAATTTGGACGTGGGGTCCAGCCATGGGTGTCCTGGTACGACCTGGGCCAAAGGGGGGTCTGGTGAAGTGTGACGTCCCTTGTCCGTTGGGGCGCCGCCCGAGCGTGTGGCTCTGGCCGACAGGATCACCGGACCCTGGTGGGGGTTAAGACCTCCAGGGGGTCCGAGGTGGTTTCTCAAGCCTGGGATGGCATTTATTGAGGACCACTAGGGGGAGGTGTTGTGGGTCGTGCTTTGGTGGTGGCTCTGCGGACAGCCAACTTGGGCCTGATGTGGTGACCACCCAGGCAAGCGGCCCGACACCCTCCTCCTGAGACTCTGGGACAGCCAGCATGTGGTGACCTGCTATGCTGTGCTGTGCTATGGACGCGGATCGAACCGCATGGACAGGAATTAGATAGCCCACCGGACAACCATTGGGGCATCTGTGGAACATGATGGTGAGAATGATCTTCCACAGATGTCTCGTTATGATTTGTGGACTCTTGGTTTGGGAAGAGAGCCATGGGATTGATGAATCAGGAATTGGTAACGTCCCGAGCATATGGGCCATGCTCGGCTGGCATGTGTATGGCAAAGCATCTTTCTTTGGTTGAGATTAGTGAAATGTGAAAAATGTTTGGCATGGGTAATCTGTGGGTTAGATGCAAATTTAAGGGTGTACGAGGTATTTTGTGAAGATAAATGGTGGTCACTGCACAGTGACACCATTATTGATCCAGGTGTGCTAGACCAGAGTGTTGGAGGCTGGAATAAAAATTCATAGGTTAGCAGGACACAGCCTTCAACTGGTTGTGGGGGCGACTGTGCCAATATTTGGGACGCGGGATCATGGGGATGGAGTTGGGAGTCTGAGGGTCAACGTGGTGCTGTGCGTGTCCGAGGTGTGTGGACCATGTCTTCTGGGTGGGTCTCCTGGTGGAGCATGGTCGTTGACTGGATCTTGGTGTGGTCAAGTGTGGGTGGGCACTGGGGGCTGCATGTGGTCGGACTGGGGGATGATGTGGAGGTGCAGGGGACGTGGCTGTTGGGATGCCACGCACTGCGACTGTGCCCCCCAGGTCCGAGGCCTTGGGAATGGTGGAGTTAGCAGCAGGTGCTCACCACATTGGCCAGCTGGGGCTGGTGCAGCTGTGTTCCTCGCAGGGGGGCCGGAGGATGGATGGTGGGTCGCACCCTTATGAACACTCATGGGCCGTGTTGGCGTTTTGACTGCTCACCTTGTCCCGATGACCCTTGCACGGTGGAGGTGTGGAGCTGTCGTAGCCACATGTAGTTGTTTAGAACAGTTCACCATTCGATGCGGATCCACATACCTGGCAGTATAGTGGGGAGAAAAGTGAAATTTGGTAAAAATTTGATTGGTCCAATGAGAAATTTTGGGATTTTGAGGGTGGATGGCACTTTGGACCTGACCAACTGGTAATTACCTGCTCATCAAGGTAGAGGTAAGGCCTTGATGTTTACTGCCCCAGGCTTCAGGACTTGCTTATGGAAATTTAGGGACATGTAATTTGGAGTTGGGGGAGGGTGAGAGTGATGACATGGCCGGTGAGGGGGATGGAATGTGTGCCACAGAGTCTTGTGGGTGGCGTTTGTTTTTTGTGTTGTGGTTATGTGTTTTTATGTGGACTTGAGGATGGAGAAAATGGACGAGTGATGATTATTGAGTGATTATTGTATTTTGAAAATGTGTAATGGTAAAATGTGAACCGGGGATTTCACATGAGGCAGGCCATGGCAAATCTTTTTGTAACATCTGCTCTGAATTGTGTTGGAAAATTGAATGGCAGCGGGGGAGGAAATGTGTTTTGGGATCTTGTGGGTGGGGAAGGTGTGTGTGTCCGCAGGTACAGATCAAGCTCTGAGGAGCGATGCCTGCGGCCCCCCCTCTGCGGCAATTACCCCTGGCAGCCAGTGGTATCTGGAAATTGGAGCTCCATCGGTGGAGGGTCTGTTTGGGCGCCGTGGGGTAAGGGAGACTCCCGGCGACCCGTGTAGCTGCGCTGAAGCAGGAGGCCACGGGGCCTGGTGTGTGGAGACCCTCACCGGCTGGGTAACGGCGAAAAGGGCTGTTTGGCTGTCACGGGGCCAAGAGGTAAAGGGGGGGGGGGGGGGAGCGAAATGAACGTGTAAGTCAAGTGACTTGGTTTTGGGACTGCGGGCACCACAGCCTGAAGCGCCCCCACCATCTTACTTGTGCGGTACCTCCCCGCTGCCTAGTTGAGAGAAAGGATGCACACACATGAATATGACATCTACTGTATGCCATGGTCCTGCAGTGGGGTGAAATAAGTACGTGCTTAGTAATGATTTAAGTGTTGAATGAGTTTTGGAATGGGTATGAGTGGTTAAGGGGTTGTGTCGAATGAATGAGGGCGAAATCCACCGAGCCATGTCACTCACCTGTAACATCTGGACAGGGCCCGTGGAAATTTAGGGGTGCATTGGGATGGCCCCACAGGTAAGGTTGCGTCTTGTGGCATCCACCGGGGGATGGGGTCTGCAGACTGGGGTTGTACTGTTTATTAGAGATTTGAATTTTTGAAGTTTTGGTTAAGGTTAAGGTTTGTGGTGATGGTTAGTTTTGTGCGTTGTTTGTTTCCTCCCACCACAGGAACAACGAATTATTATAATAAAATGTAAATATTTGATTGCATGATTGTTAAGGGGAGTAGAATGTTGAGGAGAATAGGTAGGAAGCTCCGGCTCATTTCCCACAGCCCTCCTGCTTTATTTAATAAGCTAATTATTCCTCTCTGGAACTCCTCTCTGGCCTTGCCCCCCCAGCTCTCTCTGGGCTCTGTCCCCCAAATATTCCTACAGGTCGCACAAGATCTGCCTGCAACCCTCTTATGGTTAAACTGCCAAAATCAACACTTTCTGCTCACCTTCACTCCTTCATTCCTCTTTTCTCCCGCCTCTGGAACAAACTCCCTCACTCTCTTCAATCCCACTCCACCCTCCAGGTCTTTAAAACAGCTGTTCACCACCATCTCTTATCTCCACCCCCATCCAAAACATTGATCTTTTCTACCCCCGCTAATTTCGGTCCCCTTGTGTTTTATACCTCTCCTCCCCCCCCCCCCCCCCTTCCCACACCTCCTCCCCCCAAGCCCTCTCCCTCCCACACTTCTCCCTGCTCTCAAATGTTGTGGTTGTGTGCTTCCCCTTCTCTCCCTATCTTGTCTTCCGCTCCCTCTTTTTGTATGTTTTGTTTGTCTGGTTGATTTGTTTGTGAAATAAATGTTAGCTCTTTCACGAGCCTCGATTCAGTATACAAAAAATTTTTTTTTTTTTTTTTTTTAAAGTGTGAGACAATAAGTGTTAAGACTGGAATGGTAGCGCCTGCAGTGAACCTTGCAGGTGCTACAGTTCCAGGGGGGTGGGGGAGGCCGGACTGCGTTATGAATTTGGGTAGAGTGATAAATAGAGCCAGGTAGATCTGAATAGGTATCATGCTTCGTCTGTCGTGATAGGGATTCTACCTGTAATAAGTTCTGTGTTTAGCCCGGTTTGTCGAGATAAGCTGGATTGGTGTCCCCGCTACAAGGGAGCGGGGCGTGCTGGGTAGTAAAAAGGGATTATAGATAAGATTCCTTCATTCATTGTTTTCCCCCCCCGTCACCAAACCTTTGTCCCTTATGGCAATGCATTTTCATATAAACACTTAGATAGGCCCTTGTGCACAACAGTAATTAAATTCCCCTCCCTTACAATAAGACTGTGGAAGACAAGCAGGCAACGGCCGTGTACAACACCGGCGTGGGCATCAGACATCGAGCAAGGCAGGAGCCACGCCCAAGAGGACTGTTGATTGGCCAGCGGGAGGGGCGAGCAGCACCACAGTGTGGGAGGCACTCGGCCAATGACAGGGCACCAGCGAAACAGAACCTTCGAGAGGTCTAAAGTACGAGGCTCTGATTGGGAACGCGCGGGATTGACGTCACACGCAAGGTGATAAAAGGATGTGCTGCACGACATTTCTCTCTTGGCTCTCTTGGCTCACTTGGCTCACTTGGCTTCTTCTTGTCTCTGCCATTTCCCTCTCGGTGCGTTCCTGGGGTTATTCGTACTCGTTCCCCTCGTGCTTGAAGCTCGTTCTTTTTGCCTTTGAGCTGGTGGTTGTTGGTTCGCCATCTTCGTGGTGCATGGAGCGGTGCTCGGTCCTTCGCGGTGCTTTTGGTGCGGGAGCAAGGTTTGGTGCTGTGAGCGGGTGGGACCTCGTGGGCGGTCGACGAGGAACCTGGAGTGGGGCGTGCCGCTCGGGGCCTGGCGGAGCGCATGGGCGAAGCGGACGGAGGGTTTCTTCGCACCAGAGCTTGGAGCCGCATTGGACGGTGGACACGACTACAGAGAGATAAGCTCGCACCCATGAACCATTACACGACGAGACATTTCCTTTCGTAATTCATTTTCCTTTGTGGCGTATTCAAAGTCTGTGTGTGGGATCCCAATTTAGGACTATTTATCTCATCGTCGCGTTTCATTATATTGGGTTCCGTTTAATAAATCCTTATTTGTGTACATTTTACCCCGGATTCCCGTTTGAGTTAGTTCCCTCTCCAGAAACGGGCTTCCGCCTCTTCTTCTTCATTCTTTCACCCGTGCTGTGATAGCAAAATCCGTGTTTGGTCGTCGTCTCAATTAAAGCCGTTTGGTCATTCGCGAGCCCTGGTATTAACCGGAGGGCATTCGCACGACTATATATATATATATATATATATATATATATATATATATATATATATATATATATATATAAATATATATATATATATATATACAGTGGAACCTTGACTTACGAGTGCCCCAACTTACGAGTTTTTCGAGATACGAGCCGTCGCTCGGAGCGGTTTATTGCTTTGAGATGCGAGCCGAGATCTGAGTTACGAGCTTTCGCCACCCGGTCACGTGGTTATCTTGCCGTGCAAGTACAGTATCTCTGCCGTATATCGCTGCATTTTTGTTTATAACGGCAGATATATTTTGTTTATAACATTTACGTATATAACGGCAGAGGAGAAGAGCATGCCAGGCCACAACTTGTTCAGAGTGCCGGCGATAGCTCGCCTTCTCTTTGTGGAAAACACGGTACTGAGAAGAAGAAGAGGATGATGTGCTTGGATATAAAACATGCAATCGTCGAAAAACATGAGCGAGGTGTGCGTGTTGTCGACTTGGTGAGGCGGATGTGAAGGCAGCTGAAGATTTTATTATAACTGAGAAGAAGAAGAGGATGATGTGCTTGGATATAAAACACGCAATCGTCGAAAAACATGAGCGAGGTGTGCGTGTTGTCGACTTGGTGAGGCGGATGTGAAGGCAGCTGAAGATTTTATTATAACTTTTGCCGAACTGATAGAAGCCGAACGATACATCCCCCAGCAAATCTTCAACTGTGACGAGACAGGGCTCTTCTGGAAAAAGATGCCGAGGAGGACGTATATAACGGCAGAGGAGAAGAGCATGCCAGGCCACAACTTGTTCAGAGTGCCGGCGATAGCTCGCCTTCTCTTTGTGGAAAACACGGTACTGAGAAGAAGAAGAGGATGATGTGCTTGGATATAAAACACGCAATCGTCGAAAAACATGAGCGAGGTGTGCGTGTTGTCGACTTGGTGAGGCGGATGTGAAGGCAGCTGAAGATTTTATTATAACTGAGAAGAAGAAGAGGATGATGTGCTTGGATATAAAACACGCAATCGTCGAAAAACATGAGCGAGGTGTGCGTGTTGTCGACTTGGTGAGGCGGATGTGAAGGCAGCTGAAGATTTTATTATAACTTTTGCCGAACTGATAGAAGCCGAACGATACATCCCCCAGCAAATCTTCAACTGTGATGAGACAGGGCTCTTCTGGAAAAAGATGCCGAGGAGGACGTATATAACGGCAGAGGAGAAGAGCATGCCAGGCCACAACTTGTTCAGAGTGCCGGCGATAGCTCGCCTTCTCTTTGTGGAAAACACGGTACTGAGAAGAAGAAGAGGATGATGTGCTTGGATATAAAACACGCAATCGTCGAAAAACATGAGCGAGGTGTGCGTGTTGTCGACTTGGTGAGGCGGATGTGAAGGCAGCTGAAGATTTTATTATAACTGAGAAGAAGAAGAGGATGATGTGCTTGGAATATAAAACACGCAATCGTCGAAAAACATGAGCGAGGTGTGCGTGTTGTCGACTTGGTGAGGCGGATGTGAAGGCAGCTGAAGATTTTATTATAACTTTTGCCGAACTGATAGAAGCCGAACGATACATCCCCCAGCAAATCTTCAACTGTGACGAGACAGGGCTCTTCTGGAAAAAGATGCCGAGGAGGACGTATATAACGGCAGAGGAGAAGAGCATGCCAGGCCACAACTTGTTCAGAGTGCCGGCGATAGCTCGCCTTCTCTTTGTGGAAAACACGGTGAGATCCTTAACATCCAACAACTAATGGGACGCAAACGGGGCGCCCAGTTTAGCGGTACACCCATTGATGAATCACCCTGCCTGTGATTCACCCATGACAGGTTATAGCTGGGTCGGGATTCAAACCCAGGCTGGACAGTTTAGACTTTAGAGTCAAGTGTGCGTACCTCCAGTCCAGGCCATCCTGCCAACTTGTATGCTGCATACAGGTGAAATATAAAGCGTGAGATATTTTTATATATACTGTATATTTTTTAAAAAATTGGTGTGGTTTTTGGCGGGCTGGAACGGATTAATAGCATTTCAATGCATTTTAATGGGGAAATTTGATTTGAGAAACGAGCAATTTGAGTTACGAGCTCGGTCACAGAACGAATTAAACTCGTAAGTCAAGGTTCCACTGTATATATATATATATATATATATATATATATATATATATATATATATATATATATATATATATATATATATATATATATATATATATATATATATACTAGCTGAGGTACCCGGCTTCGCCCGGGTTGAATAAGAATAATACAAATATACACAAAGAATTAAGTTAAGCACCCCTACACAACGAATTAAGGTAAGCACCCCCTAATATATATTCTTTGTGTATATGTATACATTGGCATATATTCTAAGGTATGTGAGATCAAATAATGATTGGTATGACATTAGCAATTATCCATTGATGAAATTGAGTGATCAAAGTGAAAAAAGTGATTGGTTGAGTCAGTGATCCGATCACGTGGGTCCTACACACGTTATTGACGCAAAGATCGCTAGAGGTCTTCTCAGAACAATGACTGTACGTTAGAAAACATAAACGTCATCCACACTGTCCGTGATGGACCTATAGCTCCATACTTAAATTGAGGTGAAAATATGCCTAATATTCCCAAAATATTTCACCTTAAATTATTCAGAATAAAATATTGAAAACGGCATGATTGTTATGTTTTTATGTGACCATAATATCACTTCTCCAGAAAATATAGCAATATCATGGGTATATTACACTGTTTTGACGACAACAAACTTGTAATGTGCGAGGTTGTAAAAAAACGGGGGGGGTGCTTAACTTAATTCTTTGTGTATATATGATGAAAAGAACATGTATATTTTAGAGCAATATCACAGTACATTTCCTACATGACGTTTTGTCAATTTTCAATTTCTCAAAACCTCTTGGTATACAACATTTCTGGTTTTCTTACTTGGTGCCAAGACATAAAGATTGCTTGGTTTTCCAACCCTCGAGCAGCCCACGTACAGCTGGCCATGGGAAGTACCCGGCATTGCCGGGCGGGGGAAGGGAGGGGAGGAGGAAGGGGAGAGGAGGGGAACGGGGGGGAGGGGAGGAGAGGGTGGGGAGGGGAGAAGAGGGGGGGAGGGGAGAAGAGGGGGGGAGGGGAGAAGAGGGGGGGAGGGGAGAAGAGGGGGGGAGGGGAGAAGAGGGGGGGAGGGGAGAAGAGGGGGGGAGGGTAGAAGAGGAGGGAGGGGAGAAGTGGGGGGAGGGGGAGGGGCGGAGGGGAGAAGAGGAGGGGGAGGGGGAGGGGAGAAGAGGAGGGAGGGGGAGGGGGGAGGGGAGAAGAGGAGGGAGGGGGAGGAGGAGAGGTGAGGGGGGAGGGGAGGAGGAGAGGGGAGGGGGGAGGGGAGGAGGAGAGGGGAGAGGGGAGGGGAGAGGGGAGAGGGGAGGGGAGAGGGGAGGGGAGGAAGGGAGGGGGGAGGGGAGGGGAGGGGAGGGGGAGGGGAGGGGGGAGGGGAGGGGGGGAGGGGGGAGGGGAGGGGGGGAGGGGGGAGGGGAGGGGGGAGGGGGAGGGGGAGGGGAGAAGAGGAGGGAGGGGGAGGGGGGAGGGGAGAAGAGGAGGGAGGGGGAGGGGGGAGGGGAGAAGAGGAGGGAGGTGGAGGGGGAGGGGAGAAGAGGAGGGAGGGGGAGGGGAGAAGAGGAGGGAGGGGGAGGAGAGGGGAGGGGGGAGGAGGAGGAGGGGAGAGGAGGGGATGGGAGGGGGGAGGGGAGGGGAGGGGGGAGGGGAGGGGGGAGGGGAGGGGAGGGGAGAAGAGGATGGAGGGGGAGGAGGAGAGGGGAGGGGGGAGGAGGAGGAGGAGGAGGAGGGGAGGGGAGGGGAGGGGAGGGGAGGGGGGAGGGGAGGGGAGGGGAGAGGGGAGGTGGGAGGGGAGGGGGGAGGGGAGGGGAGGGGGGAGGAACGGATAGCTTGGCAAGCGATAGCAGGATTTTTACTTTAATTTTTACCCCAATGAGGGCTATATATATAGTCCGTGCTTGGAGCCTTCAAGTTCAACATAAAGTTTTTTTTATGAAAAATAATGCAGATGTATAACAATCCACCAATTCAAGTGCAGAAATGAATGCAGATCCTTTACTTTGCGATACAAACGCAATTCCCGCCATTTCCACTCACGATCAAGGCCTCCACAGTCCACAGTGACCGCGCCTCTTCTTCCTCCTACCATTTCGTCTCACTTCTTTCACTCAAAATGCACGAAATTCTGCCGCATGAAATTATGTAGAGGCCTCGTCGGAGGGATATAAGGTAGACAAGGAAGGCGTTGTAACAGAAGAATCAAAATAAAAGTGGAAGAACATCAGGAAATGGGAGCTATTCTGGACCCACAGCCAAACCCGACAAACCATTGCAATACACCCCGAACGTCTAGCGCCGCCACAAACTACACCATGGAATTGCAGCTGGCGCGGTTTTTTTAAACCATTGATATTAAAATAAAACGTAGCCTAAAACCACCGGGATTTTATGCCGATTCCGAATCTGTGCCTAAAACTTTTCTCCGATGTGTAGTTCTTGAGTTATAAGCGGACATCCAGACAGACACACACACACACACTCCTCCTTTATATATAGAGATATATATACAGTATATATATATATATATATATATATATATATATATATATATATATATATATATATATATATATATATATATATATATAATCGGGAGATTGAATAAGACGCGGACGTAGCTTCAGGGCTTCGATCTTTAATTCGACAAGCTTTCGACCAACAAAGGTCTTCCTCTGAGTCTACAAAAACAGTAGGCATGTATATCAGTCAAGTATGTGTAGTGATATGTGTGTAAGATGTGTGTGTGATATGTGTAGAAAATGCATACAGAAGGAAGAGCCACGCCAAAGCTCACTCACCGGCCCCAAGTTCAACGGAAGTGAAGCGCAGCTTACAGTTACGGTTTGCGTTACATTTCCGGTGCACGTGCATATACAAATATAGGGATACATACATACATAAACATACAAGCATATATTCATATGCCATTTATATTCATATAATATATTTATATATTTATATAAATGCCATACAAAGGTAGAATGAATGAATGGGTGAATGAATGAATAAATGAATGAATGAATGAATGAATGGGTTACGGTTAACAATTTGATTGGGTTGATGTAGGAACATGCTTTAATCATCAAAATTTATGCCATGAGGGATTTTTGTCCGAAGTTTATGTATCCAAAAGGACTCACGTTTCAGAATCGTGGTGTGTGATCGATTTTTGATTGATTCAATGTGAATCGTGATTCATTGAATTCATTGAATTGATTCTTCACCTTGATTGGAGTCCACCAGTGTTAAATTCAATTGATTGGACATGATTTGGAAAGGCCCACGCCTGTCTACATAAGGTCTCACAGCTGACGATGCATATCAGAGCAAAAACCAAGCCATGAGTTCGAAGGAACTGCCTGCAGAGCTCAGAGACAGGATTGTGTCGAGGCACAGATCTGGGGAAGCCTACAAAAAAAATTCTGCTGCATTGAAGGTTCCCAAGAGCACAGTGGCCTCCATAATTCTTAAATGGAAGAAGTTTGGAACAACCAGGACTCTTCCTAGAGCTGGCCGCCCGGCCAAACTGAGCAATCGGGGGAGCAGGGCCTTGGTAAGAGAGGTGACCAAGAACCCGATGGTCACTCTGGCAGAGCTCCAGCGATCCTGTGTGGAGATAGGAGAAAAATCGAAAAGGACAACCATCACTGCAACACTCCACCGATCTGGGCGTTATGGCAGAGTGGCCAGACGGAAGCCTCTCCTCTCCTCAGTAAGCCTCACCGCTCATCACCTGCCCAATACCATCCCAACGGTGAAGCATGGTGGTGGCAGCATCACGCTGTGGGTTTTTTTTTTCAGTAGCAGGGACTGAGGGACTGGTCAGGGTTGAGGGTACAATGAACGGAGCAAAGTACAGAGATGTCCTTAATGAAAACCGGAAACACATGCGCTCAGGACCTCAGACTGGGCTGAAGGTTCACCTTCCAACAAGACAATGACCCAAAGCACACAGCCAAGACAACGGAGACAACTTAGAGACAACTCTGTGAGGGTCATTGAGTGGCCCGGCCATAGCCCTGACTTGAACCCAATCGAACATCTCTGGATAGACCTGAAAATGGCTGTCCACCGACGGTCCCCATCCAACCTGACAGAGCTTGAGAGGATCTGCAGAGAAGAATGGCAGAAAATCCCCAAATCCAGGTGTGCAAAGCTTGTCACGTCATACCAAAGACGACTCGAGGCTGTAATCGCTGCCAAAGGTGCTTCAACTAAGTACTGAGTTAAGGGTCTGAATACTTATGTCAATGTGATATTTCAGTTTTTTCTTTTTAATAAATTTGCAAAACTTTCGAAAATCCTGTTTTCTCTTTGTCATTATGGGGTATTGAGTGTAGATTGATGAGGGAAAAAATGAATTTAAGCGAATTCAGCATAAGGCTGCAACATAATTTTAAATGTGAAAAAAGTGAAGGGGTCCGAATACTTTCTGAATGCACTGTATGCGCACTACCGAGTTGCGATTTAAGACCTTCGAGTTAAGATTTAAGACTTAACCAGAGTTAAGGCCTTCGATTGAACGTTACCCTAATAAATATGCTTTTTTCATTTTATGAATTAGTTTATACATAGTGCCTCAAGAAAGTTTCACACCCCTTGACTTTTTCACATGTTGTGTTGCAGCCTGAATTTATAATATTAAAATTGAGATTTTTGTCCCTGAGATTACTGAATTTAAAACCGTTCCGTTCCGCATTACCGTTCCATACTGAATTTGAAAGTCAATACATGTAATACCCCATAATGTCAGTGGAATTTTATTTTTAGAAATTGCTTTCAAAGTAATCAAAAATTAAATACAGAAATATCTCATTTACACAAGTATTCAGCCCCCTGAGTCAATACTTCGTATAAGCGCCTTTGGCGGCGATTACAGCTTCGAGTCTTCTTGGGTATGTCTGTATCTGCTTTGCACATGTGGATTTGGGGAGGTTCTCCCATTCTTCCTTGCAGATTTGCTGAAGCTCTGTCAAGTTGAATGGGGAGCGTCAGTGGACAGCAATCTTCAAGTCTTTGCACAGATTTTCAAAGGGATTAAGTCTGCGCTTTGGCTGGTCCACTCAAGGACTTTCACCTTCTTGTTCAGAAGCCATTCCAGTGTTGCTTTGGTTGTTTTATTGGGGTCATTGTCCTGCTGGAATGTAAATCTTCACCGCAGTCTCAGGTCCTTTGCACTCTGAAGCAGTTCTCCTGAAGGATTTGCTTGTTTGTGGCAGTCCCTGCCACTGAAAAGCATCACCGTAGCATGATGCTGTCACCACCATGCTTCATGATGGGGATGGCATTAGATGGGTGATGAGATCTGCTCGGTTTCCAACAGAAAAGGCACTTTCCATTCAGGCTAAAGAGTTCCATTTTCATCTCATCAAACCACATAAATATTTTGCCTCATGCTCTCAGAGTATTTCATGTGCCTTTTTACAAACTTCAGGCATGCTCTCATGTGCCTTTTTGCAAACTTCAGGCATGCTCTCATGTGCCTTTTTCTCAGAAATGGCTTCCATATGCCCAAAATGTATTTCCCAATGCCACCGAAGGTGTTGATTTCACCCCTGTCTGCTTGTGTCTGTTTCTCTGTGAGGCGTGAGCAGGATATCTCAAAAAAGTTGTTGGGCAGACTTGGGCTACATTTGGTGGACAGGTTTTTTTTTTTTTTTTTTTTTTTTTTTTGGATACTGAATCGAGGCTCGTGAAAGAGCTAACATTTACTTCACAAACAAATCAACCAGACAAACAAAACACACAAAAAGAGGGAGCGGAAAACAAGCTGGGGAGAGAAGGTGAAGCACACAAACACAACATTTGAGAGCAGGGAGATGTGTGGAAGGGAGAGGGCTTGGGGGGAGGAGGCATGGGAAGGGGGGGTGGGGGTGGAGGGAGAAGTATAAAACACAAGGACACCAATGACTTCCAGGACAGAAGTTGGTATTTCAAAAAAGTGGAATTGGGGTGAAATTAGCGGGGGTAGAAAAGATCAAGGTTTTGGATGGGGGAAGATAAGAGATGGTGGTGAACAGCTGTTTTAAAGACCTGGAGGGTGGAGTGGGATTGAAGAGAGTGAGGGAGTTTGTTCCAGAGGCGGGAGAAAAGAGGAATGAAGGAGTGAAGGTGAGCAGAGAGTCTTGATTTTGGCAGTTTGACCATAAGAGGGTTGCAGGCAGATCTTCTGCGACCTGTAGGAATATTTGCGGGACAGAGCCCAGAGAGAGCTGGGGGGGGCAAGGCCAGAGAGGAGTCGGTAGAAGATGGAAAGACCACCAACCTGCCTGCGGTGAGTGAGTGAGAGGCCCTTGGAGTTAGCTTCATCGCGGGAGATTCCAATGATTCTGAATGCTTTGGTTTCAACAGCGTGAAGACGAGCTAGGTGTGAGGCAGGAGCACCAGCCCAGAGGGGAGAGCAGTATTCCATTGAGCTGCGGATGAAAGCCTTGTATGTGGTGAGGAGCTCAGGTGTGCCA
Source organism: Myxine glutinosa (assembly GCF_964187855.1). Lineage (NCBI taxonomy): Eukaryota > Metazoa > Chordata > Myxini > Myxiniformes > Myxinidae > Myxine > Myxine glutinosa. The sequence goes on from NC_136267.1 coordinate 74,121,596, forward strand.
AGGAAGGACTTCGCACGACGGAGGATGCCCAGTCGGCGACTGGCTTTGGAGGCCAGATTTGAAATGTGGTTTTCCCAGGAAAGATCATGGCAGATAGAGAGACCCAAAAGCTTGAGTGACAGAACTTCTTGGAGAGGATTATTCAGAAAGTGGATGGGAGGGTTGTCCAGTCGGTCTTTTCGGAGAGACATCGTAAGAGTGTGAGATTTGTCAGGATTGAAAGACATGTTCCACTTGTTTGCCCAGTCTGTGATTTTGTCCAGGTCTGCAGAGAGTGAGGAGGCAGCAGACTGCCGATCTGAGGGATGAAGAATGGAGCGACAGAGAGTAGAGTCATCAGCAAAGAGATACAGAGGATTTTCAAGAGAGTCAGAGAGATCATTGATGAAGACCAGAAAAAGCACAGGGCCTAGAACACTGCCTTGTGGAACTCCAGCCTGAACAGGAAGAGGAGATGAGAGAAACCCATTCAGGGCCACACGTTGACTACGACTAGAGAGGAAGTCCGCCAGCCATGCGTGGAGATTTCCATGGATACCAAAAGCGTGTGTGACAAGGACGAATTGATTCAATTCTGCTGAAGAATAAAGCTGAAGATTTGTCAATGCTGCAGAGACTGTTGTCCTTCCGTCAGGTTCTCCCATCTCAGCCAAGGAACTCTCTAGTTCTGTCAGAGTGGTCATTGGGTTATTGGTCCCCTCCCTGATCAAGGTCCTTCTCTCCCGCTTGCTCAGTTTCGTCAGATGGCAGGCTCTAGGAAGAATCTGGGTCGTTCCATATTCTTTCCATTTCCTAATGATGGAGCTCACTATGCTCTTGGGGAATTTCAACACTAGAAATAGTTTTATACCCTTCCCCAGAAATATTCCTCCTCAACAATTCTATCACGGAGTTCTACGGACAGTTCCTTGGACTTCCTGGTAGAGTTTCTGCTCTGATATGCACTGTCAACTGTGGGACCTTATACAGAAAGGTGTGTTTCTTTCTAAATCATGTCCATTAAATTGAATTGGCCACAGGTGGACTCCAATCAAGTTGTAGATGCATCTCAAGGATGATCAAAGAAAATTGGATGCACCTGAGCTCAATTTGGTGTGACATAGAAAGGGGTTGAATACTTGACACAAAAAATTTCAGCTTTTCATTTTTAATTGTTTTGTAAAAATTTCTAAAAAGAAATTCCCCTTTGACATTATGGGGTATTATGTGTAGATCAGTGACAAAAAAATCTCATTTTAATCCATTTTAAATTCAGGCTGTAACACAACAAAATGTAAAAAAAGAAGTCAAGGGGTGTGAATACTTTCTGAAGGCACTGTATTGAGCACAATGAAAAATGTTATTCGTGGCAAATCATGCGAGGTTAATTAAACACCACATAGTTATAACGTGCCACTTTAATTAAATTGTGATTGTAATTATTGTTGCATTTCATGCATGTCACAATCACATTACGAACTCATACATTTTGTGGCTGCAGGGAATGGGAAACACTCTCTGAAACGCATTATGTACGATATTCTCTCGAACCCACGGGTTTAAACCTTTAATTCTCCTATTTGTGAAATTGAGAGCATTTCAATAATTCAACCAAAGATTTTCAATTTAACAGAATGTGCAATTCGATTTTCTTTACTAGATTTCACTGTGACAAAGATGGGGATTTCTCATTTCGTGAAGGATGCTTTACTGGCCTGTATATTTGAAAGGGTCTTGTCTATGACAGGGGCCACAGCCAACACTAACTGCTTGTGGTATTCTAAACAGAGGCCTGTAGAACGTTTGTGTTGGACTTATGGCTGCCCAAAAGTGTGCCTTGTTTAGAAACCATTACCATGAATTATTCTAACGGTGTGCATTCATCCTCTACAGTTTACGTTGATGGACCGATTTAACATTCACCATAAACAGTAAACTGCTTTATTCCAATCCCCTACAGAATGAAGACCTACCTCAACATATGTTGAGGTTGTTTGGCAAATTTACATCACTTGCCAAGTATGGGTTGGCAAGAGTCACCAGCCATAGGAACCATGCCAACACTATGAGTCAGTGAAGAAAGAAAGAAGCCTTTGAGGAAAGACAGGTTATATAATTTGGCCTTGCATTTCAACAGATGATGTTAACTGGTTCACCTGAGGGTAGAGGTGTTTTTATTGAACTTTGTGAAATGACCTAAGGTTGGTCTCAGTCGGGTTAGAAAGCAAACTGCTTGATAGCTGCAACCTCATCACAGGATTTAGTGCACAAAACACATGGACACGGAACAAACTTGTTCGTGAGAGAGCAGCCTTTGGTGAAAGCTTTCCCAAGCAGAGTCAATTTCAGATGCAGAGGGGATGGAAGACAAATCTTTTTGCAAGGGGGGAGATTGCAGTCCCTGCCATAACACCTGGGTGAATATACAGTCACGTGAAAAAGTAAGTACACCCCATGTAAAGTTTTGACTTTTTCAACATATTTCAACATACAGCTATTTTATCTTCATTTCAACAATATTGACAGATAAAGGTGATATAATATAACAAATATCATGAAACATTTACATTTTGTAGTCCATTGTATAATGTAAGTAAACATAAATGCAAATTTCGCATGTGGAAAAAGTAAGTACACCCCTACATTTATCAGTACTTCAAATACCTAAAATTAGAATCAGGTGTACCAGCTCAGGAGCAAATGATTAGAACATCGTTAGAGAGGATCTTGGAGGAACCTGTCTTATTTAAACCTCAGACATTTAGTTTGGTTTGCTCTTTGTTGTTGAATTGTGCGGCGTCCCCATGCCTAGATCAAAAGAGCTCCCTGAGGCCTTCAGAAAGAAGGTTATCGATGCCTACGAGTCTGGGAAGGGATTTAAAAAGATCTCCAAACAATTTGAAATCAATCATTCGACTGTCCGGAAGATCATCTACAAGTGGAGAAGATTCCAAACAACTGCCAACTTGTTCAGGCCAGGCCGCCCCAGCAAGTTCAACCCGAGAGCAGACCACAAGATGCTGAAATAAGTCTCTAAGAACCCCAGAATGTCAGCACGGGACCTACAGGTAGCTCTTGCCACTGTTGATGTGGAAGTGCACGAGTCTACCATTAGAAAGAGGCTGCACAAATTTGATCTACATGGGAGGTGTGCAAGGAGGAAACCTTTGCTGTCCAGAAAGAACATCAGGGCAAGACTAAAGTTTGCCAATGAACACATAGGCAAAGACCAGCACTTCTGGAACAATGTGTTCTGGACAGATGAGTCAAAGGTCGAGCTATTTCGCCACAGTACCAGAAGATATGTTTGGCGAAAACCAAAGACAGCATTTGACCACAAGAACCTGATACGAACTGTAAAGCATGGTGGTGGAAATATTATGGTTTGGGGCAGCTTTGCTGCATCAGGGCCTGGGCAGCTCACCATCATAGAATCCACTATGAATTCTTCATTGTACCAGAGGGTGCTTGAGTATAATGTGAGGCCATCTGTCGGAAAGTTGAAGCTCAACCGAAGGTGGAACTTGCAACATGACAATGACCCTAAACATACCAGTAAATCCACCATGGAATGGCTGAAAAGAAAGAAATAATAATAATAATAATAATAAGCCCCATCAAGCAGAGTAAACTACCCTCATGGTGCTTTACATTATCATGCGAACGCACAGACACCGCACACACACACACACACACACACAAACATACACACACACAGACACACCTTCAGTCTTGCCCTATTCCTCTCCCTCCCCATTCAAAACCCACAGATGTGTACTCCCCCTCCTCCTCCCCTCCCTCCCCCGCATATGTACACAGACATACTCTCGATCTCTGTCCCACCTCAAACCAAAGGGAAAACAGGACTTAGACTTTGAAAGACTTGTGAAAGAGATAGGTTTTGAGGGAGGTTTTAAAGGCAGGAAGAGAGTCAACATGTCGAACAGAGGAAGGTAAGTCTTTCCAGAGCAGAGGTGCAGCAAACGAAAAGGATTTCTCGCCAAACGACTTGGTGCTGGTGCGCGGCGGCTCTAAGGTCATAGAGTCGTCGCTTGAACGAAGCCGTCGCCGAGGTTCATAGAGAGTGAGCAAATCGGAGAGATAGTGAGGTCCCGCTCCACACAATGATTTATAGCATAGTGTGCACATTTTGTATTGCACACGAGCAGAGACAGGCAGCCAGTGTAAAGATTCAAGGAGCGGAGTAACATGGTCAGACTTCTTCGCCTTACAGACAAGACGAGCGGCAGAGTTTTGAACCTTTTGTAACTTATCCAAGAGAAACTGAGGGCAGCCAGCATACAAAGAATTACAATAGTCTAGCCTTGAGAGGACAAGGGCACAGACAGGGTTTTGGAATGGCCAAGTCAAAGCCCGGATCTAAGTCCCATTGAGATGTTATGGGAGGATTTGAAACGAGCTGTACATGCAAGAAACCCCTGAAACATCACACAGCTGAAAGAATTCTGCTGAAATTTACACACACAGCTGAAATTATACAATGGACTCCAAAATGTAAATGTTTCATGATATTTGTTATATTATATCACCTTTATCTATCAATATTGTTGAAATGAAGATCAAATAGCTGTATGTTGAAATATGTTGAAAAAGTCAAAACTTTACATGGGGTGTACTTACTTTTTCACGTGACTGTATCTGGCCTTTGAGGCTCTCGTATACTGCCTGAGCAAATTGTACTTTTACACGAACGTGATCACGAAAATGTACACGAAAAATACTTAACATGTTAACTCTTAGATGCAGGTGTCAAAAATCCTACATAAACACAGACATTGGGCCTCGGAGGCCCAACGGATGCATTCGTGTAATGTTTTTTTTTTGTTTTTGTTTTTTTTTCTTTCATATCCTTTTTCAATCCAAGTCGATGCTCATGGATGTGTATTTGCTCAGAAAATGTGAATCATTGATCCTATTAGTTGGAAGAATCCCATACAAGTAATGAATTGTTTTCTTTTTTTTGCAAATTTTTTTTGTTCTTGGTTTTTCAACTTCTTTTTCTCTAAAAAGTTGAGGCTCATGGAGGAGTATTTGCTCAAAAAATATGATTCACTAATCCTTTTATTTAGAATGTATGTGTCCACAACTGTCAAAAATCCTACACGTATGCAGCCATTGGGCCTCGGAGGCCGGACGAATGTATTTGTGTAAAGTTTTTTAATTTTCATATTTTTGTCACTGAATTATTTGTAACCAAGTTATAGGAGCATATAATGAGGCTCATTTCAAGAAAATAATGATATAACATAGTAGTACAACAACATTTATGTGAGGCCTCGAAGGCCTGCATTCGTGTGGGATTTCTGTTATAAGTGAAGAATGAAGATTTTCCCACGAGCCTGAATGATTTTTTTTAATGTCACGAATTTTGTGCAACAACATGAAAGTCGGTGAAAATGAGGCTCATTCCAAAAAAATAATAATTGTACAGCATAGTTTTTGCAACACAAAAAAAACCTTGTGGGCCTCCGAGGCCAATCACTGCATCCATGGGTTAAATTCGTTATTTGTACCTGTTGTTTGTGTCCTTTATGACATCCTAAAAAATAGTAAGTTTCCTGTTTGGAATGATTTTCAATTTTCTTTGTCTACAGACAGGCAGACAGAGTAAAAATAATTACCTTACTCCTCTCTGCGCATGCACAATCGGGACAAATTCAGTCAAAGTACTGCTAAAATGTGTGTTTGTTGTCCAATTCATGTTACAAATTGTGTTCAAAATATCACATTCAATTCAAATCAAGTTGTTCCTCGATCATAAACTGACATTTGTAGACAGACAGGCAAAGAGAACCAATGACAACCTGCTTTTGGCTTCACATGCGTGAGGTAATTAGGTCGAGGGAGAAAGGTAAACATTTAAGGAATGAACAGCACACTAGTTGGGAGAAACAGACAAGATTTATGAGTTATGACTGCACATCGGATTTTTATGTGAAAAAATAAAAAATATTTTTTCACATAAAACGGCTTTTTTGCGCACAAAAAAATTATTTTGCTATTTTTTGGAGAAAAAAAAATTTCGCCCTTTTTCGGGAAAAATAAAATAAAATGCCCTTTTTGGTCGAAAATGTCTGGCAACGCTAAAAAAAAGTAGGGAATTTTTCGAAATTTTTAACTGCGATCGATCTCAAAAACAAAACGTTGCGTCCACTTGCGTGCGTTGCGTCCCCAGCGTGTACAGCAGTGAGGCGGTGACTACAGTGAGAGAGTGTACACAAAGTGTGAACAAGTCTCCTATCAAGATGAGTGCTGCTCTTCGTGACAAGTGGCTGAAGGAATTCAACGCTGGCGGCGATGGGGCCACCTTCAAGTACGTGTCGAGTGACACGGCTTTCTGGCGAGCTTGTGAAAAGACTTTCCGGGTGAAGCAGAAGTCTGAGCTGGCCCAACATGTCCGAGGAGACCGCCACAAGAGCAACTTGGCCTTGAAGAAGAAGAGGACGGTCATGCAAGCCACCATGGGGGACTTTGGTGGCGGAAAGAGGCACAAGTGCGACGTCGTGGCTCAGGAGCTGTGCCAGGCCACGCTGGCCGCTGGCATCCCATGGTCGAAATTGGAAAACCCTGCCCTCCGGTCGTTCCTGGAGAAGCACATCACTCTCCAGATCCCCGATGAAAGCTGGATTCGAGAGCACTACCTCGACAAGTGCTACGACGAGGCCTTGGCGGGGATCCATGCCGACCTCGGACAGCAGCCCATCTGGCTGTCCGTCGACGAGACGACCGATTCGGCAGGTCAACATTCGGCAGATATGTGGCCAACATCGCGGGACGCTTGTCCAAGGAGGGGTACTTTCGTCCCCACCTCGTCCAGTGCATGTTTCTGGAGAAGACCAACTCCGGGGAGATCGTGCGCGCAGTCAATGACACGCTGCGCTATCTTTGGCCTGATTTCAAGCCGGAGTGCCTCAAGGTCCTCGTCAGCGACGCCGCGGCCTATATGATCAAGGCCGGCCATGCCCTGAAGGAACTCTTCCCGGACTTGCTGCATGTGACTTGCATTGCCCACGCGCTCCACCGTGTCTGCGAGACAGTCCGAGAAATGTTCAAGGACGTCAACGACCTGATTGCCACGATGAAGAAGGTGTTCGTCAAAGCCCCATCGCGTGTTGTCCTTTGGAAGGAGCAGCAGCCCAATCTTTCTCTCCCCCCGGAGCCCATTCTGACTCGGTGGGGGACGTGGATCGACGCCGCGGTGTTTTACGCCGAGCACTTCGAGGCCGTCAAGGACATTGTGGACCAGCTGAACGATGACGACGTGATGGCAATCCGGAGTGCCAAGGACCTGTTCGGAAAGACAGACATCAAGCTCAATTTGGTCTTCTTAAATGCCCACGTGTCGTTCATCCCGAAGATCCTTAAGCAGCTGGAGGAGGCCGGCATGGAGTTGGCCAAGGCCTTCCAGCTCCTTGATCAGGCCAAGGAGGAGCTCGAAAAGATCTGAGGCTGCCGTAAGGAGATCCTGCTCACCAAGTTCAAGGCGGTGCTGCAGCGCAATCCCGACATTGGTGTGCTGAGGACAGTGGCTTTGATCCTGGATGGAGATCAGCACGGATCTGAGGTTGGTGTGCCGGCTGGAGTCAAGCTTGCCGACATCCCCCATCAGCGTCGACGTGGAAAGGTCCTTCTCCGTCTACAGAAACGTCCTCACCGACCGCCGACACCGCCTCACCAAGGAGAACATTACCAAGATAATGATTTCAAACACCTACTTTAACCGTTCCTAAAAGGGTCTTGTCAATTTCTTCTAGTCCTCTACTTATCAAACAATGCGGTTGCAATAAAGGTACCTGAACGTCATTTTTTACCTGTTTACTAGCCCAGAGTGCTTAATGTTGTGCAGGAAAGAGCTTACCATTTTTTGTTCTTTTTTTGACTGATTTCTGAAAAACTTGGTAATAATAAAAAATTAATAAAACGGGGGAAAAAAATATTTCGGGATTTTTTCACATAAAAAAAATATATTTCCGCTTTTCAAAACATAAAAGGCCTATTTTCTTAACATAAAAATCCGTAGTCTAGCACGGATATCACATATAATAAAGGGGATGGGAGACAAGAGGGGGAAAGAGAGGGAAGCACACACCAGTAGGGAAGAGAAATATCGGGAGATCTTTGGAAGGGAGATGGCTGGGGCGGGGTACACGGAATAAAGAAGGACACCACAAAGACTTTCAGTAAAGAAAACGGTATTTGAAGGAGGTGGATTTGGGGTGTTTTAACGGGGGTAGAAAATATCAAGGTTTTGGATGGGGGAAGATGAGAGATGGTGGTGAACAGCTGTTTTGAAGGCATTGAGGGAGGAGTGGGATTGAAGAGAGTGAGGGAGTTTGTTCCAGAGGCAGGGTAAAAGAGGAATGAAAGTGTGAAGGTGAGCAGAGTCTTGATTTTGGCAGTTTAACCATAAAAGGGTTGCTGACAAATCTTGTGCGTCCTGCAGGAATATTTGGGGGACAGAGCACAGATAGAGCAGGGGGAGCAAGGCCGGAGAGGAGTCGGTAGAAGACAAAAAGACCAGCAACCTGCCTGCGGTGAGAGAGAAAGGCCCTCAGAATCAGCTTCATCGCAGGAGATACCAATGATTCTGAAAGCTTTGGTTTTAACAGCGTGAAGCCGAGCTAGGTGTGAGGCAGGAGCACCAACCCAGTGGTGCACTACTCCATCAAGTTTAACGCGACTGAATCAGTTTCATATATCACTTTATGTGATGTGATAAGATGACGTTGGGTCACAATTTAGGGGATGGAGGCTTTATTGATCATCATAGAATGCAGTAGCAGTACTCCATCAAGCGGCGGATGAAAGCTTTGGTTTCTACAGCGTGAAGCCTATCTTGGTGTGAGGCAGGAGCACCAGCCCAGAGGAGAGAGCAGTACTCCATCAAGCTGTGGATGAAAGCTTTGTATGTGGTGAGGAGCTCAGTAGTGCCAAGAAAGGACTTCGCACGACGGAGGATGCCCAGTCGGCGGCTGGTTTTGTAGGCCAGCTTGGAAATGTGGTTTTCCCAGGAAAGATCATTGCAGATAGTGATACTCAAAAGCTTGAGTGACAGAACTTATTCGAGAGGATTGTTGAGAAAGTATATGGGAGGGTTTTCCAGAAGATCTTTTCAGAGAGGCAAAGTGAGAGTGTGAGATTTGTCAGGATTGAAAGACATGTTCCAGTTGTTTGACCAGTTTGTGATTTTGTCCGGGTGTGCAGAGAGTGAAGAGGCTGCTGCCTGCCGATCTGAGGGTTGAGATATGGAGCGGCAGAGGTGGATAGGTTTGTTTACATTTCAATATCAAGGAAATTTCGAGCAAATAAATGATATCCTGACAAGTAAACCAGGTTATCCCACATCCAAGATAAATCGAGTTAAGTGCACTAAAGTAATCTTTGAAGGTCAGCAAACATTTGGTGTTACTGGCAGTTCTTTTTGAAAATGATACTGACCTTTGTTCAGTGGGAGTTTCATTTGTTTCTAAATAGCAATCTGAATCTTGAACTCCATTTTATTAAAAGTTTTATCATATTGACTAGCCCAGTTTACTTCTCAGTGGCCATTATATGTTTAAGCTGTTCTCGCTTCAAACTGTGAATGTGGACTTTGATTGGTGTCAGAGGTAATTTTGTAAGGTTTTATTTGCTTTTCTCTCATTTACATTTACTCATGCAGCCATTTCACCCTCTGAAAAAAAGTTTTCTGAACATTTGCAAAACCTTATGAGAAATGATTTTGCATTTTCATGTTGAGCATGAAGTGACTTCAAAGATTGATTCTGTATCCTCTAAATGGCAATGGCATTAAAGTCCTTTGTTGCTTCAGAAGTATGAGAATGTACGAGAGCAATTATTTAAATCCATCCTTCATGCTCACCTGTATTCAATGAACTAGAGAGTTCATAGAATACGAGACCCGATGCAGTGTTGAAGTATATTCTTCAATTTTAATAAAATAATCATTTTATAAGATCGTTCAAAAAAATCCAGAAGTTTAATGCTGCTGAAGCAGTCTCATACATCACTTTATATAATGTAATAAGATGATGTGAGTCACAATTTAGGAGATGGAGGCTTTATTGATCATCATATAATGCAGTGTCAATTAGCATCATACATGGCCATCTTGGCAGCCTCTTCTTCATCCCAAAACTGTACCCTCTCACATGCCACGCCCACTCCCAGCAGCTGTGCATAACGGCGACTATTACATGTTCAAGTACTGCAAAACTGGAGGTTATTGGAAGTATTATGAAGGCAATTTATGTTCTACATGCTGTTGAAGTATATAATTCAAGTTAAATAAATGTTTAAAGAGGTTTAAAGGTGCATAAATAAATAAATTCCAGGTTTTGCCACTGTTTTACCCTGTGTCTATTGCATCACCCTATCTAATAAATTATATTAGTTATTCATGCCCTGGTGCTGGGCTAGCGGCTAGGGTGTCAGCTTAGGATCCTAGGATCCTGGGTTCGAATCCTGGTCGATTGCTGAATTAACACCAGGGGGGTTGACTCAGCCTGTCATGCCTTCCGAGGTCGGCAAATTGAGGACCAGTTCACTGGTAATTCCCTGTTTGTCGTTAAAGGCGGCAAAAAGGGTTGGCGTCAGGAAGGGCATCCGGCCGTAAAACATTGCTTCAAAAAGGGGACCGAAAAACAACAACAACCACGGTTCCCGAAAAAGGCCAACCCCTGCTTGCGGGGAAAAATGGCCTCTAAAGGTGGTTTTTTAATTTTATTATTCATGCGCATTGTTTGTGTCATTTGAAACATCCTTAAAAAAAAAAAACTTTCTTGTTCGGAATGATTTTCAATTTAGTTTGAATGCCAGGAAGGCAAACAGACTTCAATTATCACACTCCTCCCTGCACATGTGCGGTCGGGACAAATTCAGAGCCAAAATACGGTTAAATTCCAAGCTTGTCTTCCTATTCATGTTCTGATTCGTTTTCAAAATATAACATTTGATTTAAATAAGCAAAGACTCTGTGATCAGTTAGGTTGTCCTCCTTCCACACGAGGCTTCTTGGTCTCTCCTCTGAACACATGAGGCCTCTTCTTTCTCCTCATTAAAGAGACCACTAAGACCCCTCGAGACCCAACATACCCTGAAAACTGTTAAATATCCATGAGACCCAAAAATCCTAGAGGATCCAAAAGACCCCGAGGACCCAAAAGACCCTGAGGACTTAAAATACCCTGAGGACTCCAAAGACCCTGAAGACCCTTAAATACCCCAAAGACCCTAAATACCCAAAAAGACCCCAAAGAACCAAACTACCCTTAAATCCCAAAAGACACTGAAAGACCCAGAACATCAAAAAGACACCGAAGACCCAAAACCCCTAGAGGAACCAAAGACCCCAAAGATCCTTTTAGTGCAGCAGATAAACACAAAAATTGTGCATTTTATGAGAAAAGCATGAAATTTTTAACATAGTTAGTGCATACCTTAAGGTTTATTTTCAGATGTGGAGGGAAGTCAGATTTGACCTCTGAGAACCGTGAGAGGTCAAATCCAAAATGGCCGCCAGTCCACCGAGTCTAATGTTCAAACGCGCTTAATTTTGGAACCAAATAGTGTAGAAAAACATTATAGGTGTCATTTCCAACTAAATTGGGGATGCCCAGAGGTGAATGATGCTTTCAATGAACTCCTAGGCATGCCAAGTGAGGCCAGTGAAGGCTCAATGTTACTGCTAGAGCGATTTGTGGTGCTGATGTACGATAGAACCAGTGAGAGCACGGAAGTGAATGATGCCAGGAAACAGCTCTTCACACAGAAGTGTAGAACTCTAGAGAACATTCCTCCAACCCAGGCAACACTCAAGCAGCACATCAAGCGCACTTGCTACCAGGCCAACTGTTGTAACCAGGCATTGGTCATGGATCCAGAGATGCCAGACCCACCTGACTGGGGCTGGACAAAGGAGACAACTGGGTGGCAGCCTCTTTGGACCACTCTTCCTGAAGCATCAAAATCGTGCCATGAATTGATCGACTGTGGCTGCAAGAAAGGGTGCACTGGACGCTGCAAGTGTGCCAAAGCTGCATTCAAGTGCACTGCACTGTGCTTCTGTTCTGGAGACTGTTAGATTTAGATCATTACCAATTTTCATCATTGCACTTGATTTAATGTAAGCTTTGGTGGACATACTTGGTTAACTACAGTTATTTTTTCAGAAGTTATTGCATCATTCCTTGCAGTGTAAACACTTTTTTTTCATCATTTCTGGTCTTTGGGTGTTCTGTACCTATCCCTGTACCTGAAAAAATAAAGTTTTAAAAGTTCAAATGAACTTTTTCCAATAGCAGTTCCAACTGCAGTATCATAAAAATAGATATTTAACATAATTTGACCTTGACCATGACCTAAATGCATGTCCTTGAGTTCTGGCGATCTCAAAAGTATCACCAAATGAATGGGCATCCCCAATTTAGTTGGAAATGACACCTATAAGCGCGTTTGAACATTAGACCCGGTGGACTGGTGGCCATTTTGGATTTGACCTCTCACGGTCCTCAGAGGTCAAATCTGACTTCCCTCCACATCTGAAAATAAACCTTATAGTCAGAGAGCCTACTACACTCTATTTCAACCCATAGCATACAAAAGGTTTGACCCCCTAGAGTTGTTGGGGGTATCAAGCTGAGTAAAAAAAAGTATGTAAGATTGACCCCCCCTGCTGGAACTAGTCACCAGACCCCCCTAAAATGACCCCAATAATGGGTTATTTCAACCCATCTCATACATGGACCAAATTTGGTTACAATATAGTGTCATGTTAGGACATTACAAAAACATCAAATCTAACAACTTACCCTGCTGGAAAGGTGATGTTAGACCCCCCGCAAAGTACCCCCCAAAATGGGTTATTTCAACCCATCTCATACATGGACCAAATTTGGTCACAATATAGTGTCATGTTAGGACATTACAAAAACATCAAATCTAACAACTTACCCTGCTGGAAAGGTGATGTTAGACCCCCTGCAAAGTGCCCCCCCCCTAAAAACGGGTTATTTCAACCCATCTCATACATGGACCAAATTTGGTCACAATATAGTGTCATGTTAGGACATTACAAAAACATCAAATCTAACAACTTACCCTGCTGGGTAGGTGATGTTAGACCCCCCGTTGTCTTGTTTCCAACCCGCAAATGTACGTATGTTATCTTCAAAGTTGGCTGTTGTGACATTCACTAACGTTAGCTCTTTCCTGTTCACCATCTTTCTTGCACGACTGCAGAAAATACATACTTCAGGGAATATACCTGTCCTATCTGTAGGTTTAGGGGTTTGGATATTTGACCTGGTCATTCTATTCACACTGCTGGATGGCATATTTTCGGTGTCTGGGGGCGTACCCTTACTGATCGCATCTCGATGTGCTTTAGACAAAGCGATGAATTTTTGGTAGCAGCTTCTATGATATCCATGCATACCATCTACCTCTTCAGGTAACACACTATCTGCATACTTTAGAGAACAACGCTTTCGTACTTCTAGAATATTTGTGCATCTCTTTAAAGTGTCGGGTGTGAAGAGAATAATAGCACCATGATCTACAGCTTTGCTTGTCCCTTCCCCGTGCAGTGAACAAATGGGACCTGCATTAACACAAAATAATTAAGGAAAACAAAAGAAAACAAAAGAAATATATGGTAAGCAAATTTGTTGAGGCTTGTGTTGGTCATGTTCAATTTGTCATAATTTGAACCTGTGTGGAAGGAATAAAAGCCCCCCCCCCCCCGGAATATACATGAAATAGGTAAACCTTGCGTGGTGAGGTTAAGGGAGTCATCTCTATGCAATACTGAGCATCAAGCTTACTTTTAAATCAAGGATAGGAGGGTGGACTTATATTTCAGAGTGACTTGCATTCCTTTCACACCAGCATCATTGCAACATCAAATTTCAAACGGGCCAATGTGCATCATCAAATTCTTAAAATATAAGGGATGTAATTTTGTACCTTGTACATTCTTTTTTACTGTATCCATTGTGGTATCTCTGTCAGAGTCCATCTGTATCTGAAAATTAATATCACAAATCAAATAAAGTCAGCATACACTACAAGTGTTGGTTAATGAAATCAGCATACACACTACAATTTACAACTACAAGTATAGAAGTTTGATTTAACTATTAATCTCCATTGTAAGAGGCTTCTGAGCTTTATTAGTTAATCTTTGTAATAAGATTAAACATTTTAAATTATCAAACCAATGCATTTCAAATAATGTTTGATTGTTAAACATTTTAATATCCTCTAATGTGGAACAAATATCAACTTTGTTATCATTATTAACCAAAAGAAGAGGGGAATGTCAAGAGGAAAACATAAATTCTTCAGATTAAGTTTCCATACTTACTATATGAAAGCATGTTGCTTAAAAACTGGAAAATCTAGAATATGCAGTTCCTCAAGGAGGGGCTCGTTCAGTATCTGTGAAAGTTAAATACAAAATGTATTTGCTATTTGACCATATAATGCTCATGAAATTTAGGATAGTATGCCTACAAGTCAATCATCTCTGATTGGTTTCATTCAGGCTTCTATTATTATATTATATTTGATCATGTCATGCTATTATAAGTGCATCAACAATATTTTATTGGTTGTCCTCTATTGGCTTCCGTAGTTTACAAAAAATATTACCAAGGAGGGCCTAGCAAGGTCATTTGCATACTTTTACTAAACTAGGGGCATTAAATGATGATGTATGTCAATGTACAGACATGTCTTAAGCTGTTAAGTTGTTACATTTGATAATTTGTAATATCCTGATGACATGATTGTGACCGAAGTTGGTTCATGTAAACGATGGCTTGAAACAGGGGTACTTTGGGGCCGGGGGGGGGGGGGTCTAACATCACCTACCCAGCAGGGTAAGTTGTTAGATTTGATGTTTTTGCAATGTCCTGACATGACACTATATTGTGACCAAATTTGGTCCATGTATGAGATGGGTTGAAATAACCCGTTTTTAGGGGGGGGCACTTTGCGGGGAGTCTAACATCACCTTTCCAGCAGGGTAAGTTGTTAGATTTGATGTTTTTGTAATGTCCTAACATGACACTATATTGTGACCAAATTTGGTCCATGTATGAGATGGGTTGAAATAACCCATTTTGGGGGGTACTTTGCGGGGGGTCTAACATCACCTTTCCAGCAGGGTAAGTTGTTAGATTTGACATTTTTGTAATGTCCTGACATGACACTATATTGTAACCAAATTTGGTCCATGTATGAGATGGGTTGAAATAACCCATTATTGGGGTCATTTTAGGGGGGTCTGGTGACTAGTTCCAGCAGGGGGGGTCAATCTTACATACTTTTTTTTACTCAGCTTGATACCCCCAACAACTCTAGGGGGTCAAACCTTTTGTATGCTATGGGTTGAAATAGAGTGTAGTAGGCTCTCTGACTATTATGGTATATACTAACTATGCTAGAAATTTCATGCTTTTCTCAAAAAATGCACAATTTGTTAAAATATGAGCTTATCCGCTGTACTATTTAGTTTAGACCCTGAAGACATTTTAGACCCAAAATACCCCAAACACCGCGAGGAATTTCCACGGGCCCCTGACATTATGCTGTCAAAGGACATTCCTGTCAAACTCCCTAGTTATTCCACACACTATTGCAAACGAATTCCTTTACAACAGCCCGGTGGAACCGGATTATATGGTAGTCTATATTATAAAAGGAGCCGTGTCTGTCTGTTTGTTTGTTTGTCGTGTTACAACTTGAGAATGGATTAACGGATTTCAATAAATCCAACTATGGTGGATTCAGGGAACTCCCAGTAAGGTTTGTGATGGAAAAAAAAAAGGAAAAAAAAAAGAGCAATCAGAGACTGCAAACCCTCGCCAGGATGTATTTTTAGTTGTTTTTAAGGCTTTTGTGTTAAAACAAATATGGCGACCGAACCACGTGACCGATGACGTCATCATTTTTTTTTTTTATAAACTAATTTATTCCTAGATTATGCTTAAGAAATTTCATCTTCATCGATGAAGTTTTGTACTTGTCGAATTATGACGTCATAATGGAGGCACCTATGACACCATCATTAACATATTTTATTCCCCATGGAGAGTTTTTTTACAATAAGCCATGTCTCAATTTTTTCTATTCAGCGCTTTCGGAGATATGGAGGTGCAAAGTTTTTCGGTTTTTCCAAGATGGCGGCCGAACCACGTGACCGGTGACGTCATCATTTTTTTCCTGCACCAGTTTATGCCGACATTGTGCTCAAGAAATTTCATCTTGATAGGATGAAGTTTTGTACTTGTCTAATTATGACGTCATAATGGAGTCACAAATGACACCATCATTAACATATTTTATTCCCCATTGAGAGTTCTTTACAATGAGCCCTATCTCAATTTTTTCTATTCAGCCTTTTCCGAGATATAGAGGTGCAAAGTTTTTCGATATTTCCAAGATAGCGGCTGAACCACGTGACCTGTAACGTCATAATTATCATTAAAAATTCTACAGGTGGAGTTGCACCTATGGTGAAAATTTCCAGTCAATGGTTGCAGAGAAAATCATATTTATTCTGTGCGGACAAACAAACAAACAGACAAACGGACTGAAATGCAATACCCTCTCCTCTGGCGAGGGTAAAAATTATACAAAGGTCTGTTTGTGTGTCGGAGCACATGTGTCGAATCTGCAAACACAAACTCCCGACGCTAGTTATCTCCACACAGAGGGCAGGATCTCCCAGGAAGCCTTTTTTGTTCTTGCCCGATAGATTAGCCATTACAGCAAAGATTGCTATTTCCGTCAGCGACGCGACGGGTCATATATTCCAGTATACAGTACTATAAAAGGAGCCATGCCTGTCTGTCTGTTTGTCATGTTATAACTTAAGAATGGATCAATGGATTTTAATGAATCCAACTAAGATGGATTCAGGGAACTCCAATGAAGGTTTGTGATGCAAAGAAAATAAAAAAGAATGAAGGTTTGCGTTTGGGCACATGTGGCAAAACTACAAATGCCAACTGGTAACTTGCAACACCCCTCTCTCACTCTTTTCATTATCTCTCTTTCTTTCTCTATCTCTATCTCGCTCTCTCTCTCTCTCTCGCCACCTGTCGGCTGTCGGTGCGTTGCGTGCGGTGTCATGAGTGCTCTGTCTTGGCTGTTTGTCCAACTCCCCCCCCCCCCACCCCCCACCGCCATTTCGCTCCTTCGTGTCCTTGTTTCTATTTGTAAAGCTTCCCTGTGTTTCCCCTTCTATGTTGAGATGAGAGAGAGCCTTAGAGCACACTTATTGTGCAGGTTAAGGTAATCGTCGTTTTTGGGTGGTTCCCTGTTGTTTTTTCCCCCGACTTATTTTCATCACTTGAAACCTTTTTTTCTCGCTTATATTTCCTTCGTTTTTTTTTTTTTAATGCTCCCTTTCCCTAAGCTGGGAAAGTCGGAGTGCATTACTAACTTCCTCTTCCCGAGCTGGGAGGACGAGGTCGAGCCTCGTGTGTTCAAACATGTAGGCTGCTCATTCGCAGCGATATGCAGCGTTTGAGCAATTATCACGCGAGCATGGCATTGCGTGTTCTCCACCGGAGGGTATTACAGTAGAAGCTATTGTTATCGTGATCGGGAACATGATCGGGTTTGATAAGGTACGTGCCGCATCGCGTATGAACAAGCGGGTTATCGTGTTTGTGTCTGAGGTAGAACACGTTGCTCTCATCGTGCAACAAGGTTTGTCCCTCGACTCCGGACACTTTGTTATGGTTTATCCCTTGGATACCTCTGCTCAGAAAGTGGTTATTTCAAATGTACCACCATTTCTCGATACCGATACAATCCTTGCAGCGCTGCAGCGATATGGGCAATGTGTGTCCCCATTAATAATGCTCCCTTTGGACTGTAAGGATGAATGTGTCAGTCACGTGATGAGTTTCCGTAGACAGGTTTTTATGGTTCTCAAAAAGGAATATCCGTCCTTGAATGTTGCTTTAAAATTCATGACAAATGGTCGCGATTACCAAGTATATATCACCACCGACACCCTAAAGTGCTTTGGTTGTGGTGCAGTGGGACATATGAAATGGATTTGCCGCCATCAGAAGGAGCAGCCTAACGTGGTCGAAACGGGAAACAATGACTCGCAGATTAATGTTAACGTTTCCTGCTCGACAAATGTGCAGGATAAACCAGGTAAACAAGTAGACGCCCCCTCCCGTTGAACCAATGGACAGCGCAAATGAGGGGTTTGTTACCGTTTCCAAAGAAAAAAAAACGTAAATCGGCTGTAAGAAGTGCGTCACCTTCTGGGAAAAGGCAAATCAGTGAAACCTCCATCACTGGAATTTAATGTGAAAACAGGTTTGCCTTATTGGAGGAAAAGGATACCTCCACTAGTACAAACATCATCAAGGAAAAAGTGGATTCTAATTTTCCAATCCCACTCCTGACACCAATTGTTATGGATCCGGGGGACGGCACTCCCGTAAGCAAGGGGGGGGGGTTAATCCCCTTGTCCTGTTAAGCTGGCCGTCTGCCGGTCCCGGAAGTATGACGTCACTTCCGGTCGGTGGTGAGTAGGGTTGTAAGCCCAATCCGTCTTACTACCTAATTACCACCACCGGCCGCAAGCGAGGAGATACTCCCACCGGGCCGCAGCGTGAGTGGATGCGCCGAGCGAAGCGAGCTGCGACTCGGGCCGTTAACAAGAGACTAAACCTGATTCCGAGCGTTGGCTGAATCGTGCCACAGGTACTCAATTGGGAAAGGACTAAAGTGATCGGGGGAAGAAGAAACCAAAAGGGTAAGAAAGAACACAGGTTTATTCACTATCTACAAGAGGAAACGAAAGAAGGGAATATACAAGGAGAGGAAATGAAAGGACATAGGGCAACCTTAAAAACAGTCTTATATTAGCATTTTATTAGTCTTATTTTTAAGACTTTTAAGATTAAGATTAAGATCTTTTAAGATTTTTAAGACAGTTTTATTAGTCTTTTTTAGTCTTATTATTTAGTCTTATTTTCCAATTCCATTTTCCAACCATTCCTGATCCCTCAGACAGTGTCATCTCACACGAGGATGTTCATTGTGCAGCTTCCTCCTGTCAATCGCAAGAGGAGGAAAAGCACTTAAAATCTCCCCCTAAAAAAGGAATAAATGAGGAAAATAAGGGCACAGAGAAAATAAAAGAGGATAATTTAAATCCACTGAAGGAGAGTGACATCCTTGAACCGAGCATCGTGGTCATGTCACAAACAAGCTTGGAGCCCCCCACCTCGCATCCCGGAGAAGCTTCAAATGTGACCCCGGCACAAAACGTTCCTGAAGAAGTTTCTTTTATTGAAACTGAGCAATCATGTGATGTGAGCCAGGAAGCTGAAACACCAATTGATTCCCCATATGAGGAATCTGATGGTGAGGGTCAAGAGGAGTCCTCTCAGATTCTAAAGGCTGTAAATAGCCCTTCGGATGACGAGCTTCGGGACTTTTTGAGAGATTCCTATCGGAAAAGGAACATTGAACTGAAAGATCATTTCCCTGATCTTCAGGTGTTGATTTTTAAATTGAAGGAAATCGTGAGTAACCCTGACACTCCAAATTTCACTGATGCTCAGAAGCACCGGCTAAGACAAATGATCCAGAAAGCTCGGCAGAAGCTTCGTAAATGAGGTCCCTATGGGTTTTTTGATCTATTTAGTTATTTAACTTTTCTTTTTCCGAAAGAATGAGTGTTAGTTTTGGCAGTCTAAACATTAACGGTGGTGTTAGTTTAGAACGCAAAGTTCAGGTAAAAGATCTGACCCGGCGTTTGCACCTGAATGTCTTGTTACTGCAAGAAACGCATGGAGATCTGAATGGCCAAGCCCAGTGGAGAAGGCTAATGAAGGGCCAGTGGTTCTTCAGTGATATCAATTGTCTCATTGCTGGAATTGCTTTCTTTGTCTCCTCCTCATTAACACTCTCACAAGTTCAATATAATGAAATAATTCCCAGACATCTGGCTTGTCTTCAATTCACTGCCAATAATCAAATCTTTGTTTTTGTAAACATATATGCTCCCTGTAAGAATGCTGAAAGGCACAACTTCTTTCTAAAGCTAGGTGATCTTCTGAGTACAATTGACTTAAATTGCTCTTTTATAATGAGTGGCGACTTCAACTGCACTCTTGACCCTGCATTAGATAGAAACAGTGCGGAGCCACATCCTAGATCTGCCAAACCCTTGGAGAAAATCATCAAGACGACGGGATTAATAGATGTCTGGCGTATTCAGCACCCTATGCAACGGCAGTTTACTTGGTCTAGATGTACGTCTCAGATGCACACACTAGCCAGGTTAGACAGAATTTATGTCAATACTTAATGCTTGACAAGATATTGAAATCTGATATCGTGCCTTCTCTTTTCTCTGATCACCTGGCTGTAACTTTGTCCTTTAAGCTTGCTCTGCAGCAACATGGAAGTCCATATTGAAAGTTCAATGTCATGTTGCTGGAAAATGCTGCTTTTTGTGAAGCTTTCAAAGTGTTTTGGATTAGCCTCAAAGAAAGAATAATTTTGATAACCCGATATTATGGTGGGACTACGCAAAGGCACAGATCGCTGTCTTTTGCCAACAGTTTAATGATTTCTCTTCTTTTAGTGTAAAAAGGGAGAGGTTCACACTAGAAAAGGAAATAATGAAGTTGCAAACTGATGTGGCAAATAGCCCCGATAGAACAAATAATCATTTGCTTATGGAAAAGAAGACTCCACTAAACAGCCTGGTCGAATACCAAGCAAAAGGTGCAATGGTCCATCTACGGATGGATCAGCTATATAATTTAGATGCACCGACCAATTTTTTTTTCCATTTTGATAAAAAGACTACCAATCAAAGGTAAATTGAAACCTTAAAGCTCTCAACTGGTAACACTGTGACGTCACAAGATAATATAAAGAGGGAGGTTTATAACTTCTTTTCAGACTTGTTTATGGTAAATGATGTTGACGATGGCTCAATAAGTTACTTCACATCTGACTTACCCATGCTAAGTGCTGCTCAAAGGGATCAGCTTGGCTCTTTACTTTCCTTGGAAGAGCTTTCCTTAGAGCTTTTGGATCTGCATCCCTTGCTTCTTTACCTACGGGTAAATCTCCTGGATTGGACGGCCTCCCAATAGAGTTTTATAAATCCTTTTGGCCCTTATTAGGCCCAGAACTATTGGAGGTCTTTAATAGTTCATTACGTTGTGGTGACTTGCTGATGAGCTGCCGAAGAGCAGTAATTAGTCTATTACCCAAGAAAGGAGACCCTCAGCTCATTGATAATTGGCGTCCAATCTCTCTGCTAACTTCAGATTATAAAATATTTTCTAAAGTTCTAGCTCGACGCATCGCCCCACTTCTAGAGTCGTTGATTCAAAGTGATCAGTCTTTCTGTATCCCTAACCGACAGATACACGATAACATTTTTTTATTAAGAGATCTTTAGGATGTGTGTAAAATAAAAAATGACAATCTTGGTTTGATTGTGCTTGACCAAGAGAAGGCTTTTGACCGTGTAAGTCATGTATATATTTTCAAGGTCCTAGAGTGTTTTGGACTTGGTCCTGTTTTTCTCTCCATGGTAAAACTGCTCTATGATGGCATTTCCTCAATACTCAGAGTAATCTCTGAACTGACTTCACCTGTAAAGGTTGGAAGGGGTATCCGTCAGGGATGTCCTTTATCTGGTATTCTGTACTCTTTAACCATTGAGCCTCTTTTAATCAAAGTCCGCAGCATCTTAACCGGATGCAGAAATTTGCTCACAAGGCCTGTGAAAGTCTCTGCATATGCTGATGATATTTGTGTCATCGTACATAATAGCGATGAGATCAAGAAACTGGTGGACTGCTTGGACTATTATGGTTTAGCTTCTTCAGCTTTGGTAAACTGGAACAAGTGCCAGGCGATGTAGATGGGCCCATGCCAGCTGCCTGTGCCTGTCCTTCCGAAGCACCTCACCTGGTCCCTCAACGGAATGAAGTACCTTGGTGTTTTCATCGGTGATGCAGCAACACAAGCGAAAAATTGGGAGGGTCTCGCTGACTCTCTCGAACAAAAGCTGCGGAAATGGAAAGGGTTGCTGGCTTTGCTTTCATACCGGGGACGAGTCCTGGTCATCAACAATCTAGCAGCATCTATACTGTGGCACAGAAACAAAGCCATTCCACCTCCTGAACACTTTCTGCTGAATATACAGAAGACAATAATAAACTTCTTCTGGAGTGGAAAACATTGCCTTCGTCCAGAGATCTTGAATCTTCCCTTAGGAAGGCGGGCATGGTCTTGTCGACATTGTATGCAGGGCAATGGCATTTGGCATCTCCTCAATCTGGCGGCTTCTCTATGGTCCATCAGACCTAGCCTGGAGGTCCACTGCTCTCCTCCTCCTCCGTCAAGCCGGCATGCTAGACTATTCATCTGGTCTATTCCGAATGAAAATGAAATGTATTGATCTGTCCTTGCTTCCACCATTTTACAATATAATTTTAAATGCTTGGCATGTTTTCATGGTCGACCGTGATTATGTTTCCTACACCCAAGAGATGTTTTTCAGTGAGCCTCTTTTCTACAACTCTCTTTTCAAAAGAAAAAGAACGGAACGCTCCTTTGTTGATTATTTTGTTCAGAATGGTGTCCATCACGTTGCTGATCCAATGATTGAGAAAAAGAGATGGTTAATTGCTGCAGCACTTGAGAATAAAGTTGGCATGTGGTCTAACCGCATAATATCTGCTGTGCTATATGAAATACTTAGCGTATACCACAGAGCTAAGGTGCACTGGGAGAAATCTTCTCGCACTGGTGATGGCCCAATTGTTTGTGAGCCAAGCCTCTGTTTCCCAAATTTAGAAGTCACCCCCACTGTAATTAATTCTGGTACAATAATAAAATATTTACCAAAAATACGTTTTGGATCTGCAGGTCTGGAAAATCGTGCAATATACCAGGCCTGCGTCAAAGCAATCCGGCCCTCCTTAGGAACTTGGCAGTCAAGGAAGTGGCACAATTGCTTGCCTACAGAATACCCCTTCCAACCTAACTGTTGTTTATTATCATATACTATTATCATATACTGATTCCAAAGAAAACTGCCGACCTGTCGTGGAGGTTGGCACATTGAGTATTACCCACCAATAAGCTCTTGCATGTTTTTTCTCCTGAAATATCTGGCCATTGTCCCTTCTGTGGTGCTCTTGAGACCTTGTCACATGCTTATGTTGAATGTGCACACTTGATTCCTTTATTTGGTTTGCTACATGAAATGTGCACGAAGCTTTCTTTAAACTTTACTTTGAATTATTTCATTTTTTGCTTTGTCTCAAACACACACCAAATAGAAGTGGTCCTAGCGAACTTTCTCGTTGCCATGGCAAAGAAAGCAATATATCGCACGAGGAAAATGCAAATTGAAAATCCTACAAGATGTACAGATAAACTCCCGGCCTGTTTTAAAGGACTTGTTTTTGCCCGGATTAAAATGGAATTTTGTTTCTATACATATATGGATAAAGTATTGATCTTCAAAAGTATATGGGCATTGAATAATGCGCTTTGCTCTGTGCAAAATGGTGTGTTGATCACAGATTGATCACTCCTCGAACATGATATGTTTTTCTGTGAGGAGCAAAACACTTAATTATTTTTTTCCTGTTTCTTTTCTTGATGCACTCATGGTCTTTATGTAAATGTTCCCTTTAAAAGGGTTTTGCTTGTTTTTTTACATTTGTTTTGTGAAATGATCTGTGAAATGGTTTTATTTATACTTTTACAAAATATACTTTATGATATTTTTGTCATAAAAGGATGTAAAAGTCAAAGTCTCTCTCTCTCTCTTTATCTCTCTCTCTTTATCTCTCTCTCTTTATCTCTCTCTTTATCTCTCTCTCCTCTTTATCTCTCCCTTCTCTCTTAATATTACTTTCAGCGAAGCAACGAGTGGTATTTGCTAGTATAACAGGACCCAATCACGTCTCTCATTTGTAATTGGAGGGAATAACCAATCAGTTATCACCTAATCAATTACCCCAGGTGGCTAGAATTATGAAATAAATTAACTACCATGGTCTTATACCCAAATAAACTCTTATAAGGCTCTTCTATTAGTAAGGGAAACATATGAAAATCTGTTAACTAAATTGTTACCAAAAAATTTCTTCACCAATATGTTTGTAAAGGTGTGTAATAACATGTGTTAAAATGTTGAAGGTCAACTCCCGTGGGAAACCCAGAAAAAAAGCTGTTGAATTCGGGTACCGAAAAATTATTTTCGAGAATTTTTATTTTTTAAAATCGGCCCTTAAGTAACTTATGAGGGGTCAAATAAGGGTTTTTCATGATTCTGAGTTGATTGTTAACATTTATATTTCACCACAGACACTCCTTTGTGGAAAAATAATTTCTAAATATATCTCATTTTCTACTTTGCAGGACATGGAGTCTAGCAATATGGAGAAGACGTTACTCCACCTGTGCTCAATTGCTTCATCTGTGCACGCTCGGATACACCAGCTGAAAGGCTCATACAGGCAACTCCAAAGGGATACTCAACTTTATTGAAACAAGCAGAAACTGTCGAAAATGTTACTGTTGTGGACGTATGAAGGAGGCTCAAAAGGAAGGAAAACTGAGGTACCACCAGAAGTGTAAAAATGATCTGTACAACAACTTTGTTGCAACCACCAAGAAGTCAGCTCAAGCATCAAAGGCAGAGAAAGAGTCATCAAAGTTGAAGAGAAGACGCACTACTTGTGAGTTCAGTTCATCAACTGGCTGCAGTTCTAGAAGATCACAGTCAGTTGACCTCCTGTATAAGGATGTATGCATTCTTTGCAACCAACCAGCCCAGCTCTACAAAAATAATCCAGCACAAGCTAGAAAGAAATACAGAGTGCCAGATAATTTGACTGCAGATACACTGAAGGCAAGCTTGCTGAAGACAGCACGGAGTCGCGGGGATGACTGGGGCACTGAAGTCACTGGACGCCTGGAAGGGATCAACGACTTGGTAGCAGAAGAAACACTGTACCATTTGCGATGCAAACTTATGTTTGCGAGAGGTGACAGTTTGTCCAAGACTGATGAGGAAGGAAAAAGGAAGAGAGGACAGAGGAGTATTGATGAGGAGCGAGAGGCAGTTTTTATTGAATTCTGCGAATGGTTAGACTCAGAATTAGAGCATGGGGTAATGAACATGGACCAAGTCCATGAAAAGCTGCAGGAGTTTGATCAGTCACCAGAGAAGAGCCTTTCTTATTCAAAGCATTGGCTAAAGATAAAACTTCTAGAGAAATACGAAGACACCTTGTATTTCACAACACAGGAAAGAAGGGCAAATGTACTCTGTCTCAAAGATGGCACCGACAATATTCTGCGAGCGCATCATGCTAATCTTGACCATGGAGATGAGAAGACTCAGATCATAAAGACGGCACTCAAGTTCATATCCAATGATATTGCCTTGATTGATTTAGGTCCAAAGTCATACCCCACCACACACAGTATGACTGACATCGATAGTCAGCTGACACTTGTTCCTGCAAGCCTTCAGATGTTCTTGAGACCGATTGTCAAGACAGACGAAAGAGTTGCCGTTTGGGGGCAGAATTTTATTAAGGCCTGTCGACCTCGGTCTGGAGTATTGCCACACCAAATGGGGCTTGCCATACAACTTGATCATCGATTTGGGTCAAAATGGATGCTCAACAAGTTCCACCGGCTGGGATACACTGAGTCTTACACGGAGACACAAAACTACAAATACTGCTTCCTTAATAGTAGGAGTGGAGATGATGTTCCAGATACTTCTGGCACTCTTGACACCATTGTGGAGGAAACCGATGAACAGATCAATGATGAGGTTGCGGTTGATGCTGCGCTTGAGGATCAATCAGTGATGACAGCCAAAGTGCCAGCCAGTGAAAGTGAATTGTCAAGTAATGATCAGGTGGTCTTTATGGAGGTTGGGGGAAACAAACAATGCAGTCACTCAGTTTGTTGGAGACAATATAGATTTAAACATTGTCTCTATTCACAGAAACACTCCCTTTCACTCAATGGGTTGGATCGAAGTCACCTCTCCGGCACCACCTTTGCCAGATCCACAGACAACAGCAGCTTTCCCCCGGGTGAAGTTGAAGGCACTCGACAAAGCTAAGATCCTGAGAGGAACTGAAGTAAAGATTATTCCATTTACGAACAGGAAACAGATAGGAACGAACGCGATCATGTTTCTCCCCCTCGCTGAGCTTTCCTCCTCCCTGGCTCATGATCAGCCACTCCTCACTCCAGGTGACACACTCTGGGCAGCGGGGTGGGTGATCAAAGCCAACGATCCTGAGTTCCCACACTCCAACTGGAATGGCTGGATGAAGAGAATCCATGCTAATGATGCAAAGCAGAGCACACAGATCGAGTTCCTCCCAGTTATTGAAGGAGACCCTAATGACCTCAACACCATCATCACCACTCTGAAAGAGTGCATACGGCGCGCTGGGGTCGCTATAGTGACCTTTGATCTTCCGATTTGGCTGAAGGCTGTGAATATAATAAAGCAGGCAAATCTACCCGTCATTCCAAGGTTGGGTGGTTTTCACCTGCTGAAGTCTTATCTTGGATCAATGGGTAACATCATGGAAGATTCTGGACTACTAGATGTGATCCAGTTGATCTATCCTGGAAGTACGACAGCCAACCACATCATGGATGGAGGATGTTTTGACAAGGCAATCCGTGTTCACCTCCTCATCGATGCAGCCATGTATCAACACATCATGAAACTTGCCTTCACTGAGGAGGAGCGTGGTGACATGAAGACCTTCATGCCTTCATGCAGCTGCAAGAAGAATGGGGTCACGTGCATCTCGGCCTGTGGAGTCTGTAATGGCATTACATGCAGAAACTGCAGTCATGATGTTGTTGAGTCTGAAGAAGACATAGACAATGACTGTTGAAACTTCTGACATTGTGAATGAGAAATAACTCTCGAGTATTATATATGTATGTGAAATAAAAGCTACTTTGTGTGTAAATGTAAAAGTGAAAATATAAATGTTAACAATCAACTCAGAATCATGAAAAACCCTTATTTGACCCCTCATAAGTTACTTAAGGGCCGATTTAAAAAAATAAAAATTCTCGAAAATAATTTTTCGGTACCCGAATTCAACAGCTTTTTTTCTGGGTTTCCCACGGGAGTTGAACTTCAACATTTTAACACATGTTATTACACACCTTTACAAACATATTGGTGAAGAAATTTTTTGGTAACAATTTAGTTAACAGATTTGTGAAATATCTCATAAAATGCCCTTACTATATAGCCAAAGGAGCTGCAAGAGACAACAGACAAAGTCTGCTGCATAGATGAGATAATAGAGGAATTAAGGAATGGAGGCACATATGGCGGGAATGGTGAGGTCAGAAGCGAGTCCTCTATACCAGCTTGCAGTGGATGAGAAGCTGACTATGGGACTCAAGTTTCTTGCTGAGTTGTGCCAATAACGCATGGAGCCTTGGACTGGATCACCTCCAGGGGAGCAATATGGGAAGTAGCTGAACCAGCCCAGAGTGGGGACCCAAACCCTTATATATTGTAACGAGCTGAGTGGCTCAGAATGGACTTATCTCTTATGGAGAACACAGAAGCATCTCTCTGCCTTAGACCCCAGTTTGACACGTAAGACAAGTTTGGAGGCCTATGAACTACAGAAAGTGCACCTTTTCCAGGGTTTGGCCAGGGAAGTAAAATGGAATGAGGGTGGCAGAGGGGGTGTTCGAAAGACAATCCTTGCAGAGGGACAGAGTGGGAGCATGGAATTTTTCTGTGTTGAAAGAGTGTTCCAAGTAGCTGACCAAGTGTAAAGCTACTTTGAAAATTCAGAAGTTTTTGGACTGTTTTACAATCCTTTGCCTTCTGAATCGATCATTCCCATGGGCTGGGGTTTTAACTTTCAATAAAACATCATCATTTTTCAAACTAACTTCACACTATTTGTCAAGCTATCTCCCAGTTGGCTGAGCACAGTTTTCCATCAGGGGAAGCTACGGAAATCAGGGGAAGTTTCGAAAAAAACTCGTGAAATCGATGGAATGGCTTTCAGACTTTTTCAAACCGTGACTTTGATTATGGTGTGAAAATTTGTTTTACAATCTGTTATAAAACACACGATTTTGGTTGCAATAGCCCATAGTTTTTACATCATAAAGATGGGACTCCAGTTGTTCTATAAATGAATGATATTATGCAGGAATAAGTTGTTAATTAATTCAAGCCATTTCTTTATATCCATAAACCACCCCGCTGATTAATTGAATTCCTTCAGTTCCCTTTTACCTGAATTTACTTCATTATAGTTCTGACTTGGAAACCAGCCTACCAAGGACATACCTGCACCAAACTGTCTGTACATTGTTAGCCTGTCCCTGCACAACAGGAGGTGGGAGTGAGTGAGTGAGTGAGTGAGTGTGTGTGTCGTCGTCGTCATCCAGGCCATAACTTTTTACCATTTGAGTTTTGTCATCCAATTTTCACCAAAGCTTTTTTTTGATAAAATGGAGAAGACAAATTAAAATTTTTATCAAAAGGTCAAAGGTCAGCATCACATAAAATCATCAATTTTCATCCAATTGACTTGAAATTTAAATTTACCATTTCAGTTGTCATCAAATTTTCAACAAAGCTTTATTATGACAACTAGCAACGGTTGCAAAACTAGCAAAAGCCCTACGGGCGGGGCTTCAATTGGGAAGCCGAAATGAAAAGGCAAAATATCAGAAATTGAAGGCAGAAATTTTATATTTTAAACGATTCATACAAACATCCGTCAAATCATATCACACGTAAATCATAAAAATCAAAACAGTATCTTTAGAATTTCAATAAAAGCCACATCACTGTTCATATCGGTAAATATTATTCCATCGTGTTTCAAATCGTGATATCAACTGTACGCTTTTCTTTAGGGAAAAGAATTGAATGATTTTGTACCTCTTCTTCAGCTTAGAACTTCAGGATAGACGACATTGCTGATAAAAGTTCCTTTTCTCTCTTTGAAGTTCTTGGCAAACATTTTTATATTGTCGCTGCTGCCAACGTGACTCATGGCGACATAAAGCTGTCCATGCCTGAATAAATCTGTCTTTAGGTAGATGCCTACCTTTTCTAATGTCTGACCTTGAGCCTTGTTACTGGTCATTGCAAAGCAGAGTCGGACAGGGAATTGTTTTCGCTGCATCTGAAAGGGGAACAGGTTTTCGGATGGAATGATTGGAATCCTCGGTATGAAGATCTTGTTTCCAGCATGAGGCCCAGTAGCTAGTGTCGTATCGAATCGATGAGATTCGGCATCAGGTTGTCCACGATGTAACGACTCCCATTGCAGTGGCCATTTTTAGGGTCAAAGTTTCGCAGCAGCATGATCGGAGCTCCCTTCTTGAGGCAGAGTTTGTGAGGAGGCATTCGTGATGCGCATATCGAGTTAAGGAATTCTACTGGATATTGGTGTCTGTTCTCTACTTCCATTATCTTGTCGCTGCTCAAGTAGACAGATTCCTTCCCAGGGTATTGCCGCAGTACGATCGAATTCACTTCATCAACCGCCTCATTCGTAGGACAGAGGATGGTTCGGCGGCAAAGCCAGTTCCTGTCAGCATGCAAGGTGCTCAGGTTGCTGAATATGATGCCAGTGAGGCTCTTGACGTTTTCTCCTTGGGTCAGGTAGTCCTCCTTGACTTGAACTTTAAACTCGCCGATTTCTGCATCGATGGGTAGCCTTCCCTCTCCAATTCGCCAAAGTTCATTGGCAAACTCTTCATCTCCACTTCCTGTGTTATGCACCCGCATGTTCTTTGTCAGCCGATGCACCTGGACTTGACTCCAGAGGGGGGACTGCTTCAGGATTGCAGCAACTGTGTCAGCGCGGCCTCCTCTTCGGATGACAGGCAGGATCTGTCTCCAGTCTCCAGAGAAGATGATGATGATGATACCTCCAAAAGAGCGATCTATCTCACGGATATCACGGAATGTCTGGTCCAACGCTTCGATGATACGCCTGTCACACATGGAGACTTCGTCAATGACCAAGAGATGACATTGCTTGATCAATTGCCCTGTACTGTCTCTCTTGGTGATGTTCCACACAGAGTCCTCCTTGATTGATAGTGGTACTTTGCAGCGAGAGTGAAGTGTATGACCATTTGGAAGAAGGGTTGCTGCAATTCCACTCATCGCTGTGGCGAACGTAACTTTCTTCTCAGAGCGAACATGAGCCAGCAGTATACAGATGAGAAAGGTTTTTCCAGTACCTCCAGGAGCATCCAAGCTGAACAACTGACCCTTCTCATTCCTCACCGAGTCGATGACTGCTTCATAGAACAGTTGCAGCTCCTCATTCAGCTTTGGCTGATTCTCAGTGACGTACCCTTCCAGTTCTTGCACATTGTAGTTGGTCTCTTCTTTGATGATTCTCGCCTGCTCAAGTTGCTTCGCAAGGGCCCTGTTCGGTTTAGGAAGCTGGAAGTCTTTCTCCAGATCAAGCCCATGTCGCTGAACAATCATTTGAATCTGCAGCAAGGTGGTATGCACTGCAGTTTCTGTTGGTTCCGGCAGGTTGTGCTTGTTGTTACATATTTATGTGAATGTATGTGGATTACCATTCAGGTCTTTGCTGATCCGTGTGTAGTATATTAAGGGTTGTTGTGATTGGAGGGTCAGGAGCCCTTCTGAACCAGTGGCCGGAAACGGAAGTGACCGGAAACGGAAGAAGAAAAGACACGAGGAGAAAAAAGGACGGTTATTATTCTTCCTCGCCCGCTCCGACAAAAGGTGGGATCGACCTTGCGCTGCGTGAAAAAGTGGCGTTCCGAAACCCGTCTGGCGAGAGGAGTTACCTGGACGTGTAACTACCTTTTGACACGGCAAGTCACCGTGAGTTCGTGCACGGAACCAAGCGTCCGGCACAGTTTGCCCCGTCTACAAGGACGCGTACGGGTCGCACGTTGGGCCTCGCGCGCGTTGCAAACCGCTTGGTTTTGCCCCGTCTACAAGGACGCGTACGGGTCGCACGTTGGGCCTCGCGCGCGTTGCAAACCGCGCTTGGTTTTGCCCCGTCTACAAGGACGCGTACGGGTCGCACTTTGGGGCCTCGCGCGCGTTGGAAGCCACGCTGGGTTTTGCCCCGTTGCTTGGCAAGGAGGTGTGCGCTGCAGCAGCTGTCCCCGGTACGAGACGGGACGTTTGGAGCACGTCCGCCCGGGGTTCGTTCAACCGCCCGTGTGCGGAGAAGAGAGACATTGTGAGAGACATTGACCACGGAGGGAGTCAGGAGTGGGGCTCACGTGAGGAATGTATAAGATGGCCATCTTAGAGTTAGTGTAGATGAGTTTACATCTTTGTGATATTGATTGCTGATTGTTGATGGTTGATTGCTCGGGGAATATATCATTGATTATTCCGGATCCTTGGTGTGGGGTTTCCTTTTGATTGGAATTCCTATTGATTGCGTTACGAAAGCTCATATATATAATACTACTTGCTGGCGAAGGTCCTCTCACGGTCCGGGGGTCACCGAGACCAGGTAGTCACCGAGGGGACCACGTAACAGAATTGGGGGCTCGTCCAAATTACGATTTGCGGTTTCGCAATTGGGTCTACGTCCGGGATTTAGAATTGTATAAAATAATAAAATAATAATATTTTTTTTATTAATTAAAATTTATTAATTAATTATTAATTGGTAAATTTTTTTGAGAAATTGGGGTAAAGTCTTGGGTGAAGGTTAACAGGTGTTAACGATAGGCACCATGGCGTTTGTGGCACAGAACTTTGGGGTAACCCCGAGTGAGGCACAGTTCCGAGCGTTGCTAAAGTCGGACCTCTTGAAATTGGCCAAACATTTTAACTTGGAGGTCCGAACTAATTTGAGGAAGGCAGAGTTGCAGGCCACGGTGATACAATCTATGGTGGGATTAGGAACATGGGACGAGTTAGCCTGGGAGTGGCTACCCGAAGAACCAGAAGACGTTGAGCTCCGGAAACTGGAGTTGCAATTACGGAGCCAGGAACGGATTAAAGAAGAAGAAAGGAAAGCAGAAAAGGAAAGAGCAGAAGAAGAAAGGAAAGCAGAAAAGGAAAGAGCAGAAGAAGAAAGGAAAGCAGAAAAGGAAAGAGCAGAAGAAGAAAGGAAAGCAGAAAAGGAAAGAGTAGAAGAAGAAAGGAAAGCAGAAAAGGAAAGAGCAGAAGAAGAAAGGAAAGCAGAAGAGAGGAGAGAAGAGAAACAAGCGGAGGAAAGGAGAGTGGAACGAGAACTCCAGGAAAGAAGAGAAAAGGAACAAGCAGAGGAAAGGAGAGCTGCAAGGGACCTCGAAGCAGAGGAGAGAAAAGCGGAAAGGGAATTAAAGGAACGTGACATGGAGCTTCAGCAAGAAATCAAATTCAAGGAGCTGGAGTTAATGAGAGAACGGGGAGAGGCACCACCCTTGCTGACGGGGTCGACACCTAACCAGAAAACCTGGGATGTGGGCAGACATGTGAGGCTGGTTCCACCGTTCAGTGAAAAGGAAGTCGCGAAATTTTTCCCACACTTTGAGAAAGTGGCTCGACAATTAAACTGGCCGGAGGAGGCCTGGACCATACTCGTGCAAAGTGTGCTGGTGGGGAAAGCTCAGGAAATTTATTCGGCGCTACCAATGGACCAATGTGCAGAGTATGAGGTACTGAAGAAGCACATCCTCAAGGCCTATGAGTTGGTTCCGGAAGCTTACAGGCAAAAATTCAGGAATGCCAGGAAGAGGGAGAGTGAGACCCATGTGGAGTTTGCCAGAGTGAAAGAAAACATGTTTGATCGGTGGTGTGAGTCAAAAGGAGTCGGGAAAGACTTCGAGACATTGCGTATCTTGATCCTGGTGGAGGAATTCCAGCAGTGTGTCCACGAGGACATCAAAGTGTACCTGCAGGAAAAGAAGGTACCAAAGTTGTGGGACGCAGCCACCATGGCAGATGATTATGCCTTAACCCACCGAATAGGGGTCCACGAACCTAACTCCTCGCCTAGATCTCCGCAGGGGAGGTGGGGAACAGCAGGTGCGGAGAACGACCATACATGGCGGCGGCCTCGAGATGATTATGGGGACAACTATGATACCCCACCTGTTCGAAATCAGAGGGATGCGGGCCCAAGACAAACTTATCGTTCGGGGGGCCCGAGGCAGACCACGAGTTTTTCCTCCGGGCCTACTTGCGCTTTTTGCAAGAAACCTGGACACTTGATGTCCAGTTGTTACCGCATGAAAAGCGAAGACCCAGAGCGGAGTCCGACTACTACGACTCCAAACGCAATGGCCATTGTGAGAAATCGCCATCAAAAGGGTTACCAACCATTTATTTCAGAGGGGTTTGTGTCACGGGATGGAGCCTCGACTAACCGGAAACCGGTTAGGATATTGAGGGACACAGGGGCACATCAATCTTTAATGCTTGAAGGCATTTTGCCATGGTCCGAGGAGACGGCAACGGGGGATAGTGTTCGTTTACAGGGGATCGGGGGCGGTGTTAGTGCTCCCCTTCATGTCATCCATTTGGAGTCCGATTTGGTGTCAGGACCGGTCACCGTCGGTTTACAAGCCACGCTTCCTGTAGAGGGTGTATCTGTGGTTATCGGGAATGATTTGGCCGGGGGTCAAGTTTATGGTAACCTGAGGGTTGGTAAAGAGCCCAGCAGGGAAAAAACGCCACACCAGCTCGGGATGGCGACAAAAGTGCCAAGTTATTTGTAGGGGGACTGAACTTCAAAACAGAGGAAGAAGTTCTGACCTCTGTCTTCAACAGATATGGGCCGCTGGTGGAAGTGCGGTTGGTAAGAGACTGGGAAACGCAACAGTCAAGAGGGTTCGGCTTTGTCACGTTTGCCAGCACAAAAGACGCCAGAGAGGCAGAGAAGAATTGGAATGGCAAGGATTTGGAGGGTCGGACCATAACAGTAAGGAAGACATTTCGTAGGCGTCGAGAGGTCTACAGGAGAGAACAACTGGGCGGTAGTTTTGGTGGTGGCCGCAATCAATATTATTATGTAGGCTCCCGGAGTTACGGCCGCTCCCGAAGGAAGGATGGGCAAAGTAGTGGCCGAAAAGGAGACCGCTATTCATGGGACTACAGGGACAAGTGGTCCCACCCTAATTATTAGGGAAGTTCTGAGAAGTTGAAGCACTGAATGCGGCGGGAGCCGCCGAGCCAAGATTCCTACACGGATTAACCGTGAACGCCATTCCTAAAGGCGTCCATGTAGTGAACTTTCATGCACGGACTAACCGTGAACTCCACGTTCCTCAAGGCGCCCATGTAGAGAACTTTCCTGCACGGACTAACCGTGAACTCCACGTTCCTAAAGGCATCCATGTAGTGAATACCCGGCTTGGCCTCCCAGAAAAAGTGCTATCGAGTGGCTTAACTTTGGATCTTTGATCAACCCCTTAACCTTCATTCACAAGAAACTGGCGGTCAAAGTCAGAGGGTCATGAGATGGAGTTTGATTTGGCAGGGACAATGTCGTTGCTGGTGCTTAGTCCAGAGTGAGTAATCTGGAGGGGTTGTGGTGAAATTTTGGTTGCTTTATTTTTAAGTGATAACTGTGCCCGGGGGCAACTGATAATGTGGGGGGGTTGAGTTATCTGGTTTGTTTCTCCAAATTGGCCGGCAAAGAAAGTTTTCGCTGGGTTCAAACTTTCTTTCTTGAAGGGGGGGAGTGTTACATATTTATGTGAATGTATGTGGATTACCATTCAGGTCTTTGCTGATCCGTGTGTAGTATATTAAGGGTTGTTGTGATTGGAGGGTCAGGAGCCCTTCTGAACCAGTGGCCGGAAACGGAAGTGACCGGAAACGGAAGAAGAAAAGACACGAGGAGAAAAAAGGACGGTTATTATTCTTCCTCGCCCGCTCCGACAAAAGGTGGGATCGACCTTGCGCTGCGTGAAAAAGCGGCGTTCCGAAACCCGTCTGGCGAGAGGAGTTACCTGGACGTGTAACTACCTTTTGACACGGCAAGTCACCGTGAGTTCGTGCACGGAACCAAGCGTCCGGCACAGTTTGCCCCGTCTACAAGGACGCGTACGGGTCGCACGTTGGGCCTCGCGCGCGTTGCAAACCGCTTGGTTTTGCCCCATCTACAAGGACGCGTACGGGTCGCACGTTGGGCCTCGCGCGCGTTGCAAACCGCGCTTGGTTTTACCCCGTCTACAAGGACGCGTACGGGTCGCACTTTGGGGCCTCGCGCGCGTTGGAAGCCGCGCTGGGTTTTGCCCCGTTGCTTGGCAAGGAGGTGTGCGCTGCAGCAGCTGTCCCCGGTACGAGACGGGACGTTTGGAGCACGTCCGCCCGGGGTTCGTTCAACCGCCCGTGTGCGGAGAAGAGAGACATTGTGAGAGACATTGACCACGGAGGGAGTCAGGAGTGGGGCTCACGTGAGGAATGTATAAGATGGCCATCTTAGAGTTAGTGTAGATGAGTTTACATCTTTGTGATATTGATTGCTGATTGTTGATGGTTGATTGCTCGGGGAATATATAATTGATTATTCCGGATCCTTGGTGTGGGGTTTCCTTTTGATTGGAATTCCTATTGATTGCGTTACGAAAGCTCATATATATAATACTACTTGCTGGCGAAGGTCCTCTCACGGTCCGGGGGTCACCGAGACCAGGTAGTCACCGAGGGGACCACGTAACATTGTGAAGGAGATCTTCCATCAGTATCCCCTTGTGGCGGTTCCAGAGATCTAACGGATTCGCTGGTCGCACGAAGATCAGGATGTGAGCGAAGACCTCATGCAGTGCGGATCCACATCTGATGGAGGCAGCTTCTTCCATCGCTTGGTCGATTTTGGAGTCATCATCGAGGAGGCCCATGGCAAGGCAGGCAGCTTGGCAGGTGGGATGCTCCACTCCATTGTAGGCTCTCAGGTCTCTGTAGGGCTTTGGTCCAGCCACCATGTGAAGCAACATCTGCATGTAGAAAAGCTCGCTCTGCCTTGCAGTCAGGTTTATGACTGGAATCCTTCCAATCATGTCTGAGCAGGCTTGGTTGGCATCCTCATCACTGCGATTCAGTTTCGTCACATGAGCCCGCTTCTTCCAGGTATTCTGCACCCACCTGAAGTGCTTAAATACATCAGGGTAGGTGATCTTCACTTCAGTATTCTGGTTCAGCTTGAAGAATTCTGTGAGTTTTGTTTTCGGTGGACCATTGTTGAAGATGTCATGCAGATCTTCTGGTTGGAACAGGATGAGTTGCTCATCTTCCAAGTGGATTGGATGGGAATCGCACTTACTGGGAATTGGCGCGATTACTGGGAATTCCTCGTTCGTGGGACACTGTCTCAAGCCCCAGTCCCCATCATGTATGGGGCTCAGCGGTTTGCCCGACCCTGACGGCGAAGGGCAAGGTACACACTGGCCCGTCCAGTGTAGCGCGCGTGCAGCCCCGGACATCGAAGGGCATTAAACGTTCATTCAAGGATTACGAAACGAAAAACATTACGAAATTATGGATTGCACGAATACTTGAATTGTGATTGTGTTTCATTGTGATGTTTGTGCAGCGACGGGCGGTGTGTACAAAGGGCAGGGACTTAATCAACGCGAGCTGATGACTCGCGCTTACTGGGAATTCCTCGTTCATGGGACACTGTCTTAAGCCCCAGTCCCCATCACGGATGGGGCTCAGCGGTTTACCTGAGCATGACGGTGAAGGGCAAGGTAAACGCTGGCCCGTCCAGTGTAGCGCGCATGCGGCTCCGGGCATCGAAGGGCATTACAACGTTTATTAAACATTAAACGTTCATTAAAGGATTACGAAACGAAAAACATTACGAAATTACGTTCACACCGTCAAGTCAAACACTACCGTGAATACATACATCGTCACAACATCGTCACAATGAGAACATCGTCACAATGAACGTTATACAAACGCGAATGTTATGCGGGAGTCCAAACTTGAGAATGCTGGAGACCAAAGCTGAAATTGGGAAAACGAAATAGCCTATTTTACTCCCAGGGGTCCCAAGATTACCCACCCAAAATATCTTTGCGATCGGTTCAGCAGTTTTTACGGTACATTCGAACAGACAGACGGACATTTGGTGAATTATAGTAAGATATGGAGAAGAAAAAAATCATAATTTTAGCCAAAGGTCAAAAGGTTAAAGGTCAGTGTCACCTAAAATAATCAATTTTCATTCAATTGACCAGAAATTTACATTTATCATTTCAGTTTTGTCATCAAATTTTCAACAAAGCTTCATTATGAGAATATAGAGAAAGCAAATTAATAATTTGGTCAGAAGGCCAAAGGTCAGCATCACATAAAATCGTCAATTTCCATCCAATTGACCTGAATTTAAATAATTTGCATATTGAGTCGCTGAATTGGTTCACCAAACAAAAGCTAGAAGCTGATTGGTTTTTTTTGGATAAAAAGGTCAAAGGTCAAGGTTGCATAAAATCACCAATTTTCACCCGATATATATATATTTTTTTGGTATACAGAATCGAGGCTCGTGAAAGAGCTAACATTTATCACAAAAAAAAAAATCAAACAGACAAACAAAATATATAAAAAGAGGGAGCGGTAGACAAGATGGGGAGAGAAGGGGAAGTACACAAACACAACATTTGGGAGCAGGGACATCGGGAGATGTGTGGGAGGGAGAGGGCTTGGGGGGAGGAGGCGTGGGAAGAGGGAGGGGGTGGGAGAAGTATAAAACACAAGGACACCAAGGACTTCCAGGAAAGAAGTTGGTATTTCAAAAAAGTGGATTTGGGATTTGGGATTGACTTGAAATTTAAAGAATTTGCAGATCGTTTCACTGATTTGGTCCACTTATCGAAAGGTAGGAGTTGTTGTTTTTTTTTTGTTTTTTTTTAGATCAAAAGGTCAAAGGTCAAGGTTGCATAAAAACAAAATTTTTCATCCAATTGGCATAAAAAAAATTAAGAATATGCATATTGGGTCAGACAATAATTGTTTCACCAATCAAAAGCTATGAACTGATTATTTTCTTAGATCTAAAGCTCAAATGTCAAGGCTGCATAAAATCATCAATTTTCGTTTTGTACTTTAAAAAAAACTGTTTTTGTTATTTTGAGCATACAGAAGAAGAAGAAGACATCTGAATACAAATGGATGTGGACGGGCTTTGCATTTTCAGATGCTTTCTAGTTACCCTCGCCAGAGGAGAGGGTATTGCATTTGAATCCGTTTGTTTGTTTGTCCACAAAGAATAAATATGATTTTCTCTGCAACTGTTGGTCCGAAATTTTCACCATAGGTGTACCTCCACCTGCATAATTTTGTTAATGATTATGACGTCATAGGTCAAATGGAATGGGCGCCATCTTGGAAAAACCGAAAAACTTTGCACCTCTATATTATTACGGTTTTGCGCGACCCCCCATTCCCTTACCAAGGGGAGATTAAGCCCCTTGTTCTTTTTGGGTCATTGCAACCGCGAGATTTGAATCGCCACTCCCGGGCAGATGCAGGACAGGGTTTCGGGACAATTCTCGCACGTACCTAAATACCTATGCTGCCGCGGAAGCGGGGTTCAAGTCTCGCACAAACCACGCGTAATTTGAGTACGTCCGAGCGGATGGCGTACCACGTGGTCCGTGCAGTTATCTTATTATTGGAACCCGATTACAGCGATATAATTCATACCACGCTCAGTCAATAGATGGAAGGGACGAAACGGTCGAATCAAAGAAACAACACGTTTAATAATTATTATTTACAATGATTGGTAGAAGCAGAGACACAGGGCAGATCTTATACAGTCTTAGCTTATTACCCATACAACGGGCCCGTTCACACTCACAGAGGGAATGAAGGAAGGAAATGTTCATGCGCTGAATGCGCCGGCTCCATTGTTCAGGAACAGCTCGCCCAGCGTGGCCCTCCGCGGTCACAGCACATCCCTCGACGAAAGCAGGCAGGCAGGCAGGAGGGATCCTTGCGGCACGTATCTCGAACAAAGGCAGGCAGGCGAATATGCGCGTCTCTCGCCCCGCTCGGCGGTTCCTCACAGCGTGATTAATCAACGGCGTGCTTTTATCCTCGTAGCTCAACAGAGGATCTGCCTCAAGCTCAACCGCGCATTTAACGTAACTTGATTCAACACCGTGCACTCTCAGAACTGTTCAACAGAGCACCCCGGCTCATAACTTGCTCAGTGCTTCGAACCGATAACTCAAGCTCATCACTCAGCGCATGTCCTTCTCGCATGGGCTTGCCTCATAACGTGTTCAAGCGCCTCTCCCCTCAAAACTGAGGTGGGGGCTTTGCGCAAAGGGTTATTTTGCCACGCCCTTAGCCCGCATCAAATGTTCCAAACCACGCCTTTTGACGCAGAGCTAAGCCACTCCCCTCGAGCCCTGATTGGCGGCTCGTGCTTACCGGTCACTCCCACTTCTTCTGTCCCGCCTTCCTTCACCCTTGATCGATGTGTCCAGGCCTGCCTCGTGGCATTTCGCGCCAAATCCAAAGTATCGAGGCGGCATAAAGCATTGGAAGGACCTAACTCTCATTATATTCTACTCAGCGCAAAACTACACATAGGAAAGGTCTACGCTTACACTTACTAAGACATAACTGAGCTTAAACGAGGCTACATGTTGTAGTGTGACTAAACTATGAGGGGGAAATTAACCTTTTATTGCAAAAACACAGAACCGCAACAATATCTACGGAAGCGCTGAATATAAAAACTTGAGACATCCCTCATTGTAAAGAACTCTCCATGGGGAATAAAATATGTTAATGATGATGTCATAGGTGCCTCCATTATAATGTCATAATTCGACAAGTCCAAAACTTCATCCGATCAAGATGAAATTTATTGAGCGTCATGTAGGCATAAATTGGTGGAGAAAAGTAATACTAATAATAATGTCATCGGTCACGTCCTTTGACCGCCATCTTCGAAAAAACGAAAAGTTTTGCACCTCTATATCTCTGAAAGCGCTGCATAGAAAAACTTGACATGGCTCATTGTAAACAACTTTCCATGTGAAATAACATATGTTAATGATGAGGTCATAGGTGCCTCCATTATGACGTCATAATTCTACAAGTCCAAAACTTCATCTGATCAAGATGAAATTTATTGAGCATCATCTAGGGATATTTGCATTTAAAATGCATGTTGTTGTTGTTGTATCTAGGGATAAATTAGTGGAGAAAAATAATAATAATGATGACGTCATCTGTCACGTGGTTTGGCCGTCATATTTGTTTCAACACAAAAGCCTTAAAAACCACTGAAAACACGTCCTTGCGAGGGTCTGCAATCTCTGAGTGCTCTTTGTAGTTGTATATAAAATGCAGATTATAACAGGACTTTTTAACGATGCCGTTAACATTTACAAGGAAATCTCAGGAATTTGGACAAAGGAGGAAGCCATTTGGTCCATCAATCCTGTACTCCATCAACACCACCTTAATTGAATCTATTAGGTTATTTGATTTCACTGAGAAGGAGGGTGCGGAGGAGAACAGTGGGACAGGCACTGAACTATCATGAGGGCGTTATTTTAAAAAAGCAAAAAAAAAATGAGGGGGGGGAGGGTGAGGGTTGAAGACAGTACGAGGAGGAATTGATGAATCAACAGCGCATCACTTTTTGACGATACCCTCTCATGAACAACACAATTACTTTATATGTACCGATTGTGATTTAAATACAATTTGTATCTCAGTTTCACCTGCACAGTTATTCGCGGCATCTATTTATTAAAATGTGGGATCAATGTAGGAAATGAAAACTAGGAAAATGAATAGAACTGAGGATGATTGGAAAAATGGAGTGTAAGGGGGTTGTGGGAGGAATGCGAAGAGAAGGATAGAATTGTGAAAGAAATAGGTGTATTAAAGGAGAGGAATGGGAAATCATTTTTGGGGAATTTTTAGATTTAGAGACCAGCCAAATATTTAGAGATAAATTCAAAATCAAGGAAATTGGTCAGTGGTTATTTGATGTAAATAAAAATGGTTTGTGAGCGCATTCTGGCTTGCAATACCTCTTTATATATTGATCCCAAGTTGCAAGTTGATGGTCTTTTATCATGTGCAGGGATGTTATACAATGGAAACCTAAATACTCGTATATGTGCTTGTAGTAAAACATCAATAAAAAAGTCATCAAGTGTCACCAGTTAATTAGAATGCATAATTTCAAAAATATGAATGCTTCCATACTGCATTTGATATTTTCCCTTCTGTGCTACACAGCGTCATTAAACCCAGAGTGTAAATAATTTGCACATTTTTCTCACTTTCCACAAATTGCTGCGTTATTAAAATCGGTATTTACCTAGGCCTCCAATTAATCATGGGTCTTGGATTTGGTATCGGTTGTTAAAGCAAGCAAACTCATGCCTGAGCTGGTTAACAGTCTCTAATACGGATGTGCAGATTATGGCATTATTGTACACCACTCCTTTCCTATTCCATCTCCAGGCCCTACATGACATCACCGTCGGGCGCCGAATGGTAGTACTCAGTTTTCACACTGTTTGTTACTTGCGAAAATCGAAAGACTTTTCAAGTATATTGGGTGGTCTTGTGCGTTATTCTATCTGTCTGTCTGTCTGTCTGTCTGTCTGTCTGTCTGTCTGTATGTCAGTCCATCAGAATTCGCAATAATTGTCAGTCAGTCATGTCAGTCGGTCACAAGTCACAATTTTCAACCGATCTTCACGAAACGTCACCAAATGGTAGAGTTGGCCATAAGCAAGAAGCCTATTGTTTTTGGGGTCAAAAGGTCAACATAGGCCAAAGGTCACAAACTTTATCAAATTTCTAAAATGCTCAATTTTCATCCAATTAACTTGAAATTTGAAGAGGATTTGCATATCTGGTCACTGGATTGAACCCCCAACTATTTTTCAGGTCAACATAGGCCAAAAGGTCAACATAAGCCAACTTCCTAAAATCCACAATTTTCATCCAATTAACTTGAAATTTGAAGAGGATTTGCATATCTGGTCACTGGATTGAACCCCCAACTATTTTTCAGGTCAACATAAGCCAAAAGGTCAACATAGCCCGATTTCTAAAATCCTAATTTTTCATGCGATTGACTTGAAATTTTAAGAACATTTGCATACCAGGTCACTGAATTCAACAAATTCAATTATTTTTGAGGTCATCATAGGCCAACAACTTAGTTTAGGGATTTCGCAAGCATTATGCTACGCACAACATCTTTCTTGTTTGTTTGTTTGTTTTCTTTCTAGTTTTCTTGTTTGTTTTCTTTCTGGTTTTCTTGTTTGTTTGTCCAGGTGATATCTCTCATCCTTTGAGCTAGGATGCTGAAATTTGGGCACAATAGTGAACACATGCCTTGGCAAAAACAGCATTTTTATTAATTAATTGTTTAATTATTCAATTAGTATCGATTCATGAAGTACTCATTTATTTTCTTTCTCATCTGGGCAAAATATCTCAGGCACCTTATGAGCTAGAAAGCTGATATATGGACACGACAGTGACCAGGTGATTTGGCTATAAAGGATATTTTTTGTTTTTGATTCATCAATTAATTATTATTTATTGATTCATCAATTAATCAATTAATTGTTTATTTCTTTTGATTAATTAATAATTTAATTATTTTTTAAAAACTTATATTTTTGGATGAAACTGGTGGTTTGAGAACATGCTGTTAGCCCCTCGAAAGAATTTCCTGATGTTGACGTCATCCGCATCTACATCGGAAAAAATTAAAAAATAAGAAAAGATATAATAATAATAATAATAATAATAATAATAATAATAATATGTAGGGATGGAAGAGGGTGGTGGGAGACTGGGAGAGGGAAGCAACCATGGCTTGATGGGTTTTGCCGACTCTAACCCGTCGAGGATGGACACACACACACACACACACACACACACACACACACACACACACACACACACACACACACACACACACACACACACACACAGTGGGAGACAGTCTAATTACACCAACCCACGCTAACATTCTAACGTGGACATCTTCATACAATTGCTACTATTGCCACCGATAACAAAAGTGTCAAAATATGTTGTGATGGCAATTAGTAAAAGGATTGTGGTGTTGTATTGAGGTGTCATTCCTACCTCCTCATTCCTTCCTATCTCGATTGGTCGTTTTGGGGGGATTCCATCCATGCAT
This sequence comes from Myxine glutinosa, assembly GCF_964187855.1. Classification (NCBI taxonomy): domain Eukaryota; kingdom Metazoa; phylum Chordata; class Myxini; order Myxiniformes; family Myxinidae; genus Myxine; species Myxine glutinosa. The sequence goes on from NC_136267.1 coordinate 74,164,825, forward strand.
GTTTTTTCATTTTTAAAAGAAAGTTTTTTTTTCTGACTTACACCATAAGCATTATACCTTTGCAGGTCATTATTCGAGCCATTGGAAAGCTAATGTTATGAACCAGTGGAGAAATCACCACGATGCACCCGCCAGTATTACCACCCTCCCCGGCAAAATTTCCTGCCAGGCTGTAGAATCCACCAGGATTAGAATAATATAATTCTTGAACAAACGATGAAAATCCTCTTTGAGCGTTGAAAATCGTTTTTGTGTAATATTAAAGGAAGAGCTGCCAAGGCACAGGCTTGTAAAATGGGCTCTTTGTGGTTTTGAGAGCTCCATAAGTGTTATAGTACTCGTTTGTGGTCACATGCAAAATCGAATAAACCATATCGTATACGAGGTATGGTACATAAAGTGAGGTGGGAGCATGCGCCGCACATCAGGAGATCAGAGGCAGAGTGCGTGATGTCGCCGCTTTGGAGGCAAGGCGTGCACACCCCCGCTACCTGCGACTTCCCTGCGCAGCAGCTGTGATGGCTGGTGCGGATCAGAGTGCGTTTCCAGAGCAATCAGATGCTGAGATCGAGGATGAGATGCAGATTGCCCTGAAACAGCAAGTCAAAGGTGTAATAAATGACCTGGAAGGTGTCCTGGTGGAACTCCAAAAGGTTGCGAAGCAGCTCAAAGAGGTAGGGGCAAGCCCTGCATGCATCCCCTGAAAAGCTTTTGCTCCTATGCTTCCTTTTTAATAGATGCTCTTTGGCAAGTCATCCAGCATAAATATCTTTTGGTGCATGAAGTGTGCTTCAGACACCGAAAAGACATGTGCTTCAGACACTAAAAGACCTGTGTTGAACCGGCGTGTTCCTCTCTGATGGAGAGTTTTCTCTCTAATGTACCATGTGTATACCCTGTTATTATCGCTACAACATGCACCTGGTGACTCAGATAATGTAGGAGTGGAGGAAAGTTTATATATGCAAATGCATGGCATCTTTGTCATCATATGGGTTTCAATCCCAGCAACCTCCTCATCGTGAACCTGCCTCAATCCAGAACCACATTTATTCCTATTTTTCACGCCTGTGGAACCGCCTTCCACATTCCCTTCCATCTCATTATTCCCTCCAGGGCTGTTCACCACCATCTCAAGTCATCCACCATCCCAAACCATGATCTTTTATACACGCGTTAAACCACCCACACCCCTCTCAAAACTTTCCTTACATATCCAAATTGTTCATCCCTTGCTTTCTCCACTCATCGTTAATTGCATCCCATGGATGTCCGTTTTCATAGACTTTCTCCCTCTGTCCTGTTGTTGGCATTTCCCTTTACTAGGGCATGCCCGTACTATATATATATCAAAAATTATGTCCCCCCCCCCTCTATTTACATGAAATGGTTTGGTCCAAAGCGAACGGCTTGCGAGTACGGTGACAATCCCCCCCCTCTATTTACATGAAATGGTTTGGTCCAAAGCGAACGGCTTGCGAGTACGGTGACAATCCCCCCCCTCTATTTACATGAAATGGTTTGGTCCAAAGCGAACGGCTTGCGAGTACGGTGACAATCCCCCCCCTCTATTTACATGAAATGGTTTGGTCCAAAGCGAACGGCTTGCGGAGTTTGGTAAAGAAATCGCCATAGCTCGGTAACTACTTGTCCGATTAATATGAAACCTTGAAAAGGCACATCCTCAGGTCCCCAGCAATATACCTGGCAAGTTTCAAGTATATCGGACCCGTGGTTGTCGAGAAACAGCGGTCACAGACAAACATACAAACATACAAACATACAAACATACAAACATACAAACATACACACAGAGATTACTGGAATTATAGATAGATCCAGCTGTTCCCTTTGCTACGTTGTTTCCTGATATGTTCTTCCACAAGCCTAGATCTTGTATTAAAACAACAACTGTGCCTCACACCAGTGCTGGTCGTGGTTTGCAGGTGGTGTCACAAATCGATGTGCTCACTGCGCATTTGAACCTAGACGAGGTTAACGAGGACTCAACGAGCAGTACACTGTGCAGTACGTCCAGCAGTGCAACACGATCCAGTGGCATAAGTGACAGCACTACATTTAATAAAAGAACCTCACAGGTCGTGCACCGGTTCCCGGGACCTGTCCAGCAGCAGCACGCCACCACACGCCAGATCCTCCCTTGTCAGAACTGCACCTTGAGGAACGACAAATTCCCGACGAGCATGATCCACAGGGGAGGAAAAGTGTGCTTCAGACACCAAAAGACGTTTGAATACCATTTGGGCTCCATGCAGCTCGCACGCTTGCACCAATACCCACAGGAGGAAGCAAAGCACCAGAACAGAAGCTTGGATGGCGTCAGGTTTAGCGATGTGGTGCAGCCGCAGATGTCGAGTGCTGCTGCTGCGGAGCACAGCTTGCAAACGGCAATGTGTTTTGCACACCTTGGGAGAACGCAGCGATGCAGTGTTGCTCTTTGCAGGGACACCGGCCGCACCCAGGAAGGGGGCATCACTGGCGACCATGGATTATATTTCTTGGAGACCAAGTTAATTTCACAAGGAGAGACCATGCGAATTGAGACCAAAAGAGCTGCATCAAGAAAGTGCAAAAGCACTGTCGTGTAAAAGTCTGGGGCTGGGGAGAATGCTGGGGAAAACGGTGGTGCATTGGAACATCCCATCCCACTATTCCTAGCCAGTGATATCAAGTGCCAATGTGGTGTAAATGCTATCAAGTGCCAACATATTGGCAATTACAACGTTATGAAGCAAGTGCTGAAGTGTTGGCACTCAATACATCATTGGCGAGGAAGAAACTACTGGAGGAGACGCCCCAATGCACCTGAGCTTTCCCCTCCAAGCAACGACTCCACTCAGGGATGTTTAAAAGGTCAACTATGATGTTCTCCTTTGGATAAATGGTTCACAGAGACACATACACACAGCTGTAATAAAAAGGTGAAACTCCAAATCACATTGAGCTTTGTTTTCACATCGTTTATTGGTTGCTTGACATTACGGTAGCAAGGTTTTACATGGTACTATGATGCCCTCTTTCAGCATTAAGCAAATTAATTACTTTCTTTGTTTTTTGAAAAATTGGGATAAGCGCACACATTGTTCGCAAAATGTATAGACATTCGTAGGACTATTACAACTAAGATGGTGGAAACTTTTATAGATTCTTAAAAACTCACTTTGATGTCACAATTGTGCTTCATGAAGGAATTTCTCACAGAATCTCATTTTGTGATGTTTCTGGAGGACAAATTTGTTGATAAACCTGATGGACACACTTATATTGTTTAAATCTAAGGGAATAGTATACAGAATGGACCAAAAGGTAATTTATTGACAACAAGCATGGGTACCCAGAGTTGCCTGGTGCTGTTGTAATCCTGTTGGCATTTTGAAGAAATCATTTTTTTTTGCAGGGGCCTAAAACACTTACCCACACCCAATAAGGAATGGGGTCGGGCATCATTTAATATTACCTTTCGCATAGCTACAAAGGCTGAGGCATAAAAAGAGCGATTAAAAATAATCCCAAAAATCCCCCCCCAAAAAAATTCATTTCCCCAAAAATTTTTGGCCCTAAAACACTCTCTGGCACCCATTCTTGAACCTCTGAAAGTTTGACGAAGATTTGTTTGGACATCTCTGGGAAAATTGGTGACAGACAGACAGCTACAAACAGACAAACATGTCTCTCATAGTATAGATAGGTGAAACTCATCGATCTGCAATGATAATTTGATATTGATTTGTGACTTAATTTAGTGTGCGTGCGTGCATACAATTGTATTTGTACCAAATACTGTAGATTAAATTCTGCTTTGTGTCACTACCTTCATCTCAAAAAAGCTATCCCAAGGAGAATCCTGCACTTGATAAACTGAACTCTTGGTAAATTCATGGTGATGCAGGATATAAATGTAAAGAATCTCCCAAACATCTTACGATAATTCACCAAATGTCCGTCTATCTGTCTGTCCGTCCGTCCGTCCGTTCGAAGGTACCGCAAAAACGGCTGAACCGATCGCAACAATATTTTGGGTGGGTAATCCTGGTATCTCCTGGCGTGAAATAGTTTTTCATATAGGTATATTGTTTTTCCTATTTCAGCTTTGGCCTCCAGCATTTTCAGGTTTGGACTCCCACATAACGTTATTTTCCCGGGTGCCGCACAAACGTGATAGGAAAATCCTTTGTGACACAAAGGATTTTCCTATCACGCGAACTCAGGTTACACTCCCCCTAAAATAGATTAATTAATTATGTAAAATGATAAATAAAAAATCACAGGGCAACCCGGGTTACCTCGTGGTGGATCATATGCAGATTCGCCACGGACCCACGATCGATGTTTCTATACGTGAACGTACCAGTTTACTTGCAAACGGGTACTTTTTTCATGGAAGTCCTCAACGAACTTGCTGTCCATGTCTGACGTGCGACTGAGGGTGCCTACAGGATTGTGGAATTTATTGGTTTCATGCTTTAGCATTCGCCTTATCTGCATTGCCTGTTTGCTTCTGGCCTCCCACCATTGCGTAGCACGGGTATCTCACTAGTTTTCTAAAATTCAGAAAAACTTTTTTTGCATAAATTATGAGAGAAATATGCTGCTTTGCTTCTGCTGAAGAGGCTATTTGTAACACAGCAAAATTAATATGTTTAGGACTCAAGAGGAAAGCCTCTGTGCTCTGTACCATACTGCATCTTTCTGGTCTTGCACCCTCTGCCAGATCCGTGTTTTTCCCACTCCCACACCCCTCAGGTGTCTGCATGGTACAGCGGCCCTCCCACAAGCCCCTTCTGATAAAACTCCCAAAATGTAGATGTATTCCTCAGCTCCACTCATTCGTTTTTTCACACCTGTGGAACCAACTTCCACATTCTCTTCAATCTCATTCTTCCCTCCAAATGTTGAAGACATCTGTTCACCACCATCTCAGGTCATCTCCCGTCCAAAAACCTGATATTTTCTATCACCATTAACCTCCCCCCCAAACCCACGCCTTTCCGATATCCATCTTGTTCGATCCCATAAATCCTCTCACCTCAATCTTCCCCATGTCCCTTATCTTTCCAAGTTTTCCTCTGCGACACCACCAGCCAAAAGTTTTAGAACACCTCAATTTTTCCTGTTTTTATTGTAATTTATGCAGTTTAATGTCTCAATGTACTCTGAAATTAAACATGGAACAAACAGGTGAATCCTCTTGGATTGCGCTGAGATTCGGGCTTGGAATTTCTAGGAGGAAGTATAATTTGTATGCAATGAAAGTACATGTAATATGGGATCGAGTAAGATCGAGTAAGCTTCACCAGTGCGCGTGCGCGAATTTACGTCACGTCGGCAGCGAGAAGGCGTTCCCCAACACGAACCAATCAGGAACTGCCACGCCCACTTATATGATCTCCGAATTCCTGTGACAGGAATTAGCGTTACACTGGCTGGAAGTCAATCGCTAAAGGCGCTTCCTCAGCGCCAATCACCAGTGCGCGTGCGCGAATTTACGTCACGTCGGCAGCGAGAAGGCGTTCCCCAACACGAACCAATCAGGAACTGCCACGCCCACTTATATGATCTCCGAATTCCTGTGACAGGAATTAGCGTTACACTGGCTGGAAGTCAATCGCTAAAGGCGCTTCCTCAGCGCCAATAAACAATTGGAGAAAAAAAAAGAAATCATAGAATCATTTTGTTTAACAAAATTTAATTTAAATTTTTGACTCAGCAAAGTAGCCACCTTTTGCAGATATAACCGCCGAACACATTCGTGGCATTCTTTCTACAATAGAAATCAAATATTGTTCGGAAAGTTCTTCCCAACACTGTTGCAGAGGTTCCCACAAATGTGTTGCACTTGTAGGTTGCTTTGCTTTCACCATTCTGTCCAGTTCATCCAAAACTAGCTCGATGGGGTTTAAGTCTGGAGACTGTGCTGGCCATTCCATGATTTGAAGCCTACCGTCTTGTTCTTTAAATCGAAGGTAGTTTTGACATAGCCTGAAGGTGTGTTTCAGGTCATTATCTTGCTGAAGGATGAACCCCTGACCAACTAGGCATATACCAGAGGGTGTTGCATGGCGCTGCAAAATGCTGTGGTAGCCCTTTTGGTTCAGGGTGCCAGTCACTCTGTGCATATCGCCAACTCTGGATCCAGCAAAAGAGCCCCAGACCATCACGCTTCCTCCTCCATGTTTGACAGTTGGTGTCACACACTGAGGAACCATCCTTTCACCTACTCGATTGCGTACAAAAACCGTGTGATGAACCAAAGATTTCAAATTTTGATTCATCGGTCCATAAGACCTTCATCCAGTCTTCATTAGTCCACTGGCGGTGCTTCATGGTCCAGGCAAGCCTCTTTTTCTTATTTTGCCATCTTAGCAATGGATTTCTTACTGCCACTCATCCTGTCAAACCTGCAGCTCGAAGTCTTCTCTTCCCAGTTGAAACTGAGACTTGCTTACTTCGACCAGTGTTAAGCTGTGCTTCAAGCTGTTGTCCTGTGAGCTGCCTATCACGCAAGCTGCTGACTAAGAAACTTGTCTTCTGATTCTGTTGTGGCTTTGGGTCTGCCAGACCTCTTCCTGTCAGAGTTTCCTCCAGTTTCCAATATACTACTTCCTGCAGTGCAATATTGTCCAAATAATGCTTCAGAGGGTGTAATAACAGTCTGTTCCAATACTGCTTTTATACAGACAGCGGGTTTGAAATGAAGTAATCAGCAGAGGTTGGGACACCTGTAGGAATTGTTTGCATCAAGGCTTAAGTTACTTACATTGCTGCAGAACAGCTGTAAGTTGTTAACCCATTACTTGTTCCCTGAAGAAGGCCTTTTTTTTTTTTTACAATATCACTGCAATTTACATTATTTTCCCGTTTTTGCTAGCCTAAACTTTTTTTTTTACCTCGAGCAGTTTACTGCTTACCTTTGTACCATTTCAGGTTATTCACTGGAGATTAAACTGCGTAAATTTCAAAAAAAAATGGAAAAATGAGGTGTTGTAAAACTTTTGACCGGAAGTGTATGTCCGCCCACCCTGCTGATGGTGTGTCTTCCCCTTAACTTAGCACTGTTCTTTTTGTTTTGTTATTATTACCCTTGCCTGAGGAGAGGGTATTGCATTTGAATCTGTTTGTTACTTGCCGGAATAGATTCCGGCAAGTATGTTGGTTGGTTGGTTTGTCTGTCTGTCTGTTTGTGCGCAGTACTATGTCTACATCGTTGCACATAGCATCGCCATACTTTACACACATATTTTCCTTGCCCTGGAATAGACTATGCCCAATTTTTTTTTAACTCTCTAGGCCCAAGGTCAAGCTCAAGGTCACCCAAAACGTGAAAATCGTTAGATTGTAATCTTACAGCCGCCATGTTGGTGCTCGCCGTCACTGCGATGCGAAGCGAAACACGCCTCAGACCTGTCACATTCACAATCGCTATGTCGTATGTACTCCCGATACGTGTTTCCTTCATTGTAAAAAATACCAAGTCAACAGTTAAAAGGATTTTGAGCCGATAGGTGTTACGGCCTTGGCAAGATCGATGGAGACAGTGATCTGTTAGCTTATACACCGCCCAAATAGCTATGTTGGTTGTGCTGCTAGTTATACACTGCCAGCAAGAGTATACATGTATAGATTTCAAGAGTATACATGTATAGGTATAGATTTCCTGCCATTTTGATCCAAAATGGCCGATAAAAAAAGCACATTCTGGCAAGTCCCCGGTCTCTGACCGATTTTTCATCTGTTTGTCTGTTTGTTTGTACACCCGGTACACCCGGTTTAGAATAGGTACACCGTATCCCTGCGTGTCGTAAGAGGCGACTCAAAGGGTTGGCGTCAGGAAGGGCATCCGGCCATAAAAACATTGCCTCAAAAAGGGAACCATGATTGGCATGGGGCCCGCAAGGCTAGCCCCCGCTCTTGCAGGGAAAATGGCCTTAAAATGCCTGTTGTTGTTGTTGTGTTGTGTGTTTGTTTGTCCGCACAAAATAAATACGATTTTCTCTGCAACCGTTGGTCCGATTGACAGGAAATTTTCAGCATTGGTGCAACTCCACCTGCATAATTTTTTTATGACAATTATGATGTCATAGGTCACGTGGTTCGGCTGCCATCTTTGAAAAACCGAAAAAAATTGCACCTCTATATCTCTGAAAGCGCTGAATATAAAAAAATTGAGGCATGGCTCATTGTAAATAACTTTCCATGTGGAATAACATCTGTGAATGATGATGTCATAGGTGCCTCCATTATGACGTCATAATTTGACAAGTACAAAACGTCATCCGATCAAGCTGAAATTTCTTGAGCATAATCTAGGAATAAATTGGTGGAGAAAAAATAATAATGATGATGTCATCGGTCACGTGGTTCGGCCGCCATATTTGTTTTTAGCACAAAAGCCTTAAAAACCACTGAAAATACATCCTGGCGAGGGTTTGCAATCTCCGATTGCTCTTTTTCTTGTTCATTCTGTGTTCTACAGTAGCTCCTCGAGCCTTAGCACGGAATCACTTCCTTCACATACCCATAACACAAGCAACGGGTTTTGTCCATCGATCCATTGTCTTACACAGTTCAGGAACTCAGGCCACAACACAGCTTTGATTTACTTCAGCTGTCTCCATAACAAACTACTGTCCATGTCATTGCATGGGTTGAAATATCAAATTTCACCTCTCAAGCCTCCCATGTCAGTGGGAGCCAACCCAAAGGTTAAAGCTGGCAGCAAGGATGTGATTCTTTGTTGTTTTTGTGCACCTTCCACAACATTAGTTACAACTATCGGGGATGCCTCTTTGTGGTGGTTTTACCCCCCAATGCAAGTCGGGGGCCAAATCTTCCCCAATCTTCCCTGCTGCCCGGAATTGTCAGGGCGGTGATGGTAGGCGTGCCCTTTCTTTCCCTCTTGGCTTTCTCTCTCCCTCCCTCCCTCTCTAACTCTTTCTTGGCCCTGACTTCGCGAGGGCGGGGGTACACCATCCTGGATGTGTGGGATCTCTGAGTGGCTGCTGTGAGATCGATCGGCTGTTTCCGTGCCACAGGCTTTTTCGAGAGAACTGTCCGGGGCTATACAACAACAACGACGACGACGACGACGACGACGACGACGACGACGACAACAACAACGACAGCAACAACAACAACATTAGTTAACCTTCCTCCGCCTATCTTCTGACCATGACATCACCAGGATGCCCAAGGCAGGACCCAGAGGTCAAAGTGATTGTGCAATCAATGACATGCAAATAGGCTGCAGCTTGTTTCCTACATGGCAATGTTTGCACAGCTGCCTTAAAACAATGCACGGTGATTTATCCATGGGCTCAATGCAAAACTCCCCTCCATTAGATGAATAGGTGAGGTACAGACAAGATGATTAAAAGATTGGAATTGATTTTGGCAAGAATTTGGAATTTGTTCTAGGTACCAGGGTGGTTCACAAGGAGGGTGATACTGATACATCAACCTCCCCTAATCGGTATATTGGTATATTTAACGTATATTGGTATAAGAATCCATGGTATATTTAACGCCCAGAATAGTTAACGCCTAATGCTAACAGAAAGGGCACCCAGCTTAATGTCCACCTGAGGGAGATGGAATGACCTACAGTATATGCCTGTGTGTGAAACACCAACCCCACAGTTTATAGTTAGCTCAGGAATCAAACCCAGACTCGACGTCTCAAAGGTAAGCACATTATCGCTGTACGCTCAGATGACATTGCTGATTTACTATACGAGCACAGTTCACAAAATTATGATAATTAAAAGCAAATTAAACACATTTGACCTCGTCTCAAAATCAATAATCTTTTTTTTCTTCCTGAAAATTGTCTTAATATATTGTTACACCATATCAGTGAACAGAATTTAAGCATTCATGAATTAGGTCAGTGAGAAAAGTTTCACAGTTGTCACGAGGTGCAAACTTTGTGACGAAAGTGAATGCCATGCCCATGGCAGCTAGTTATAACGAAATGCTGGAAATAAAATTGTTCGTTGGGGAGGAGGGTAGGATGGGGCTGTGTTATGAGAAAGGATAAAACTACCACCTGCTGGAGGCACTGTAATGTGAGGCACTCATTCTTAGTTAGAATGGGATGTTTTATGGTGCGTTTCACAAAAGCAGACATTTCCCAGTACCTTGTCTACATTCTCATTTCTAGTGGGAGTGTGCCAAACACCATCATTGCCATTAAAGATCCCACTTGGAAAATTCTTATAAAATTGTGTCATTATTATCAAAAAATTATTCATTAAAGTAAACAGAAATGCTTACAAGTTATTTAAAGCATAACATTTGGCATCGATGATCATAATAATAGATTGTTCAACAAGCCACGATAAATAAATCTCATTTGGACAATGCTTCAACAAAGCAGGTCAACATGGACAGCAGAGGAAGCATTATAATGGAAGATGATTTTTAGAGCGAAAACAAGGTGAATGATTTATGTGCATGACACCTGCAAGGTGTATGGTGAATGATTCCAATGATTGAACAAACGGAGGAAATGTGAAATGAGCTGCCTTTGTCAGAATCCTTGTTGGACATAGTCGTTAACCTTTTATTCTCGCAAAAAATGGCATTTCCGATGGAATGTTTCTGGTCTGTGTAAGAATAACAAAACGACAAACCAAAATCTTAGCAATGATTTCATTTTGCTTTCCATCATTCCACACATTTCCTAGCTTAAATAGATGGAAAACTCATTCATTCATTGCTTCACTCTCAGATGGAAATAAGGCAGAATTTTTATATAAATGAACAGGATTATAACCAATTAATTTACATTTGTGGGAAAATTATTTAAATAAAATAAATTAAATAAAAATTAAATAAACCCATTCATTTAATTGTGTTTCTACGCCCCAGGTGTGTTTATAATAGAGGACATGGATTTGTTCCCCCATTGGAGAAAGACCCTCTTGTGTTCAGGCCGTTGGTGCTCCTATGGTTGGCGGCGCGTGCCCCGGAAGCATTGACGGAAAGAGAGTGGCAATCATATGTGTGGGAAAATTGCATGCTCAGTCAGGGTCACCTAGATAGCTCAGATGGCAGAGCACTGGTACGGTTTTCCAGAGGACCTGGATTCGATTCCTGGTCTTGGCATGTAATTTTCCCCACATATGTCAATAAAAGAATTTTTATATATACAGACAGGGACAGTTTTATTACCTCTGCCACTGAAGCTGGACAGAGATTATGTTTTCACCCCTATCTGTGTGTCCATCTGGGAGCAGAATATCTCCAAAAAATTCCAGACAGATTCAAACGAAATTTGGTGGACAGGTTGGGTGTGTGATAAGACCGAATTGATTTACTTTTGGTGAAGATTTGGATCTGGATACGAGAATATTTTAAAGTGATGCTTCTCCATTGAGAGATGGGGACAAAAAAAAAAATATAGCACTATATCTCAAAAAGTTATGGACGGATTATGACAAAACTTGGCGGATGAGTTGGGTAGGTGACAAGAACAAGCCAGTCGTGGACCTATGTATCACTCAAATAAAATCTCATCATCAGAAGAGGGCAAATCTATTCCAACACGATATCAAATGCCACTGACATTAATGTGACGCACACCAAATGCCACTTCTGGATATCATCACATGATGCTCAGCATTTCCTATTTCGACAGGATCTTTTATGGGCACGGCAAAATTCAAAGGTAGTCTCTTGTGAAATATACTATATTTTATATTCTTCATGTCAAGTTGATTGTAGAATGGACAGCAAAGGTATCATTGTTAAATAGCAAACGTAGGATGATGGCATTAAATAGTCGTCATATTATTTGAAAATCATTCAATAAAATAAAGAAAACTTTTTCACATCCGGAAGCAGGCAATTATACAGCAGGAGGGCCCAAGTAATTCTAGATAGGTTATTATGTGAATGAAGCAAGGTGTGCTGCATCCATGCATTGGAAAGAATATTGTTATTTTGTAGGAATGCCCAAGTTTATTAATCTGCAATGAAGTCGACATGAACAACATCTTCAAACATCTATCTATAATTCCAGTAATCTCTGTGTGTATGTGTGTGTATATGTGTGTGTGTATGTGTGTGTGTATGTGTGTGTGTATGTGTGTGTGTCTGTGTGCCTGTGACCGCTGTTTCTCGACAACCACGGGTCCGATATACTTGAAACTTGCCAGGTATATTGCTGGGGACCTGAGGATGTGCCTTTTCAAGGTTTCATATTAATCGGAGAAGTAGTTACCGAGCTATGTCCAAAAAACGATTCAACCAATCAGAGAGCAGCGAGCTATCACGTGTGCCGAACGTGGCGAACAGACTCTGCCTCGGACGGCACATTTGAGAGCGTATTCATTTATTTCACGTTGGCAAACTATGTTGGCGCTATGTTGGCGTTAAGCTATGTTTTAAAACTAATTAAAACTAATTTGCAATTCATCGTAACTGCGATATGCGACCTTCCGGACAGTCAAATGAGGACGTCACTTCCGGACTTACGGATAGTCATAGTGACGACGTACTGATGCTGAACGTGGCGAGCAGACGCTGCCTCGGACGGCACATTTGAGAGCGTATTCATTTATTTGACGTTGCAATCTGTGTTGATTGTTGTAAGGTACGATCGATTGTAGTACACGTTTATAATAACTCTGCCGATACAGGCCCGATTAACTGCAGCGCCATCCGAGCTGCGGCGTCGGGACGATACATTCATTGTACGGTCACATCACGCACTTACGGGCGCGCCCATGGGCCCATGGGCACGCCCATGCATGCATGGGCGAAGACATTTTTTTTTTTTTTTTTGGCAAGGAACGGGCACCCACGTACGGGCACGTCCTAGTATCTTAAAAGAGAATACAGTTGGAATATTGCCTTGGTCATAAACACCCTGTTAAAAGCTGAAATGGAACTTATAGCCTACTAGCCGAAAGCACCTGGCGTTGCCCGGGTTCTTTTTGAATGAATTTACTACTATAATTCAGCTTTTACTCGCGGCCGTAGAAGATTGACTACTATAATTCAGCTCAGCTTTTAATTGCGAAATGGGCCCAGCCCGGCCGATGCGGCCTCGACCTGCCTAGCCACCTTGCCTAAAACCTTCCCGGGACCCGTCCCGACATTTTTGGTTCTTTTTGAATGCATTTACTACTATAATTCAGCTTTTACTCACGGCCATAGAAGATTGACTACTATAATTTAGCTCAGCTTTTAATTGCGAAATGGGCCCAGCCCGGCCAAGGTGGGCCTCGACCGGCCTCGCCACCTAGCCTATAACCTTCCCGGGGCCCGTCCCGACATTTTTTTATTTTTTTTATTTTATGAATTTACGACTATAATACAGCTTTTACTTGCGGCCGTAGAAGATTGACTACTACAATTCAGCTCAGCTTTTAATTGCGAAATGGGCACGGCCCGGCCGAGGTGGGCCTCAACCGGTCTCGCCACCAAGCCTAAAACCTTCCCGGGGCCCGTCCCGACATTTTTTGTATTAGAGGTTTCCTCCTATCTTTCACCGTCCAGGAGATTAGCTTGCGCAGACAAACAAACAAACAAAAACTTTCTTTTATATATAGACTAGCCGAAAGTACCCGGCGTTGCCCGGGTTCTTTTTGAATGAATTTACTACTATAATTCAGATTTTACTCGTGGCCGTAGAAGATTGACTACTATAATTTAGCTCAGCTTTTAATTGTGAAATGGGCCTCGACCGGTCTCGCCACCTAGCCTAAAACCTTCCCGGGGCCTGTCCCGACATTTTTTTTATTGGAGGTTTCCTCCTATCTTTCACGGTTCAGGAGATTAGCGCGCGCAGACAAACAAACAAAAACTTTCTTTTATAATATAGAGAGAAGAGAGAAGAGAAGATAAAAGATAGATTAGGGCTCCTTTGGTCTCTCATCGGACCCCAGGTAACAATCCTGGCCTCTTGATGAACCTACGCAGCTGGAGTCTTAGATGCTCCCTGTTGATGAGCACCCCGTGATAATAGTGAGAAGTGGCACATAATGCGCATCACCTTTTAAATGTCAGGCGAATTTGAAATGAGAGGATGATTTAGCCTATCTTGTGATGAGCTTTATTTTTTGAGAATGAAACATGGCTCCCCAAATAGCGAGCCTATCTGTGGTATGGCTATATTAAACAGAACTTGTCTGGATTTTTTAAAATCTGCAGAAACTTCATGGAAGAGTTTTTTTTTGTTTTTTTTGTATACTGAATCGAGGCTCGTGAAAGAGCTAACATTTATTTCACAAACAAATCAACCAGACAAACAAAATATATAAAAAGAGGGAGCGGAAGACAAGATGGGGAGAGAAGGGGAAGCACACAAACACAACATTTGAGAGCAGGGAGAAGTGTGGGAGGGAGAGGGCTTGGGGGGAGGAGGCGTGGGAAGGGGGGGGGGGGGGAGAAGAGGTATAAGACACAAGGGGACCGAAATTAGCGGGGGTAGAAAAGATCAAGGTTTTGGATGGGGGAAGATAAGAGATGGTGGTGAACAGCTGTTTTAAAGACCTGGAGGGTGGAGTGGGATTGAAGAGAGTGAGGGAGTTTGTTCCAGAGGCAGGAGAAAAGAGGAATGAAGGAGTGATGGTGACCATAAAGTCTTGATTTTCTTGAGTGAATGCAATTAATGAGCGAGTTTTCAATCCGTTTAAGATTAGAAACTGTCAAATTAAAAGAATACTGATGCATCCAACAGACAAAACTACACTTTTAGACAGAAGAGATCATCATGAGATACTTCAAATAAGCTCTGAGTATATTTTAGAAATAAAGTTACAGTTCTTATGTTTACTTTTAGCAAGGAGCTTGACAAATCACCTTGTCATGTGAAAGCCAGACTTCCATTGGTCATGCACGTTTTTTTTAAGTTTCATTTTTATTTTACCAAAAAAACAAAGCTCTTGCAACAAAATAAATACAAAACACTGACAGTGATGAGTGGCACACATGTGAGGCTTTCCGAACCATCAATAAAGTGAATAATCCGAAGAGATAGAAGCAGGCCAAAAGCATGAAACCTCCAAAATGGATGGCAGAAAAGAGTACTGTACTGGACCATAAAGGAGGAAAAATGAGTAAAAAGATGAATAAAAAAGAAAAGCAAAATTGAACAAACCAAAGCTCCAGGCCGAGAAAAGTCACAATTTGTCCAGAAAATTAAAGAATGACACAATATGAAGCCAGGGAGAAATCAGGAATAAATGCTTGGGCTTTAAAAATGATTTTTGTATACAAGATCGAGGCTTGTGTAGGAGCTAACATCAATCACAAAAAAAGCAATCGGACAAACAAAACATACAAAAAAGGGAGCGGGAGACTAGATGGGGAGAGAGAGGGAAGCACACAAGTACAACAGCAGAGAACAGGGACATCAGGAGATCTGTGGAAGGGAGAGAGCTTGGGGGAAGGAGGCATGGGAAGGGGGTTGAGGGAGGGTGGGAGAGGTATAAAACACATGGACACTGCTCGGACTTCCAGGAAAGAAGTCGGTATTTCAAAAAAAAAGTGGATCTGGGGTGAATTAGCGGGGTAGAAGAGATCAAGGTTTTGGATGTGGCAAGATAAGAGATGGTGGTGAACAGTTGTTTTAAAGACCTGGAGGGAGGAGTGGGATTGAAGAGAGGGAGGGAGATTTTGGCAATTTAAACCTATTTACTTGCTTGCTTTCTTGCTTTATTCACTTAGAATTCACATAATTTATATCAATTTCTTCCAGAATCGACGCTCTCAAAGTGTTAGGACAAGATAAGATGATCTAAACTTTAATTCGACCACAAGGCTGAATGTAACATCCCAGAGTATTTCATGCACTTGAACAGTACCGCCCCCCCCCCCGCACCCCCCCCCCCCCCCCCGCACCCCCCCCCCCCCAAATCCCTCCATGCCTCCACCTTTTCGACACTTATGGAACAACCGGCAACAGGACATTCGATCAGCAAATCCAGATACAATGCAGGACTTTGGATGAACCAGGAAAGCACCAGAGCCGCTCAGTATGGAGTACTAGGACATTTCCACATTGAAGTCATTTTTGGAGAAATAACAATAACACACCTGAATCTCCTTTTCATACAAAATGCCAAGAACATATATATGGCTGATGCAACGCATATCATAGTAAAAGTGAGGGAAAAGGTCTAAAATGGTGCACACAGTAAAATGGCTGTGAGACGAACACCAGTGCATCCACGCAGTGTTTAACACAGCCTTGGACAATGGAAAAAATCGATATAAAGTGTTGGGTAAATGAGTCCGAGGGGTTAATAAATGCTTAATGTAGCATAATTATTTCTATATTAAGTGTTTAGCATAAGTGTAGTAATTAAATGTGATATTAGATATGCATTACTTTTGTGGTAGATGCACGTTGTGGGTCTTTGAAGTATACATTACATTTGACTCTTATTTCATGTCATTAACTCCACCACCAATGTCATCGTTTTAAGGCCATTTTCCCCGCTAGAGCGGGGGTTAGCCTTGCGGGCCCCATGACAATCATGGTTCCCTGTTTGAGGCAATGTTTTTTTTAATGGCCGGATGCCCTTCCTGACGCCAACCCTTAATCGCCTCTTACGATGCGCAGGGATACGGTGTACCTATTCGAAATCTGGGTACACACCGGATCATTCATCCCAGCAAGCTGGTATTCAATTTGCCGACCTCGGAGGGATGACAGGCTGAATCAACCCCCCCTGGTCTTTAATTCAGCGATCGACCGGGATTACGAACTCAGGATCGGGATCCGAGGATCACAAGCCAGCACCCTAACCGCTGAGCCAACACCATGCTTGACAAGGACGAAATTATTAGATTTTGGTGAAGATCCGGATTCGGATTCGGCTACTAGAATTTTTGAAGTGATTCTTCATCATTGGGAGAAAGGGCCAAAACTATACATAGCACGATATCTCAAAAGGTTATGGACGGATTTGGATGAAACTTGGTGCACCGGTTGGGTGTCCGACAAGGACAAATAGATTCTATTTTGGTGAAGATCTGAATATGGATTCGGATATGAGAATTATTTAGTTTTTTGAAGTGATTCTTCATCATGGGAGATAGGGCCAAACACTATATATATAGCAGGATATCTCAAAAAGTTATGGATGGATTTGGACGAAACGTGTTGGGCAGTTTGTGTGTGTGACAAGGATTTCATCTTCCTGTGCTTCTGTAGTGTCTGGGAAGGACGCCAAGCCTCGAGTTTAGGCGGGAGAACTCTCTAGGATTTCTCAAGGGCCTTGCCGCATTGCAAATCAGTTGAAACTTGAAAGGTCAGGGAAGGTGATCGCCCCGCCCACCAGCCGAGTAACGGTTGCATGGTGAAGGGGAGGGGTGCAAATAGTCGTCGGTGACGTCGGTGGGCGAGATGAAAACGTCGGGCTCGACCAGAATCGGGGTGGAGAACTCTTTGGACAACACTGTGGAAGGCTGCAGAAATCTGAGCTTGCAGGGAAAAAAACCATGTCCATCCAGCCGACGGTACACCCACTCCGCTGCGTTGTCCCTCCTTCCTTCCACCGCCTGCTTGACGATTGATACACCCAAGCAGGGAGACATGTCTCGTGGATTCCCCCTGTCTTCCTACTGTCATATGAGTGAACATCCATTAAGGACTTTGGTAATTAAGAATCTTGCGCATGTTTATTTGGTTCATGGGCATGTACAGGGAATTATTTATTATCATTATTACCCTGCGCTCGCGAAGCGAAAAGTGGGGTTAAGCATTCATGTGCGTACGTGTATGTACCGTACGTGTCTGCATTTTAAAAATTCATTTTCTCGGCAACCATTGGTCCGATTGATACGAAATTTTATCATGGAAGCGCCTCCGCCTGTATAAATGTTTTATTCGTAATTATGACGTCAAAGGTCACGTGATACGGACGACATCTTGGAAAAACGTGACACCTCTATTCCAAAACCGCTGCATGGAAAAAATTGAAACATTTCTCATTGTGAAGTACTCACCATGGGAAATAAGATAATGTTAATGATGATGTCATCGGTGCCTTCGTTATGACGTCATCATTCGACAAGTACAAAACTTCTCCGATCATTGTGAATTTTTTTGTCTCAGCAACTGTTGGTCTGATGGGCACGAAATTTTCACCATAGGAACGCCTCCTCATGTAGAATATTGTATTGATAATCATGACGTCATAGGTCATGTGGTACAGGCGCCATCTTGGAAAAAACAAAAAATGTTGCACCTCTATTCCAAAACCGCTGCATGGAAAAAATTGAAACTTGGCTCATTGTCAAGTACTCCCAATGGGGAACAAAAGCATGATAATGATGACATCATCGGTGAAGTGGTATACCAGCCAAAAATGTTTGAATCAAATTCTTATCCTAAAAATCTGAAATTGCATGCACATGATCCATGACACATTTGTATTGAAATATTACATTTATGACATCATAGGACACATGGTTTGGCAGCCATATTGGATTTAACCTAAAACCTTAAAAAACATCTTCTCCCAAATATCATCGACTGACTCCAAACTTTACGTGTGTCATTGACTAGGCATTGCGATTAAAAGCTGACCACGAAAACATCATTGGTCACATGGTTTGGCAGCCATATTGGATAGAAAAATGAACCTTATCCGATCAACACGAAACTTCACAAACGTGCTCCCCTACCCATACATATAGAGAGTATACATTTTTTAAGGTCATATGTCACGTGGTGTGGCAGCCATATTAGCTTGAAAGCCGATACTTAAAAAAATCCCTCTCTGAAACTGCTTTACCGATCGATGTGAAACCTGTCATGGCTGGTAAAAATGTGATACTTGAAAGCAGCTGAAGGGATTTAAATAAAACTTGTTTATTTTAGGACAGTGAAGGAGGGCATCTACCCGTTGTGGGACTATGTGGAGGCATATGGGCGACACAGACATATTGCTCTAGTTTCTTTTATTTTTCTATCGTGGTAGTTTTACCACGGGCTTCTGCTCATCCACAATAACTGTGCAAGGCAATAAACACCATCATGAGTGGAAACCCCATTGGGAAAAAAGATAACCAAATGACTACTGCCGACATAAGTTGTTGAAGTTAGAGCATGTTCATGTCTTGGTAGTGGCAGGATATTGCTGGTAACATTCTCACCAAAGAGAAGTCTAGTTTGGGTGTGATTCCTGACAGAGTTATTTTCCACTGAAAATTACTGGTCCAATAGAATGCTGGTAAGGGGTGCTGTACGTCGGAGCATGAAATCCTTCGGTTGGGGATGTAAAGGTTGCTGTCTCGTCTGCATCGTTTACATGGTTAGAGTAGGCCATTGTTTACATGTACCCTGGGAAATGTTCCACCTGTGAATGTTAAGATTGATTTTTCATGGAAAGAATGGTAAAGAATGCTTTCTGGGGGAAATCCACTCCATCTGAAGACAGCTAGTGGTCCCCAAAGTTTATGGTATGACCATGCATTCTGACCTTGACTAAGGCTAACCCCCGCTCTGGTGGGGAAAAATGGCCTTAAAACGATCGTTCATTCATTCATTAATTCATTCTGACCTTGTGGGATATCATGTATACGTTTACATATGACGATGCACACTTGGCCTTAGGGCCAAGGTGCATAATTATATATTAGTTTGACAAGCTTTGTTTGACCATGTCCATTGGTCTAGGTGCCAAAATAAACATTTAGCTGTGTGATTGTTTTTTTTAACCTTTTTATACATAAAAAGGCATCTCTCAATAGAGATGACAGTTTGGGAGCCATCCACCCGTCTGTGTATCAATTAATTTCCCAGGTGGTGAGATGACAATCTTGCTTTAAAAAAGGCTTCTAAAGCCAGGTAGGCCGACTGATGCTGTGATTCGGTTAGCTATGTATCAACTGAGACTACTTTCGGGAGCGGTTGTGTGTTTTTTTCACAGACTGCAACCGAGACAGTTTTCCCACTGAATGTTGATATGATATATTTACATTTAACTGGCAAAGCCAGCGCTGGCAAGATAGCCAAGAGGTATGCGTACTCACCTCTGAGCTGTCTAACCTGAATTGGAATCGACCACCCAGCTATAAACTGTTACCCTGAGTGTTTCGCATGAAAAGCGGCACATCAATACGTGTGCCATTTCTTAGATTGATATAAAACGCGGAACCCATCTGTCAGCATTAGTTGATGGACGTTAAACAGACCATAGTAACCTTTGTGAAGAGTAGGTG
This sequence comes from Myxine glutinosa, assembly GCF_964187855.1. NCBI lineage: Eukaryota > Metazoa > Chordata > Myxini > Myxiniformes > Myxinidae > Myxine > Myxine glutinosa. The sequence continues at coordinate 74,185,027 of NC_136267.1, forward strand.
AGTTATCTATCGCTGGTACCATGGCCAAATTGCAAATTCCTGCTTGGACAGGGATCATTATAACTTGATCTGGTGTTATTGGAGGTTCCATGACACCGGGTCATAATACTAGCTATCTCAGATAATTATAGATGCGGTCCAGGACCAGCTTCTGCACTTTGCACAACAGGTAGTTTGCATATCTCATGTGGATAACCTTATTTGGGTTCAAAGGTCAACCATTTCTTATTCTATTCTATCACTAGCATAAATTTCAGTTAGGGGAAAACAACCACTCTGTGGAGGATAAGAAAACCGAGATTGGTGGGGTGGAGGAGTAAGAGGTGGTGGAGAGGATAAATAAATAAAAAGCATGATGGATCATATTACCTCCTGTGTAACAAAGGTTCCTTGTAAATATCTCACGAAAGATTAATTGTTGCATATATAGTCATGTAAGGGATGAGAATAAACACAAGTACATTTTTTTAAATGGGAATAGGATTAAAGAGAAAATCATGAAGTAATCTTTGGGAACATTGCCATGAACATAAATGTATTAATGAAATAGCAGATGCTAGATTTTTTTCATTGCATCATATTGAAGTTTTCTTCATGTGCCTTGGCCACGGAAGAAAATATCACCTGGGATTAGAACACAGATCGCTCAGGCCTGTAATAACCTTCCTGTTCATAGAAATTGCTTTGGCATTCCCCACCGGCTTCGACTAAATTTCTGAATCTCAGGGAATGGATAAAACTTGAGCAATTTTCACAGAGAAATCTGATGTTTACTGCATCATATTAACTCGTTTGTTACACTAATTCTCATAAATCTATTTAAAAGTCACATGTAAGTAATGTTATGTGGTGTACGCCTTATGAAATATTCATTAGAATTTCAATTTGCTTACAAAATGTAGACACGCAAGAATAAATTTATTCCATCATAAATCTCAGTTCTGAAGAATTCATGGAAAAACTAGAGCAATGCGACTGTGTCGCCAATATGCCTCCGCATAGTCCAACAACGGGTAGATGCCCTCGTTCACTGTCCTAAAAATAAACAAGTTTGAATTAAATCCCTATAGCTGTTTTCAAGTATCACATTTTCACCAACCATGATAGGTTTCACATCGATCGGTGAAGCGGTTTCAGAGAAAGGGATTTTTTTTAAATATCGGCTTTCAAGCTAATATCCTACCATACCACGTGACATATGACCTTAAAAATGTAAACTCTGTATATGTATGCGTAGGGGATCACGTTTGTGAAGTTTCGTGGTGATTAGATATGGTTCGTTTTTCTGTCCAGGATGGCTGCCAAAGCACGTGACCTACATCATCATTTTCAAACTATATGTAACAATGGTGTTAGATGATATTTTTAGAATTCCGCATCGATAGGGTAAGTGGTTTCAGTGATATAAATATTTGATATTTCCTTCAATCCAATATGGCTACCATGTGACCAATTATGTTTTCATGATCATCTTTTAATCACAATGCCTAGTCAAAGACGCACAAAGTTTTGAGTCAATCGATTTGGTGGTTTGGGAGATGATGTTTTTTAAGGTTTTAGGTTAAATCCAATATGGTTGCCAAACCATGTGACGTACGATGCCACAAATTTAATATTTCAATACAAATGGGTCATAGATCATGTGCATGCAATTTCAGATTTTTAGGATAAGGAATTCAATTAAAACATTTTTGGCTAATACCACTCCACCTATGACGTCATGATTATCATGCTTTTGTTCTCCATTGGGAGTACTTGACAATGTGGCAAGTTTCAAATTTTTCCATTCAGTGGTTTCCGAGAAATAATTTTTTAATTATTTGCTTTTAATACAATATGGCTGCCATACCATGTGCCCTATGATGTCACAATTATCATAAAAACATTCTGCATGGGTGTCACTCCTACCCTGAAAGTTTCGTCTCAATCGGACATATGGTTGCTGAGAAAAAACGAGGTTTAGCCCATACGGACGGATGGACGGACGGACGGACGGACAACCCGAAAACATAATGCCTCAGGCGACTTTGTCGGCAGAGGCATAAAAAGGTTGGTAAAGGGATAGACTCTTGGCTGCGCAACCCATGTTTGTTTGATCACTTTAAACACTCACTGTGATATCACATTGCAAGTAAGTTTCATCGTTTTATTTTGGAGTAGGATTTAAGCTGTAAACAAATTATAAAACTAGAACGCATCTGAAAATGCAGAGTCCATCCGTGTCCGTTTATAATCAGACGTCTTCTTCTTCATCTTCTTCTTCTTCTTCTTCCGTATGCTCACAATAACGAAAACACTTAAAAAATACAAAATGAAAATTGATGATTTTATACAGCCTTGACCTTTTTGAGCTTTAGATCTAAAAAAAAAATAATCAGTTTCTAGCTTTTGATTGGTGAACCAATTTTCTGTGACCCAACATGCAAATCATACTAAAATACGCAATTTGGCATCTGTCTGTCTATCTGTCTGATGATTTTTTGACCGTGATACATTCCATCTTTACTTATCCAATCTCAACCAAACTTGACAGGATGACTAAGGTTTACACAATGAAGGTTGTAGCGCATTCATTTGCCCCCCCTCCCCAAGGGGGTTTTCTCCCCCGAGCAGGTTTTCCCCACCATTGCCGTCAATGGGGTTGCGTGTTGAGGTGTATGTCCATGTTAAGATAGCTTTACCGTGTCGTTTTATCCAAAGCCGCTTCTAATAACAAAACTAACGATAATAGCATAATAGTAATGTTATTACAAAACAATATCAATACCAATAATATCCCACCTCCCCAAGGGGTTTTTCCTCCTTGAACAAACGTCGAGTCAACGTTTATAAATAGCTTATCATGGCATTTTGGTGGGAGCAACGGCCCAACAGCTCCTACCAGAAGTAAAAAATATTATAAAACCACAAACACGTATGATTAGCTTTTTAAACAGTCGCTAATGCTGTTTATAACACTAAATAAAGAAATTTGGAGGAATCACGACATCCATGAGGTAAGTTTTACTTACAGAACTGAGTGAAGATCTACTGTACTTCATATACCCCACAAGGGTTTGGTTAATAACATGACCCTTCCTGCCGCTAACATGGCGTTTTTCGTAGTGAAATTTTGAAACTCGCTGCGGCTACTTAACACGAAACTGAAAGGGAGGAAGCCCGGGTTGTGCTCATTTACAAAGCTGCTAGCTAGCACTTGCCAAGCAAGCCGTTCCTCAATTGTTTTGAATGGAGTGCTTGCTCGATAGCTTAAACCAACCAATGCTCCACCCTCCAGGTCTTCAAAACAGCTGTTCACCACCATCTCTTATCTTCCCCCATCCAAAACCTTGATCTTTTCTATCCCCGATAATTTCACGCCAAATCCACTTTTTTGAAATACCAACTTCTGTCCTGGAAGTTCTTGGTGTCCTTGTGTTTTATACTTCTCCCACCCCCCACCCCCTTCCCACGCCTCCTCCCCGCAAGCCCTCTCCCTCCCACACATCTCCCTGCTCTCAAATGTTATGTTTGTGTGTTTCCCCTTCTCTCCCCATCATGTCTTCCGCTCCCTCTTTTTATATATCTTGTTTGTCTGGTTGATTTGTTTGTGAAATAAATGTTAGCTCTTTCACGAGCCTCGATTCAGTATACAAAAAAAAACAACAAAAAAAAACAAACACTTGGCGATCTCTCCGCAAGAAACTTGGTCAATGAACACACACCCAAAGTTCTTGAGACCCGACCATAGATCGACTGTAATCTATATACCCCAAAGAGGAATGACCCTTCCTGCCACTCCTGTAGTGAGCCGGGTACTATACTAGTTCCTAAAATTTAAGGTCGATGGGACAAAAAGTGACGATTTTATGCAACCTTGACCTTTGACCTTTTGATCTAAAAAACAATCGGCTTGTAGCTTTTGAATAGTGAACCAATTCAGTAACCCGATATGCAAATTCTTTAAATTTCAGATCAATTGGGTGAATATTGGTCTTTTAAGCAACCTTGTTTTTTGACCTTTTGATTGAAAAACAAAAACAAAAACAATCGGCTTGTAACTTTTGATTGGTGAACCAATTCAGTGACCCAATATGCAAATTCTTAAAATTTCAGGTCAATCAGATGAAAATTGCCGATTTTATGCGACGTTGGCTGACCTTTGATCTTTTGAGCTTTTGATCAAATTATTAATTTGCCTTCACCATATTCTCATGATAAAACCTTTGAAAATTTGATGACAAAACTCAAATGGTAAATTTAAATTTCAGGTCAATTGGATGAAAATTGATGATTTTATGTGACGCTGACCTTTTTGACAAAATTATTAATTTGCCTTCTCCAAATTATTAAAATAAAGCTTTGGTGAAAATTTGATGATTGACACACATCACACACACCACACACACCACACACACCACACACGGCTGTAAAAGTGGAGATATAATGCAACCAAATGGCTCTCATTGAAGGCAGAACAGCTATCAAGCAATCCATATCCATGGTCTCATTATTCTGAAATTGCCCAATATTTTAGCATCATTGTTCACAAGGCCTCAATTCGTGCTCAAACCTGTACCCTGAAGTAGAGTGAGAAGATGCACAGAGTCCAATTACCTGAGCAGATGCACCAAACCCAGTTACCGTCTTCCTGATGCATGTATTGTACAGACATCGTTAAAAGGAAATAATGACCTCTGACAAAGGCCTTTGAGAGCCGGCGAAGCCGGTGTTGTCAATAAACGCGTACGTATTATGTCGAAAACCAGATTATGCCTTGGCTTGAGAATTCCGAAGCGCAATGGAGGCCGCCATCTTGCGGATGCGGAAGTATGCATAACAAATTGAAAAACGTTCAATAGGAGTTTTTCACCCGTCTTTGTTTGATTCACAATCTTATGCACCTCTAATTTATTATTAAAATACTTTAAGACCAACCTCGGCCCGCACAGGCCTGGTTATCTTCAACGAAAAGCGTTACCGGACACCGGAACCAATGAGATTCGAGCATTTGAAAAAATATTTCGAAAACCAAATCACGCAATGGAGGCCGCCATCGACCGGATGCGGAAGTTTGCAAAAAACAATTGCGAAAAAGTTCAATAGGAGTTTGTTTCACCCGTCTTTCTTTGATTCACAATCTAATGCACCTCTAATTTGTAATGAAAATATGTTAAGACCAACCTCGTTATGTTCAACGAAAATCGTCACCAAACACCGGAACCAATGAGATTCGAGCATTTGAAAAATATTTTAAAAAAGCTTATTACGCGTTTCGGATGCTGAAAACGGCATCAAATATTCTAAAATTGACGAATAATCATTTTTTAGAAATCTCGCGGCCGTAGGGGATAGTTTTTCACGGCCAGAAATACTGTATAAGCGGTTTACATAAAGAAAGAAAGGGGGAGGGGGAGGGGAAGGGTGGGAGGGGGGAGGGGAGGGGGAGGGGAAAGGGAGGAAGGGGAAGGGGTAGAGGAAGGGGGAGGGGGAAAAGGGAGGGGGGGGGGAAAGGGAGGGGGAGGGGAGAAGGGGAGGGGGTAGGGTGGAGGGGGAAGGGAGGTCGGAGGGGGGAGGGGGAGGGAAGGGGAGGGCCAGTCAACAATGACGTTGCAGTTCTCATGGTCGGAGAGCAGCACAACAATCGCGACATCATCCTGCATCTTCGCAACAGCACGAAGCGGATTTTGGAGACTCACCGATCCTGTGATGCCCTCCAGTTGCCGGGCGTTGCCGGGTGGGGGAAGGGAGACCCGTACATTCCCAACCCGTACATTCGCCCTCTCGACTCAAGCTCACTCGGACAAAAGCCTCGCACAAATTACACCGTGAAGGCCCAATGGCCATGTCTATGCCACAAATCAAGTACGTGAGCGAGTCGGGCGCACTGAATTGAAAATATATAGAATGCTCATACTCCGTGAAAAGTGAAGCCGCCGTGTCGCCATCTTGGTTAGCACGACTCGACCAACTCGCTTCGCGGATCTCGTTTGTTTTGAACATGTGAATTACGTGCGAACGCGTAACTGTGAGTTTATGGTGGCAAGGAGCATCACGTGATCGCTCTCAGCGAATCAGCGTGCTGCTCTGCCACCTGATCAGATTCCGTGTATAATATTCCTCGCTGAAATGCGCTGAGGTAAATATGAATAAAAAATATGGATCTCGTAAAGATGAAAGAAAAAAAAACCTATGTGGTGTGAATGGCAATGTTCCTCGCTGAAATGTGAAAAAACGCAATCGCTTTTCGCTCTGAAATACGTGCAAACGCGTAACTGAGTTAATGGCGGCAAGGAACATCACGTGATCGCTCTGAGCGAATCAGCGTGCTGCTGTGCCACCGGTCAGATTCCGTGCATAATATTCCTCGCTGAAATGCGCTGAGGTAAAAATATGGTTAAAAAAATATTATGAAATTTTTTTTTTAGGTTGGCCATGTTCTTCCCAGGCTCAATGGCCATGTCTATGCCAAATATCAAGCACGTGAGCCTCTCCGTTTAGGAGTCTATAGGTAACATTACACACACACAAACTGTGTTTTTTATATATATAGATGAAATTTAGTTCACGGAAAGCGTGATCAAAACAGGAAGTGGATGTATGTCCGACAGTTCATGGTTTATTACGTTTACGGTCAGTCGTTTGTCTATCCATGTAATATAATGATTATTAGTAGCCTAATTATGTTAATACATGATCGTAAATTAATTATATTCTTCATGGAGCATCTTATATACGCATCGAAGTTACAATTGTGGCTTGTGGGTGAAGTGAACTTCAGCGAATCTGAATCTTCGCTAAAGTCGAATCAATTCTTTTATTTATTTATTTTTGTATACAAGATCGAGGCTCGTGTAAGAGTCAACAATAATCACAAAAAATATAAACGGACACATAAAACATGTAATAAAGGGAGCGGGAGACAAGATGGGGAGAGAGAGGGAAGCACACAAGCACAACAACGGTAGAGAACAGGGACATCGGGAGATCTGTGGAAGGGAGAGGGCTTGGAGGAAGGGGGCAGGAGAAGAGGTGGGGTGGGAGAGGTATAAAACAAATGGACACTGCTAAGACTCCCAGGAAAGAAGTCGGTATTTCAAAAAAGTGGAATTGGGGTGAATTAACGGGGGTAGAAAAGATCAAGGTTTTGGATGGGGGAAGATAAGAGATGGTGGTGAACAGCTGTTTTAAAGACCTGTAGGGAGGAGAGGGATTGAAGATAGTGTGGGAGTTTGTTCCAGAAGCAGAAAAAAATGAATGAAATATGAGAAAGAAACACGTGAAGAATGAAAGAATGAAATGGTTCATTGAAAAAAATATTCATTTGAAAAAATTGAAAAAAAATTGAAATTGAAAAAAAAAAGAATTGAAAAATTTCATTGAAAATGAAAATGAAAATGAAAAGAATGAAAAAGAAAGAATGAAAAATGAATGAAAAAAGGGAATGAAAGGGCGAAGGTGAGCAGGGAGTCTTGATTTTGGCAATTTCACCAGAAGAGGGTTGCTGGCAGATTTTGTGTGACCTGAAGGAATATTTGGGGGGCAGAGCACAGAGAGAACTGGGGGAGCAAGGCCGGAGAGGAGTCGGTAGAAGACAGAAAGACCACCAACCTGCCTGCGGTGAGCGAGTGAAAGGCCCTCGGAGTTAGCTTCATCGTGGGTGATTCCAATGATTCTGAAAGCTTTGGTTTCAACAGCGTGAAGCCGAGCTAGGTGTGAGGCAGGAGCACCAGCCCAGAAATCCGTATATCTTTCTTGTCACTCACCCAACCTGTCCACCAAGTTTCATCTGTATCCGTCCACAACTTTTGGAGATATCATGCTACATATCGTTTTCGGCCCTAAACCTCAATAATGAAGTATCACTTAAAAATTATAATATCCGGATCTTCACCAAAGTCTAACAATTTTGTCCTTGTCACACACCAAATTTCGGCCGAATTAATCCACAGCTTTTTGCACATGCAGGTTTTTGGGGTGGAGCATGGGGGGGGGGGGGAGGGGTGGAAATGCCCCTCCTTAATTTGTTTTCAGAAGTTTAAAAACATCTCGTATTTAAACGTGAGTAACAAAGCCAAACGGAAACCAATTGAGTGTGTGGATTTCTTCCTCCAGCCAAGGCAGTTATCCCGTTATTTGCATTGACTGATGTGATTGGCTACATCCTTTTTCAAATCACATCAACAACTTTGGGTCAAAGAGAGCATGTAGAAGAGGCAACAAATGCACATGAAACACCCGCGACTGCCCAACCTCAAACAAACAGGTTTCATCAGCAGTCGTACATTTCCGTTTTGGATGCTGTAACTACAGAGTTAGAGAGACGATTCTCAATAGAAAAAAAAACAAAAAAACACCTTTAGAGGCCATTTTTCCCCGCAAAGTGGGGCCTTTTTCGGGCACCGTGGTTGTTGTTGTTTTTGTTGGTCCCCTTTTTGAAGCAATGTTTTACAGCCAGATGCCCTTCCTGCCGCCAACCCTTTTTGTCGCCTTTTACAACAAACAGGGAATTACCAGTGAACTGGTACTCAATTAGCCGACCTCGGAAGGATGAACAGGCTGCATCAACCCCCCTGGCGTTAATTCAGCGATCGACCGGGATTTAGAACCCAGGATCCTGGAATCCCAAGCTGGCACCCTAGCCGCTAGCCCAACACCAGGCTCAATTGAAACCAGGCTCATTGAAACCATTGAAACCAGGCTAGCCCAACACCAGGCTCAACATCCACTCCTTTGAATCAGTGTTGAGATGTCACAAAAATGTCATTCATCCACATCCACTCTTGTGAATCATTGTTAAGATGTCACAAAAATGTCATTCATCCACATCCACTCTTGTGATTCATTGTTAAGACTAGCGTGACTCGGCGCGCTCCACGTGCCTCGCCACGCGTCATTTCAGAGGGAAAGGCATATTTGACCATTTTGGTGTCTTTTGGGTCTTTTGGGTATTTAGGGTCTTTGGGGTCTTCAGGGTGTTTTGGGTCTTCAGGGTATTTTGGGTCTTTGGTGCCTTTTGGGTCTTCAGCGTCTTTTGGATCCTCTGGGCCTTTAAGGGTATTTTGGGTCATTGGGGTGTTTTGGGTCTTTGGGGTCTTCGGGGTCTTCAGGGTATTTTGGGTCTTCAGGGACTTTAAGGGTCTTTGTGGTCTTCAGGGTCTTTTGGGTCTTCCTGATATTTTGGGTCTTTTGGGTCTTCAGGGTCTTTTGGGTTTTGGGGTGTTTTGGGTTCTCTCGGGTTTCTCAATTCTCAATTCTCAATAGAATCAAGATTCTCAATAGAATCAATGGAAATTGATGAAGTCTGTGACGAAGTGTTAAGATGTCAGAAAATAACGTTTATCCACATCCACTCTTGTGACTCAGTGTTACGACGTCACAAATATGTCATTCATCCACATCTACTCTTGTTACTCAGTGATAAGATGTCACAAATACGTCATTCATCCACATCCACTCTTGTGACTCAGTGTTAAGACGTCACAAATACGTCATTCATCCACATCCACTCTTGTGACTCAGTGTTAAGATGTCACAAAAATGTCATACATCCACATCCACTCTTGTGACTCAGTGTTAAGATGTCACAAATACGTCATTCATCCACATCCACTCTTGTTACTCAGTGATAAGACGTCACTAAAATGTCATTCATCCACATCCACTCTTGTTACTCAGTGTTAAGACGTCACAAATATGTCATTCATCCACATCCACTCTTGTGATTCATTGTTAAGACTAGCGTGACTCGGCGCGCTCCATGTGCCTCGCCACGCGTCATTTCAGAGGGATAGGCATATTTGACCATTTTGGTGTCTTTTGGGTCTTCAGGGTCTTTTGGGTATTCAGGGTCTTTGGGGTCTTCAGGGTCTTTGGGGTCTTCAGGGTGTTTTGGGTCTTCAGGGTATTTTGGGTCTTTGGTGCCTTTTGGGTCTTCGGGGTCTTTTGGATCCTCTGGGCCTTTAAGGGTATTTTGTGTCATTGGGGTGTTTTGGGTCTTCGGGGTCTTTGGGGTCTTCAGGGTATTTTGGGTCTTCAGGGACTTTAAGGGTCTTTGTGGTCTTCAGGGTCTTTTGGGTCTTCCTGATATTTTGGGTATTTTGGGTCTTCAGGGTCTTTTGGGTCTTTGGGGTGTTTTGGGTCTTCGGGGTATTTTGAGTCTTCAGGGTATTTTGTGTCTTCGGGGTGTTTTGGGCCTTCAGGATATTTTGGGTCTTTTGTATCTTTGGGGTCTCTTGGGTCTGCAGGGTGTTTTGGGACTTTGGGTCTTCAGGGTCTTTTGGATCCTCTGGGCCTTTAATTGTATTTTGGGTCTTTGGGGTGTTTGGGGTCTTCTGGGTCTTTTGGGTCTGCAGTGTCTTAAGGGTATTTTAGTTCCTCTGGGTCTTTAAGGATCTTTGGGTCTTTTTGGGCCTTTGGGATATTTTGTGTCTTCAGGGTGTTTTGGGTCTTTGGGGTGTTTTAGGTCTTTGGGGTGTTTTAGGTCTTGAGGGTCTTTTGGGTCTTTGGCACCTTTTGGGTCTTCAGGGTCCTATGGATCCTCTGGGCCTTTAAGGGTATTTTGGGTCTTTGGGGTGTTTTAGGTCTTTGGGGTCTTCGGGGTCTTTTTGGTCTTCAGGGACTTTAAGGGTCTTTGTGGTCTTCAGGGTGTTTTGGGTCTTCCGGGTCTTTGGGGACTTCGGGGTATTTTTGGGTCTTTAAGGGTATTTTGGGTCTTTAATGGTATTTTGGGTCTTCAGGGGTCTTGGTGGTCTTAAGGGTCTTGGGGGACTTAAAGGGTCGTCAAAGGTCTGAGGGGTCTCAGCAGTCTAAACGTAATTAAGAGGGTGTTAATTTTATTTGAAGAAGAAGAAAACTTTTTGGTTGCATATAAACATACATACAAACAGACAAACATACATAATCATATACGTTTGCTCTATTATAATAAAAAGATGTCACTAAAATGTCATTCATCCACATCCACTCTTGTGAATCAGTGTTAACATGTCATTCATCCACATCCACTCTTGTGAATCAGTGTTAACATGTCATTCATCCACATCCACTCTTGTGAATCAGTGTTAACATGTCATTCATCCGCATCCACTCTTGTGAATCAGTGTTAACATGTCATTCATCCGCATCCACTCTTGTGAATCAGTGTTAATATGTCATTCATCCGCATCCACTCTTGCAGAAATATGCAGACCCACTCAAAATAAATTCCCCAGCTTGCCGCTCCAGAAATGGACCTTTTTACCAGTACTGAATCTGTTGTTACCCTTCAGAGCCTTCAAAAAGAATTGCCTTAGAGAATGTACCCAAACTATAACAAACTCATTCAGTTAGCTCTCACATTGCCAGTCTGGATGACCACTTTGGAACAAAGCTTTTCTGCAACGAGAGAGATTGGAAACTGGTTGTGCTCAACCACGTGGGAAGAAAGATTTTCTTCACTGACTCTTCTTCACCTAGAAGGCGATTTAACCGTGAAGGTGATTCCAGAGGACATTGTGGACGTTTACGTTAACTGAAGGGAAAGATGATTGCACCTACATCTATCTATAATTCCAGCAATCTCTGTGTGTGTGTGTGTGTGTGTGTGTGTGTGTGTCTGTGTGTCTGTGTGTGTGTTTGTTTGTCTGTGACCGCTGTTTCTCGACAACCACGGGTCCGATATACTTGAAACTTGCCAGGTATATTGCTGGGGACCCGAGGATGTGCCTTTTCAAGGTTTTAAATTAATCGCAGAAGTAGTTACCGAGCTATGTCCAAAAAACGATTCAACCAATCAGAGAGCAGCGAGCTATCACGTGTGCCGAACGTGGCGAACAGACTCTGCCTCGGACGGCACATTTGAGAGCGTATTCATTTATTTCCCGTTGGAAAACTATGTTGCCGTTAAACTATGTTTTAAAACTAATTAAAACTAATTTGCGATTCATCGTAACTGCGATTTGCGACCTTCCGGACAGTGAAGACTGCACTTCCGGCAGCCAATCACAGAACGCGTTATTGCGTAGGCGTGGCCGATGTGAGAGCGAGCCGAGCCCAGCGCGTGCGCCATTACGGTTCGTAATTCGATTTCTTCCGGAGAAAATAATAATTTCTCGATTTCTTATGCGCATTATTTCTCCCAATTCAGTCATTTGAGAGCGTATTCATTTATTTCCCGTCGGCAAACTATGTTGGCGCTATGTTGGCGTTAAACTATGTTTTAAAACTAATTAAAACTAATTTGCGATTCTTTCGCTTTGCGATGCGATTTGCGATTGCGTTAAACTCGCTCGGGCGTTAAACTATGTTTTAAAACTAATTAAAACTAATTTGCGATTCATTCGCTTTCCTGCGCATTTGTGCACGCGATGGCGATTTCTTTACCAAACTCCGCAAGCCGTTAGCTTTGGACCAAACCATTTCATGTAAATAGAGGGGGGGGATTGTCACCGTACTCGCAAGCCGTTCGCTTTGGACCAAACCATTTCATGTAAATAGAGGGGGGGGATATACTTTTAGATATATATATAGTACGGGCATGCCCTAGTCTATCTATAATTCCAGCAATCTCTGTGTGTGTGTGTGTGTGTGTGTGTGTGTGTGTGTCTGTGTGTCTGTGTGTGTGTTTGTTTGTCTGTGACCGCTGTTTCTCGACAACCACGGGTCCGATATACTTGAAACTTGCCAGGTATATTGCTGGGGACCCGAGGATGTGCCTTTTCAAGGTTTTAAATTAATCGCAGAAGTAGTTACCGAGCTATGTCCAAAAAACGATTCAACCAATCAGAGAGCAGCGAGCTATCACGTGTGCCGAACGTGGCGAACAGACTCTGCCTCGGACGGCACATTTGAGAGCGTATTCATTTATTTCCCGTTGGAAAACTATGTTGCCGTTAAACTATGTTTTAAAACTAATTAAAACTAATTTGCGATTCATCGTAACTGCGATTTGCGACCTTCCGGACAGTGAAGACTGCACTTCCGGCAGCCAATCACAGAACGCGTTATTGCATAGGCGTGGCCGATGTGAGAGCGAGCCGAGCCCAGCGCGTGCGCCATTACGGTTCGTAATTCGATTTCTTCCGGAGAAAATAATAATTTCTCGATTTCTTATGCGCATTATTTCTCCCAATTCAGTCATTTGAGAGCGTATTCATTTATTTCCCGTCGGCAAACTATGTTGGCGCTATGTTGGCGTTAAACTATGTTTTAAAACTAATTAAAACTAATTTGCGATTCTTTCGCTTTGCGATGCGATTTGCGATTGCGTTAAACTCGCTCGGGCGTTAAACTATGTTTTAAAACTAATTAAAACTAATTTGCGATTCATTCGCTTTCCTGCGCATTTGTGCACGCGATGGCGATTTCTTTACCAAACTCCGCAAGCCGTTAGCTTTGGACCAAACCATTTCATGTAAATAGAGGGGGGGGGGGGATTGTCACCGTACTCGCAAGCCGTTCGCTTTGGACCAAACCATTTCATGTAAATAGAGGGGGGGGATATACTTTTAGATATATATATAGTACGGGCATGCCCTAGTCTATCTATAATTCCAGTAATCTCTGTGTGTCTGTGTGTCTGTGTGTTTGTGTGTTTGTGTGTTTGTGTGTTTGTGTGTTTGTCTGTGACCGCTGTTTCTCGACAACCACGGGTCCGATATACTTGAAACTTGCCAGGTATATTGCTGGGGACCGGAGGATGTGCCTTTTCAAGGTTTCATATTAATCGGACAAGTAGTTACCGAGCTATGGCGATTTCTTTACCAAACTCCGCAAGCCGTTCGCTTTGGACCAAACCATTTCATGTAAATAGAGGGGGGGGGATTGTCACCGTACTCGCAAGCCGTTCGCTTTGGACCAAACCATTTCATGTAAATAGAGGGGGGGGATTGTCACCGTACTCGCAAGCCGTTCGCTTTGGACCAAACCATTTCATGTAAATAGAGGGGGGGGGATTGTCACCGTACTCGCAAGCCGTTCGCTTTGGCTTTGCGAATGGACCAAACCATTTCATGTAAATAGAGGGGGGGGATATAATTTTAGATATATATATAGTACGGGCATGCCCTAGTTAGTCATTAATGTAAGAACAGTATTTATACTCCGAGGGGCCCGTTGGCCCAGTGGACCAAATTTTCATTGGTCTTCACCGTCTTGTAACATACCTGCCTGCTGGACTCGGGGGGAGGGGAGGGGGGGGGGGTATTTTAGGTTTTCTGGGTATTTTGGGTCCTCGGGGACTTTTGGGTCATATGGAGCTTTTTGATTCGCAGGGACTTTTGGGTCTTTGGGGACTTTTGGGTCATCTGGGTCTTTGGTGACTTTTCGGTTTTCTGTATGTCTTCTGTATGTACACAAAAAGTATGCCTCACACACACACATGCACACAACTCGTCCATTTATAGTAGAAGACAATGTTTATGCATGTGTAACACCAGGAAGACATGATTCATAAAGTGTTATGTATCAGATAAGATATTAAGGTTTTTTTTGTTTGTTTTTTTGGGGGGTTTTTTTGTATACAGAGTCGAGGCTCGTGAAAGAGCTAACATTTATCAAACAAACAAATCAAACAAACAAGCAAACAAAGTATATAAAAAGGGGAGCGGTCGACAAGATGGGGAGAGAAGGGGAGGAAGCACACAAACACATTTGAGAGCAGGGACATCGGGAGATGTGTGGGAGGCAGAGGGCCTGGGGGGAGGCAGGATAGGTATAAAACGCAAGGACACCAAGGACTTCCAGGAAAGAAGTCAAAAGTCACCTCAAAAAAGTGGATTTGGGGTGAAATTAGCGGGGGTAGAAAAGATCAAGGTTTTGGATTGCGGAAGATAAGAGATGGTGGTGAACAGCCGTTTTAAAGACCTGGAGGGAGGAGTGGGATTGAAGAGAGTGAGGGAGTTTGTTCAGAAAGGTTAAAAAAAGCATTCAAAAAGGTTAAACTTTTCTGGGTCAGACATAAATTATCTTCGAGTTGGGGCCATTGGTTTTGTAAGCTATGTATCAAGTGGTAAGTAGCAAAGAACAAAAAGGTTGAAGCCCCTATTCTTAGAGAGTTTGGTTTCTTTAAAAATCCACAATTCAGCAACAGAGAGTTGCTGACTCGTGGATACCACTTCAGCCGTCAGGCAATAATTGAATAATAAATTATATTCAGTACACCCCATCATTTCTCATCCCTTGAACAGCGAAACGACTGAGCCAAGAAACCATTCTCCAAATTCTAAAGTATCTGAGCCCTGAATGTTGTCAGGGATTTGAAAGCAGCATTCATAAAACGGACTCTTTTTTTTAATAAAGATACGATTTTCAGAAAGATTGAATAAATCAAGAAAATCCTGAAAGTCCAAAACAGAGTTCGACCAAATTTCAGACACATTTGACCACTGCAAGTTGAATGGGCGAGGTAGAGTGATCTAAAACCTGATTGTATAATTTTACAGAGGCAGAATGGACACTGCACCATAATTACTTTGCTCCTCTCCTTTTGTTTTCCTCTTGCTCATAAATCACTGAGTTGAGGTTTTGCAATATTTCATTGGCGGCTGTGTCAATGTATGCTGAAGAACGAAGTCGGAGGTGCACTCATGCTGAAGAACGAAGTCGGAGGTGCACTCATGCTGAAGAACGAAGTCGGAGGTGCACTCATGCTGAAGAACGAAGTCGGAGGTGCACTCATGCTGAAGAACGAAGTCGGAGGTGCACTCATGCTGAAGAACGAAGTCGGAGGTGCACTCATGCTGAAGAACGAAGTCGGAGGTGCACTCATGCTGAAAGGCGATCATGAACTTGTCAAAGTGTATTGGTAAAATGCCATGAAAAGACATTTTTAAAGGTTTAGTGTTTATTACATCTGTCTAGGTGTAAATGTGTGATTGTATTATGAGGCTGTTCCACCTCACCATTTCCTCCAGTGCTTCATTCAGGCAGTGCACCGATATCTCAGGTCAAGCCTCGTCCATACAGGAGATCATTTCTACCCACATACATCACACCTGACCCAACCATTTTACTTGGAGGTAACTGCACTGTACAGTGCATTCAGAAAATATTCACACCCCTTGATGTTTTTCAAATTTTGTTGCGTTAAAGCATGAATTTAAAATAGATTAATTTGAGAATTTTGTCGCTGATCAACACATAATACTCCACAATGTCAAAGTGGATTTTATTTTTAACAATTTTTACAAAATAGTTTAAAACGTAAAGCTGAAATGTCTCAACTCAATAACTATAGAAACCACGAAGACTCCGAAGACCCAAAAGATCCAAATACCCAAAAGACCCATAAGACCCTTGAGACCCTTTAGTCCTATTAGACCCCACGATGCTGAAGAACTCCAAGATTCTTACGACCACTTTTACCTTCAAGACCCTTTCAATACTTCAGACACCTTTAGATCCCTTCACCCTTCCAACCTTTTATAACCTTTAAACCTTTACACCCCTGAAGTCCCTTTTGACCACTTAGACCTTAACACCATTTAGACCCCTTGCACCCTTCAGACCGAATTGATAGCTTGGACCCTTGACCATTTAGAGCTTTGCACCACTTGGACATAGCGCCCTCAGTTTTGGGACTAGCCCCGCCAAACCTTCTGTGGAACGGTTTGAGGTCCCAGTGGATGTCGTAAGGCAGGGAGAAGCTTTCATAAACTCCTCAATAGAATTATGATTTTGAAATTGACACGATACGAACCTCCTCCCAAATCCTGAAGTGAACAGATGACGACAATGGGCTGGTCTGATAAATATCTCAATACAATCGTGATGCAACACAATATTTTGTTATCATATTGACGTATGATTGGAATGACGCTATTTGTAATGAAAATAGAGATATTGAGTTTGAATGAAAGAGGAAATGATATGAGGGTTTCTACTTTCTAACCATGACATTTGCGGATTCCCCATATGTAGAATCGCCATTGACTGGGGATAGAACCATTCAGATGGGGTATGTTTGTTCCCCTCCTCCCCCCCCCCCCCTCCCAAGTCATTCACGAACCTGCTGTCAATGCCTGATGTTCCACTAAAGGTGGCACAGGAATTTGGAATTTATTGGTTAATCGTTTCTTATTTGCTGTTTTTTGCCCAAGTCATTCACGAACACGTTGTCCATGTCTGACGTTCGACTAAAGGTGGCACAGGAATGTGGAATTTATTGGTACCACAGTTTAGCATTCAACGTTTCCGTATTGTTTGTTTGCCTCTGACTTCCAACCCGTGCATTATAATGGGTGCCTTGCTCGTATGTATATACAGTCACGTGAAAAAGTAAGTACACCCCATGTAAAGTTTTGACTTTTTCAACATATTTCAACATACAGCTATTTGATCTTCATTTCAACAATATTGATAGATAAAGGTGATATAATATAACAAATGTCATGAAACATTTCCATTTTGTAGTCCATTGTATAATTTAAATAAACATAAATGCAAATTTCGCATGTGGAAAAAGTAAGTACACCCTTGGCTCCAATAGGTGGTATTGCCCCCTTTGGCAGAAACAACCTCAAGTAGGCGTTTCTTATAACTGTCTACCAGTCTCTGACATCGACTGGGAGAAATTTTTGCCCACTCCTCCATGCAGAATTCTTTCAGCTGTGCGATGTTTGAGGGGTTTCTTGCATGCACAGCTCGTTTCAAATCCCCCCACAACATCTCGATGGGATTTAGATCCGGGCTTTGTCTTGGCCATTCCAGAACCCTCCATTTCTTTATTTTCAGCCATTCCTTGGTGGATTTACTGGAATGTTTAGGGTCATTGTCATGTTGCAAGGTCCACCTTCGGTTGAGCTTCAACCTTCTGACAGATGGCCTCACATTATCCTCAAGCACCCTCTGGTACAATGAAGAATTCATAGTGGACTCTATGATGGTGAGCTGCCCAGGCCCTGATGCAGCAAAGCTGCCCCAAACCATGATATTTCCACCACCATGCTTTACAGTTGGTATCAGGTTCTTGTGGTCAAATGCTGTCTTTGGTTTTCGCCAAACATGTCTTCTGGTACTGTGGCCAAATAGCTCTACCTTTGACTCATCTGTCCAGAGCACATTGTTGCAGAAGTGCTGGTCTTTGCCTCGGTGTTCATTGGTAAACTTTAGTCTTGCCCTGATGTTCTTTCTGGACAGCAAAGGTTTCCTCCTGGCACACCTCCCATGTAGATCAAATTTGTGCAGCCTCTTTCTAATGGTAGACTCGTGCACTTTGACATCAACAGTGGTAAGAGCTACCTGTAGGTCCCGTGATGACATTCTGGGGTTCTTTGAGACTTCTTTCAGCATCTTGCGGTCTGCTCTCGGGCTATCTTGCTGGGGCGGCCTGGCCTGAACAAGTTGGCAGTTGTTTGGAATCTTCTCCACTTGTAGATGATGTTCCGGACAGTCGAATGATTGATTTCAAATTGTTTGGAGATCTTTTTAAATCCCTTCCCAGACTCGTAGACATCTATAACCTTCTTTCTGAAGGCCTCAGAGAGCTCTTTTGATCTAGGCATGGTGACGCCACACACTTCAACAACAAAGAGCAAACCAAACGAAATGTCTGAGGTTTAAATAAGACAGGTTCCTCCAAGATCCTCTCTAACGATGTTGTAATCATTTGCACCTGAGCTGGTGCACATGATTCTAATTTTTGGTATTTGTAGTAGTGATAAATGTCGGGGTGTACTTACTTTTTCCACATGCGAAATTTGCATTTATGTTTATTTAAATGTTACAATGGGCTACAAAATGTAAATGTTTCATGATATTTGTTATATTATATCACCTTTATCTGTCAATATTGTTGAAATGAAGATCAAATAGCTGTATGTTGAAATATGTTGAAAAAGTCAAAACTTTACATGGGGTGTACTTACTTTTTCACGTGACTGTATATATATATATATACAGCAATACCCTGTTTTACGCCATTTCGACCTACGTCAAATCCGACTTTACGCCACTCTTCTGGAGTAAATTTCAGTTCAGCGAACGTCATTATGTGCGACTTTACGTCACTCCTACATCATAATAGGAGGACGTGAAAAAAAATATTTAAAATAAATAAAATAGTACATAAAAATTAACAATAAAAGAAGCAAAAAAAACAATTTAAAATACAATAAAAAGCACATTAAAATATAAAAAAAATGTACGTTTACGTACGCGTAGCTGCTGGTTCTCATTCAAAACAAAGGCAATGCCATATGCATTTTGTCCTGTGCTGCGGTCGCGTGCTTGCTTTGCCTTTCGCTGTTATTTTTGTGATTGTTCCTTTACTGTGTAAAACAACCAACGCAATGTAGCAATGGCGAAACATGACGACGATACCGGCTCGGACGACCGTCCGCGGCAGACGTCACGTCACCGTGCAGAGTGTGCAGTGTCCACGACGAGGTCAGGCCCCAGGGCCCATGCCCCATGTGAAACGAACGACCGTGTCATGCCTCGAGCCGGGGTGCCTCGTCGGGCACCTCGCCGGCATCCGGCGTCGATGAACCGATCGACGTGTGCATGTGCACATGTGCATGGATTTGCAAATGCCTGCCTGTACATCGTCGTTTCTGCATATATCACATCGTCCAAAAAAAAAGAAGCATGCAACTTCGGCCGCTCGAGGAAAGACGGGGCACGTCTACGACTAGGAGGCGTGCGTCGATCCCTGGGTCTGCCGGGTTCACGGAACCCTGAGCTCATTCGTTCGTCACAGACGACATGACACGACCACCGGTGAAACTGCTCGGACACGTTGGGTAAAGCACGCCATGGTGAAGCGGGCCGCGGAGCCACTCGGCACACAAGCCTGCTCACGGTCGACACGTCCGTGCCGGTCGCCCCGTTCGAGGAGAAGACCCGACCGATAGAAAACAATGGAGGGACTCCCGACGGGGAGCGGCAAAGATTCAGGGCGAAGCCGCAGCCTCCTCCAGTTATTTACTCTAGTTTTACGGTGTTTGTCTTCATTTTAAGGCATTTTTAAGGCATTACGCCCGGTTTACGTTAAAGTTACATCACGGCTTATGGAACGAATTAATGACGTAGGCCGGGGTATTGCTGTATATGTGTGTGTGTGTATATATATATATATATATATATATATATATATATATATATATATACAGTCACGTGAAAAAGTAAGTACACCCCATTTAAAGTTTTGACTTTTTCAACATATTTCAACATACAGCTATTTGATCTTCCATTCAACTATTGATAGATAAAGGTGATATAATATAACAAATATCATGAAACATTTACATTTTGTAGTCCATTGTAGAATTTAAATAAACATAAATGCAAATTTCGCATGTGGAAAAAGTAAGTACACCCTTGGCCTTGGCTAAGTTGCATTTAGACACTTAGATAGGTCCTTAGGTCACACATTAAATAATTCCCCTCCCTCACCACAACGACTTTGGGAAACACCCAGGAAGCCAGATCGGGGCACCGCCGCGTGGGCCGCAGCCAGCCACACCACCAGCTGGCCTAGCAACGAGCCTCGTGGCAGGCTATAGCCATGCCCAGGAGGACTGTGATTGGTCTGTGGAATGGACAGAGAACTGCCCCGTGATTAGAGGGAAGGGAAGGACTGGTGGTTGGCCACGAGGGTGGCGTGACATGGTGGGCGGGAACACTTGGCCAATGGGAGGAAGCCAGCGGAGTCGGAAGATGCTGGAAGACGAGGGTCACTGCGCTCCTTGGAGGGGAGAAAGAACTGACGTCACAGGGCGAGTGATAAAACTGCTGACTCACCGGCGTTTCGCCCTCTTCCCTCCTCCCGCGCTCTTCCCTGGCCCTTTCCGTTCCTGTCTCTCTCTGTGCTTCCCTGAAGTTCTCTTCATGCCTTGTGTTGGAGATCGGCTTCGTGTTGGAGATCGGCTTCGTGTTGGAGATCGGCTTCGTGTGGAGATCGCTAGCCCTGCGTTGGACCTTTGGTGCTTTTGGAGCTTTTGGTTCGTCATGGTGCTCGGTGCTTTTTGGTGCTTTCGTTGCTGCGAGTGGATGGGACCTCGGGTGCGACTGACGAGGAGCTTGCAGCATGGCGCTCGGTGAGGCCTGACGGCATGCGAACAGGCGCGCATCGAGGCCTGTTTCCCGGCCACAATGAAGCCTTGGAGCTTGCGCGCTTGGAGCCGACGATCCCTTGACTGCAGACTACAGACAGATAAGCACGCACCACATCTTACACAAATCCACGATGGACAGTTATTTTATAAATTCATTTTCCTTTGTCTCGTTTCTGAAGTGAGTTGTGGGGACGTCCCAATTTAGAATTCGATTTTATATCGTCACGTTTCCTTGTTCTTGGGTTCCGAAATAAACCTGTTTATTTTTGTACATTTTACCCCGGATTCCCATTTGAGTTCATTCCCTCTGCAGGTACGCGCTTGCGCTTCTTCCCCTTCATTCTGCATCCCGTGCTTTTATAGCTGAATGAGTATTTGATCGTCGCCTCCATTAAAGCCGTTCGGTCGTCCGCGGTCCTACGGTGTTGACCGAAGGGATCGCACGACAATATATATATACAGACTTGGCATTTAATATGGAACATATATTTTTTTCTTGAGTTGGGTTTACTTTCTTAACTCAGTATATCAATCTGGTGAGTTTATTTTACCCTTCGGTGATGTCTTTGTTGAAAGAACCATGTCACTGATTGTCTTTTCCAGCAATAAGTCAATAACAGGATTATATCACAGGTGGCGTGACAAAATGTAAGGACAGGTACATTTGACGATTGGCTTCACAATCGGGTATATAAGGGTTGTTGCATTCTGTATTAGTGGAAAACAACTGCTGCACGTCTACAAAAGTTATTTCCGCTTCCTCTGGAGATGGTCCGTCAACTTGACAATGCTGTTTGTCATGGAGTGGTGGCTTTACGAAATTACGGCATGAAACAGCGTGCTATTGCTCGGCAGTATGGCATCACTCAAGGTCAGGTGTCAAAGATCCTGAAACGAAATGCTCAGAGGGGTGTCCCTACTCCAATACCAAGGCCAGGACGTCCCCGCAGAACCACAAGGAGGGATGATCGCCAGCTGCACCGGTTAGTCAGCTAATCGGCTTAGGGCTGAGTGGCAGCAACTGACAAATGTGCCTGTATCCAGAAGGCTAGTCAACCAACGACTGGTTCAAGCAGGCTATCGTGCCAGGCATCCCCTGAGAAAGCCACACCTGACCAGACAACACCACCAGCGCCGATTGCAGTGGGCCGGAGAGCACCGTCAATGGCAGCCAGGACACTGGAATCACGTAATCTTCAGTGACGAGTCTAGATTTCTGATCTATCGTCAAGATGGTCGCGTCCGAGTGCACAGACAAGTGCATGAAGCCTACAACAAAGATTGTATAGTGCCAAGAGTCCAAGCTGGAGGTGGCGGGGTGACCATTTGGGCTGCTTTTCATGCAGGGGGAAAAACTGACCTGGTTGTTCTGAATGGAAACCTGAACCAGTTCAAGTACAGGGCCATTCTGGAAGAAACATTGCTTCCATTTGCTCGTGCAGCCTTTCGAGGAAACTTTGTCTTCCAAGATGACAATGCACGGCGTCATCGTGCTCGCATGATCCAACCCTTTCTTGCTGACCGTGGTGTAGAGCATATGGAGTGGCCTGCCATGTCCCCGGATATGAATCCGATAGAGAACTTGTGGGCAGAATGAACGCATCAAATCGACCACTTGGACCAGCAGCCGACCTCTGTGCGTGAATTGCAGCAGGCGATTGTCACTGCATGGCAAGCGATTCCTGTCCAAACCTTGGCAAATCTCGTGAACAGCATGCCTCGACGTGTACGTGCTCTCCTGAATGCTCGTGGGGGTTACACGAAGTACTGAACTATAATTTTACTGTCCGTAATCCCAGTTGTAATTTAACTTTTGTTTTTGTTTTAAAAAAAATTTGGCTAATGTGCAAAATAAAGAGATACTTCTGGAAAACGTACAGAAGTTTAACACAGTACTGTCCATGAATTGAGTTTGATATCAGTTTACATCACTTTCAAGGATCAATTTATTTGCTTCGAAATGTCAAATGTGTTTTTTGTTTCTTTTAAAGGTCACATTAACAAAATCTAGAATAATTTCAACATAATTCCAATGAACTTTTGGTTCTAAGACATCTTCAAAAGTAAGTTCACCCCCACAAAAAAAATATTCCATATTAAATGCCAAGTCTGTGTATATATATTGGGGTTTGTGGTGAAAATTTGAGCTTGATTGGACAATATTTAGAGGTTGCTCAAAATGTTGACAAATTTTAATGAATAATAAGATACAGAATTTTTAGCATCATATTCATAGCATCATATTTATCAATTCATCGATAATTATCTATTTTTAATTACTCAAATTATTTATTATTGTTGGCTTGCACTTGTCTTCAATGGTATGACCAAGAGATTGTGCAAAAGCACTGGCCACAAAAATAGAATGCCGATCTGAGAGATTTACTCTGTCCAGAGTTGCCACTATTGCTGGAGTGAACACCTTGATGGGAGCCTTTTTCGCCTGTTTGGCAGAAGATGGACTTTCGAGTTTGAATTCATTGTCCTCTGAATCGGAGCTTTCAATCTCAGACTCAAACTGCTCCAGTTCTCCCAGAATTTGAAGGATGCCTTCTCCCAACTGCTGTTTTCAGATCTCCCCACAGGTGTTCAATGGGATTTAGATCTGGACTCATTGCAGGCCTCTTCAGAACAGTCCACGTTTTGTCTTGAACCATTCCTGGGTGCTTTTTAAAGTGTGTTTTGGGTCATTCTCCTGCTGCAAAACCATGACCTTTGATGGAGACCCAGCTTTCTGACACTGGGTTGAACATTGCGCTCCAAAATGCTTTGGTATTCTCCTGATTTCATGATACCATGCGCACATTCAAGGCACCCAGAGGCAGAGGCAGCACAGCAACCCATACCATCACTGAAACTCCTCCATGTTTGACTGTAGGGAAGGTGTTCTTTTCTTTGAAGGCTTAATTAGGTTTTCTGTAAACATATAGATGATGTGCTTCAACAAAAAGCTGTAATTTGGTCTCATCTGTCCACAGGACATTCTCCCAGAAAGATTTTTGTTTGTTCAGGTGTGTTTTGGCAAACTCCCGTCGGGCTTTCTCAGCGGTGGGGTCCTCCTGGATCTCCTATCATAGAACCCCCTTTCATTTAGTTGGCGACGGATGGTGTGAGTTGAAACTGTTTGGTAGTTGATCGAGGTGCTTTCTCCACCATTCGAACAATCCTTCGCTGCAATATCCGATCAAGTTTTTTCTCTTGCGGCCACATCCAGGGAGGTTGGCTACAGTACCATGGGCCTTAAACGTCCTGATAATATTGTGTACGGTGGACATAGGAATATCAAAGTCTCTGGAGATGGACTTGTAGCCTTGGAATTGTCCATGCTTGGCTACAATATTGTGTCTGACCTCCTCAGACAGTTCTCTGGTTTTTTTTCTTTTCTCTTTGCTCATTGCAGTACACACAGTGACACAAAACAGCAGGATGACTCCTTTTCTCTATTCAAACTGGTTAAATGAGTGATTTTTATATTGCAGGCTCCTGCAACCCACCATTGGGGAGTTCAATTCCAAAGTAAAGGAGAATCACCTGCTTGAAATGTAATTTTTTCTAACAACTTCTAAAAGGTGCCAATAATATTGTCTGGCCCATTTTAGGATTTCTGTGTGGAATAAGCTAAGATTTCGTATTTTTTCCAGCATTTTTTGTTTTGTTCTACTGCAAACCAAAGAAATACATTATGTGGATACCAAAATATTTTTTTGATTTCAACAATTTTCTGGAAGAAACTGCATTCTTTTCAAAAAGTGCAATGGTGCTAATATTTTTGGCCACGACTCTATCTTGTGAATAAGTCCATATTCCTAAAGTACAAGTGATGCAAACAAAGTGTAGCAAGGAAAATAATGTTTGGATTGATTCCTTCTTCTTTAACTAAAGCCATTTGAATTCCGAGGTATCATGGTGCCATCGATATATTACATACGCAAATATGGTGTAATTTTTGATTGCCCTGTTGGCCACCCCACCCCTCCCTCTTTCCCATCATATGCCCCATACATACTTACCCACTCCCTCTCTTTACTCAATAGCCTCATAAACCTCTTTCCCTTTCTCGCACCGATTAATTCTCCCTTATATATCTTTTCTTATTTTTAATGTACAGTGTTGTGGGCTAATCATTTAGCCAACCACATGCACGCACAACTAATCAAGTTGGCGCTGCAGTGCACATACTCGGTAGAGCACATACCTCCACCAGGCTGAACATTGTACATTTTGTATCCACTGAAAGGCCGAATCTGGATCCGGACTTGAACTAAAATCGAATCAGCAATATTGTTATTGTTACCTAACCAACTCTTCCACCAAGTTTTGTCATAATCCAACCATAACCTTTTGAGATATCATGCGATGTATCATATATCATTTTTGGCCGCATCTCTCAATGGTGAAGAATCACATTCAATTTTTTTTGGAAATTCTCGTATCTGGACTCGGATCTACACCAAAAGTGAACTATTTCATCCTTGTTACGTACCCAACCTGTCCACAAAATTTCGTCCTAATCCTTCCGTAACTTTTTGTGATATCGTGTTTACAGACAAACACACAAACAGACCACAGACAGACAAACAAACAGACAGGGGTGCAAACATACCCTCCGTCCACCTTCGGTGGCGGAGGTAAAAAGTATAAACCCACGTTTAAACATCCTCATACAGAGTAAGTAAAGTGCCCCCTTGTGGCATACAAAAAGGAACACCTTGCTGATCCTAAATCTGAGAAAATGTGAGAAGTTTCACAAAAGATACAGGCCCATATGACATGTCTACAAACAAGACGCCGTTTTCTCATTGTGTGGGTTTGTTCATTGTGTACTAATAATGGCGTTGTACAAAAACTGTATTGCATGCCATACAAGGATATTTGGAGACTTTTCCATGAATTACAAGGACATTACTTGATAATACCTTTACACTTTACTTAAAGAAATAACTCATTAATTGTGACGGTTGATAAAACGATATTAAAATTAAATCGTTGATGTTCAAGATTGCATTTAATCGAATCTATACGATAAGAGTGATCTTTGAGTGTGTACCGCCTTTTTTCTTAGAGATGGCCGAATGGATCTTTGTAAAACTTTCAGAGGTTCATCATTGACTGCCAGGGAGCAGATCATATGTAAAATGTACTCTTTACGTATTACCGATTTGCAATACCAAGACAATACCGATACCGACACAGTGAAAGAAACTGAAATACAGTCAATTCGCTATGATCGATTTACTGATAATACATTTGCATTGCCGTTAATACACAGATGACCTGTTCAATGATGAATGGTCTGCACTTTTAATCTGTTTAAAGAGGTCACATGAGGACAACGAGTACATAACACAAATTTATTATTCATGCAAAATAACTACACCTGCAGAGTGGATATAATACCTTGTTGTTTTGCGTTCACTGGTGTGAGTTTGATTTTCACGGCATCTCAGAGTGAAGGCCTTATCCAAACATTAGGCTCATCTAAAAACCTACAGGTGCTTTTACAAAATATTAGCCAATATAAAATAGATAATTGTTTAAAAATGTCAAAAAACATTTTCATCTAGTTGTTATATCGTGTAAAAAGGCATTTGCTGCAAATAGAATCATCATTATCATAATAATAATAATAATATCTATCTATAATTCCAGTAATCTCTGTCTGTCTGTACGTTTGTTTGTCTGTGACCGCTGTTTCTCGACAACCACGGGTCCGATATACTTTTAACTTGCCAGGTATATTGCTGGGGACCCGAGGATGTGCCTTTTCAAGGTTTCATATTAATCGGACAATTACTTACCGAGCTATGTCCAAAAAACGATTCAACCAATCAGAGAGCAGCGAACGATCGCGTGTGCCGAACGTGGCGGGCACACTCTGCCTCGGATGGCACATTTGAGAGCGTATTCATTTATTTCACGTTTGCAAACTATGTTGGCGTTAAACTATGTTTTACAACTAATAAAAACGAATTTGCGATTCATTCGCTTTCCTGCGCGTTTGTGCACGCGATGGCGATTTCTTTACCAAACTCCGGAAGCCGTTCGCTTTGGACCAAACCATTGCATGTAAATAGAGGGGGGGGATTGTCACCACTCGCAAGCCGTTCGCTTTGGACCAAACCATTTCATGTAAATAGAGGGGGGGGATATAATTTTAGATATAGATATAGTACGGGCATGCCCTAGTAATAACAATAGAAGTAGAAGGACCAGAGATGTACACTGTACAGTGTCCAAAGAAAAGAGAACCAAAGATAACAAGAAAATTATATATATATATATATATTATTTTTTTAAAATAAACAGGAATTAAATTCCTGCATGGGGCTCGTGTGAAAAATTCTGACTCAACCTGGGACTCGAACCAAGGACCTCCATCACCTTCACAGTGACAGCCCACTGAGAAATTGCATCTACGGAATCTCCTCAGAAATTTTCCATACTTAACACTGCTAGCTTTATAATGGCCGATGTCTTATGTGCCTGCTGGGCAGACCCTGGATGTAAGCGTATGTATATGTATGCGTATGTACGTGTATGCAAGTATATGTAGAAGTGCATTGGAGATTCCTGGAAACAGGCGGGTGGCATGTCAAATCACACAGATGTGTGTCGTCTTCTCAATGCTTGCCTGTCCTCCACATATTTCGTTTTTAACGGGATATATTATAAACAGGTGTTTGGTACCGCCATGGGCTCTCCTGTATCTGCTGTGGTGGCGAACATGGAGATGGAGGAGTTGGAGGAACGTTCCATCCCATCCCTCATAACACAGCCAAGTGTATGGTATCGTTACGTGGACGACACGTTTATCAACTGTCCCAGCGAGTCAATTAGTAACATACATGAGGCTTTTGGGAAAACCCTTCCTTCCATCAGTTTCACCCTTGAAAACGAACGGAATGGATCCATCACTTTCCTGGACACCTGGGTGACAAGGGGTCCAAGAGGAAATTTGAACATCACTGTTTACAGGAAACCCACTCACACTGACCAGTACTTGGATTTTGACTCTTGCCATCCCATGGACCACAAACGAGCTGTTGTGCACACCCTCCTTAAAAGAGCACGTGATTTACCATCGACAATCAAAGATAAAAGGAGAGAGGTAAAAGATCTACAAGATGTGCTGAAGACCAATGCCTACCCAGACAGATTATTACCAAAAAGGGATGCGATCTTGGCGAAGCCTCACAACAGATCTTTCACACAGGTACCACCAATAGGTTATTGTGTTTTGCCTTTTGTGCCGGGGGTGTCCCAAAGGATTGGCAGAGTTTTAAAATTGGCAGGTGTGAGGGTAAGTTACAAACCTATGTTCACCATGAAACAAGCACTAATGCATGTCAAGAATAAGCTTCCCAGGAATGACCAGGCAGGGGTGGTATACAGGGTTCCCTGTGTTTGTGGGGCTGAATATATTGGAGAGACAGGGAGAACATTAAGACAACGGGTCAATGAGCACCACAAGGCCTTCGAGTGCAACTATCCAAAGAGATCTGCCATTGCCAAACATGGTCTGAAGGCTGGCCATGTTCCGCTATAGGATAGTGCCAGCATTTTGGGTGCAACCTCCAGTAAACGAAGAAATAGGATTTTAGAGGCATGGCATGTGGAGGAGTCTGTTGTGTCACTCACAGAGGAAGTGTTGGACTTACCAGTACCTTTTGGCCCTCTCATGCAGAAACGTACCAGAGAAACTGCGTCACCAAGCATATGAATTATTACCTCGGTTGCTGTCACTTGGGTATATATTCTCACTTTAGGTTTGCGATGTATCAGTTAAGCTTAATTCGTTTAAGTTACCACCATCACTTGAAGCAATTAATCATCTTGTTTATTTTTCATCGATTTATTTGAATTATGCTACGTTTTGTTTGATTCAACGGGTGATTTAACGGTGGTTTTAATGTAACATCCCAAGGTGTGGTTTCAGTTGTTTCAATGGTTTTGATTTACGGTTAAAATTTGAATGGCACAAGTTGTTCCAGAATGGCATTGATTGGTGGTTCGGTGTCCCCACCCTCTTTTTCCCTTATATAAGGGAGGGTATAGAGTTGTTTTGCTTTACTCTTGAGAAAGGTCAGTGGATGCA
This sequence comes from Myxine glutinosa, assembly GCF_964187855.1. NCBI lineage: Eukaryota > Metazoa > Chordata > Myxini > Myxiniformes > Myxinidae > Myxine > Myxine glutinosa. The sequence continues at coordinate 74,214,136 of NC_136267.1, forward strand.
CGTTTATCCGTGTTGCTGATCGAAACGTCGAGCAATTGTTTGTTTGCTCATTAAAGGTTGGAGAACTAAAAATGGATTCATTTGATTTTAATCCCAACCACAAGTCATTTTTGAAAAACAGAGTCGAGGCTCGTGAAAGAGCTAACATTTATCAAACAAACAAATCAAACAAACAAGCAAACAAAGTATATAAAAAGGGGAGCGGTCGACAAGATGCGGAGAGAAGGGGAGGAAGCACACAAACACAACATTTGAGAGCAGGGACATCGGGAGATGTGTGGGAGGGAGAGGGCCTGGGGGGAGGCAGGATAGGTATAAAACGCAAGGACACCAAGGACTTCCAGGAAAGAAGACAAAAGTCACCTCAAAAAAGTGGATTTGGGGTGAATTTAGCGGGGGTAGAAAAGATCAAGGTTTTGGATTGGGGAAGATAAGAGATGGTGGTGAACAGCCGTTTTAAAGACCTGGAGGGAGGAGTGGGATTGAAGAGAGTGAGGGAGTTTGTTCCAGAGGCGGGAGAAAAGAGGAATGAAGGAGTGAAGGTGAGCAGAGAGTCTTGATTTTGGCAGTTTAACCATAAGAGGGTTGCAGGCAGATCTTGTGTGACCTGCAGGAATATTTGGGGGACAGAGCCCAGAGAGAGCTGGGGGAGCAAGGCCGGAGAGGAGTCGGTAGAAGACGGAAAGACCACCAACCTGCCTGCGATGAGTAAGTGAAAGGCCCTCGGAGATAGCGTCATTACTTCATATTACTTAATTTATATTAAATCATTACTTAAATATATACATTACTTAAATACATTACTTAAATCGCCTGGATGCAGCCGGGAGCAACCAATCCAAATATAATTTCATTTCTCCAGCTTTCAATGAGCGCACCTAATGATGTCACCGCCATGTACGTACGCTCTGCCTGTCAAGCTCTCAAGAGAACCCGCTGACAGAGCATAATTTTTTATCTTAGTTCAGATACTGTCATAAGTGTATGTAAAACTCACAGTTACTGACCTGGTTTCGCCCTTTTTGGGGCTCATCAGGGCAACGCAGTGAGTCCTGCATACACTTATGACTCTGAAAATATTATATACTAGCCGAAACCCATGGAACATCCACGGAAGGGAGGATGTGGTGTATGGATAGAGTGTACCATTATGGATGGCATAGGGGATTTGCTTGTCCGAGTAAGAGTTAGGAAGAAAGATCAATTTTCACTTGTGCAAAAATGCTACTCACAATTACATCGCCTGTGCGTCGGCCTGTGATTGAGCCAGAGAGTTGGCCTGTGAGTCAACTTCCTTTCCAATGTCTGCAAGAATTGAAATACTGATTGTGAATGTGTAAAATTATATGAAAGAAGAACATGCATATCAATAGACGCTGCCATCGAAAAGGAGAGCAGCTGTCAATAGAAAAGGATGTCTGACATCAATTTGACATTATTGCACAGGAAATGACAAACAAAGAAACAGTTCATTTCCATCGGGTAATATTACGATGAGAGATCAGCCGATACCTTTATTATGTCCATCAGCATCCATGGCACTTAGAAAAAAAACGCGGCATCAGCCAGCCGCAGCCAACTATCACGTACCCTCTCGAAGTCAATGCCATCCTTTTATCTCTTCGTATACAACTTACAAGTACAACTCACTGATCGCAACGTCACTCCATTTAACTTTATTAAAATGACGATAAAGACGTGAAACCCGTGGAACATCCACGGAAGGGATATCGTTCGTCTGTTTTCAGCTCGTTATCTTTAAGCTTCCTTATGTCTCGCCACCTGCTACACCTCTCTGAGTTACGAGGATTTATGCAACGCACCCTGAGTATCGCAACGTCACTCCATTTAACTTTATTAAAATGACGATAAAGACGTTTCCTTATATATCCTAATTTCAAATGTTCAAGGGAATAAAAAAGCTTACTTACGTCTCGCCACCTGCTACACCTCTCTGAGTTACGAGGATTTATGCAACGCACCCCGAGTATCGCAACGTCACTCCATTTAACTTTATTAAAATGACGATAAAGACGTTTCCTTATATATCCTAATTTAAAATGTTCAAGGGAATAAAAAGACCATTTGGATCACACCACCCATCACACCACTCGACTGTCCAATCAGCGGACGGCTCACATCGCCTTCGCCCAGCAGATGCCAATACGATGGTGTCGTAAGATGGCGTCGTATCGGCCGATAATCGGATGCTTTTGGGTCCCAAAGTCGGCGAATTCAGATTTTTCGAGTATGGCTGTACATGATAAACAAAGAGCGCGGTTCGTAGATGGAAAATGCATTAGTGCCGTGAGCATCGGGTCACTGGGTGCGGCGTAAAAGAGATAACAAAGTCGAGTCCTTACGGTATTATTATATAGATATACATACATATATATATATATATATATATATATATATATATATATATATATATATATATATATATATACAGTGGAACCTTGACTTACGAGTGCCCCAACTTACGAGTTTTTCGAGATACGAGCCGTCGCTCGGGCGGTTTATTGCTTTGAGATGCGAGCCGAGATCCGAGTTACGAGCTTTCGCCACCCGGTCACGTGGTTATCTTGCCGTGCAAGTACAGTATCTCTGTCGTATAGCGCTGCATTTTTGTTTTCGCATGTTGGTTATTTTGAGTTTACGCCGCCAGGTGGGTTCTGGTCACGTGGTTATCTTGCCGTGCAAGTGCAGTATCTCTTTCGTATAGCGCTGCATTTTTGTTTTCGCATGTTGGTTATTTTGAGTTTACGCCGCCAGGTGGGTTCTGGTCACGTGGTTATCTTGCCGTGCAAGTACAGTATCTCTGTCGTATAGCGCTGCATTTTTGTTTTCGCATGTTGGTTATTTTGAGTTTACGCCGCCAGGTGGGTTCTGGTCATGTGGTTATCTTGCCGTGCAAGTACAGTATCTCTGTCGTATAGCGCTGCATTTTTGTTTTCGCATGTTGGTTATTTTGAGTTTACGCCACCAGGTGGGTTCTGGTCACGTGGTTATCTTGCCGTGCAAGTACAGTATCTCTGCCGTCAACTTGTTCAGAGTGCCGGCGATAGCTCGCCTTCTCTTTGTGGAAAACACGGTACTGAGAAGAAGAAGAGGATGATGTGCTTGGATATAAAACACGCAATCGTCGAAAAACATGAGCGAGGTGTCGAGGAGGACGTATATAACGGCAGAGGAGAAGAGCATGCCAGGCCACAACTTGTGGATATAAAACACGCAATCGTCGTGTTTTATATAAAACTTGTGCTTGGATATAAAACACGCAATCGTCGAAAAACATGAGCGAGGTGTCGAGGAGGACGTATATAACGGCAGAGGAGAAGAGCATGCCAGGCCACAACTTGTGGATATAAAACACGCAATCGTCGTGTTTTATATAAAACTTGTGCTTGGATATAAAACACGCAATCGTCGAAAAACATGAGCGAGGTGTCGAGGAGGACGTATATAACGGCAGAGGAGAAGAGCATGCCAGGCCACAACTTGTGGATATAAAACACGCAATCGTCGTGTTTTATATAAAACTTGTGCTTGGATATAAAACACGCAATCGTCGAAAAACATGAGCGAGGTGCCGAGGAGGACGTATATAACGGCAGAGGAGAAGAGCATGCCAGGCCACAACTTGTTCAGAGTGCCGGCGATAGCTCGCCTTCTCTTTGTGGAAAACACGGTGGGATCCTTAACATCCAACAACTAATGGGACGCAAACGGGGCGCCCAGTTTAGTGGTACACACATTGATGAATCACCCTGCCTGTGATTCACCCATGACAGGTTATAGCTGGGTCGGGATTCAAACCCAGGCTGGACAGTTTAGACTTTAGAGTCAAGTGTGCGTACCTCCAGTCCAGGCCATCCTGCCAACTTGTATGCTGCATACAGGTGAAATATAAAGCGCGAGATATTTTTATATATACTGTATATTTTTTAAAAAATTGGTGTGGTTTTTGGCGGGCTGGAACGGATTAATAGCATTTCAATGCATTTCAATGGGGAAATTTGATTTGAGATACGAGCAATTTGAGTTACGAGCTCGGTCACAGAACGAATTAAACTCGTAAGACAAGGTTCCACTGTATATATATATATATATATATATATATATATGTGAAGAATCAGCTCTTCGTTTGGAAAAGAAGTCCACAAATAGCCTGAAAAATGACGCAGCTTTTTATTAAAAACCAACTTATACAGATCCGGAGGAGACAGACATCTACAGCAAGAGCCAGTCTCATGCCACGTCAAGCCTTCCTGAAAACACATTGATTCCCAGTCCATTTATATAGGGACACGTTTTATCAGGAAATCTCCGAGGGAACAAACAAAACTGGGAGAGGTTCCTCCCCGGTGGGCCAAGCCCCCACCGTCATCCGCTCTGTTATTCGGGGGAGTCAGCCCTTCCTTATCATTCGGACCAAATGTTTCTCTGGACTCCGAGAAAACAGAAATGTAACTCACAAAGAGTGCATGCTTGGCCAGATAAGCCCAGAGCAAATATATGGGTTCACATGAGTAATTCAAAGCATGTTTATACAGAGTCAGGCGTCGCTGTGATTAATACAAAATATATATGGTAAAAACAACAGGTTTATGTTATCTAGCCTCGAAAAAGCACACGTATACAATTTGTCCAGCATGACCTCAGCGAGCCTCTCCTCATCCAAAACTAAAACGAAGCAAAAACCCTTTATTAACTTTATGAAAATAGCATTTTTAAACCACATTTAAATCATAACACATTAGCAACCAACGTCTATAACTGAACTTTAGGCAATAACAAATCTACTACTTGACATTCCTTCCTCTTGTCTCGTCGAGACAAAGTATCTTAAGAGACAACGTGCCACATCGGGCTTTATTGAAAAATAATTGTGTAATGCGGGTATTGAAAAAATAATTGTGTAATGCGGGTATCTCCCAAGGGCATATCGTGCGCCCAAAGCGCCTCGCCCGTGCATTTGGCGAACGTGTCGTGTGGTGCGTGCTCGGAGCCTGAGGGCTCAGAACATGAAAGTCCATTAACGTTTCGGATCCACAACGAAGGTGTCTGGTCCAGATGAGGTTCTGCTCCGCCAGAGGGCCACCACCTCCCCTGCGGAACTTGCTCCCCCCACCCTTTGCAGACCCAGTCCTTGCAGATCTTCGAAGTTAATCAACGATCATGCCCATGAGGTCCCTCACGTGCTGCTGTTCTGGGGAATACATAATATTGTCAGTATCTTGTGTCTCAATTTCCTGGTCAGGGTACAGAGCATAAAAATCCGATTCACTTGAAGCATTTGAACTTAATACATATGAAGCAAAGAGAGGGACTTCCTTTATGTCAAAGTCTCCCATGGGCGCCTGGTCGGCTTGCGGGTCTAGGACATCCGCGTCGGGTCCCTCGACCGCCAGACCCAGTGTCGCAATCAGATCCATAGTTGGGTCGGAAGGGGGCGTGCAGCTGTCAGCTTGTAATACATAAGCAGCATTAGCCAGTACACGCAAGGGGTTTATAGCACAAGTATCACAGTCATCACATACACCGTTACAGGCAGCAGCCAGTTCCCACATGGGATCCGCACAAGTATCACAGTCATTACATACACCGTTACAGGCAGCAGCCAGTTCCCACATGGGATCCGCACAAGTATCACAGTCATTACAAAATTCAATGCAATTTTCTGGAGCGCCGGTCGCAACTGCCTTGTTGAAGGACCCGTTCAGGTCGACGGCCTCTGTGGTCAGAGCCATAGTCGTTGTCGGCGGCTTCTTCACTTTCCATCCTGTAAAATACTTTCTCATACAGAGGAGGACTAGAGATTTCATTAGTGCCCCCCAAATTACTACCCCGATTATCACAGCCAGTGCGGTCAATAACCACTTCACTATGGTGCCCGTCCATCCCTGGAACCAGTCAGTGAGCCAGCTAAATGTATAAGAATTTTCACGCGCGATCCGATCGATCGTCAGGGCGTGGCTAGTTTCCCTTAGTCTCACTTCTGCATCACCATTGTACGCATGTGAATTACCGTGTCCAATAGTATGTCATGAGCCGTAGCGGTGTCGTTTGCCACCTTTTCTAGGGCCAAAGCCAATTTGTCTATCCGGAAACTATCCATGACTGTGCCCGCTCCTGGGAAGAAGAAACCAAACACCTTTTCCCATAGGCTCCCGTGTAGTTTAGTGGTTCCATCTTCGTTCATGACTGACCTCTTATAACGCCTGTCCAAGGACTTTGGGTCTAGCTCATCCAGTATCTCAACGTCAGGAAGGACTGAACCCAGATAACATGTGCCCCCCCAATTATTTGGTAAATAGGGGTAAGCCTTGTCGCCGCATATAAACATTGTCCCATGGGGTGGGACCAGGTGGGTGGATAAGCACTGGAGTCCCTTTACCACCCCATTAATCCTACTAACCCCCCTAGAGAATGTTATAGCCGTTATGTTGTGGTTGCGTTTATCTTGCAGTACTATTCGTAATGTAATCCCCGAGCTCCCTTGTCCCAGCTTCCCGGGGAGAGTGTAGGCGCATTCTGATTCTCCCATACGCAAGTGGCCGGAACCCTGGAGGCAGACCCTCCCTTTCTGTGGTTTGACCCAGACGGGGGCAGGCCTCTCGGCCACATGGGCAATCATTGGCGGGCGATAATTAAATTGTCGATTGCAACTCTTGCCGTTGTCAACCCCTTCTCTTTCCAGCGTGGTGACTAAACATGGGGAATCGATAGGTTGTGAGCAGAGGTCATTGAGGGACAGAGGTAGCACTATCATGTGTATTCCTGTGGTGCCTGCTTGGGGAAAGCGCATGCACGACCAGCAGTGTGTCCTATTTTGAATTGTTGCCACTTCCCTGGCCACTTTCCAATATGTGTTTTCACCCTTCTTTGGGGCCTTATTCTGGGGTTGTGGCGTGAGTATGTATTCGATGCATGGTATGTAGTTCTTTTCGCCACCGGCCGCGCCAGGGGTCCAGACGCTGCACCGGACCTGCATGGTCATGTCTTTCCCTAGGCGCGTGCGTGTTTGTAGCTTAAAATCAGGGGTTCCCCATTGGTATCCTGGTTGGGCCAAGGTCTTAATGCTAGCTTGCCCGTCTTCCCGGAACTCTCGTTGCTTTTGTAGTACCATGCCAACGCGTCCAGGCCCTGCCGACAGTGCTAGCCAATTTATGTTCACCCAATTTGTGTGCAGGGCTTTCTGTTTGAAACATGGTAGTGATACTCTTTGTCCCCATGTTACGGTGAGGTGTCGGGTTTCGTTTTCGCATCTATTGGAATCGGAGTTTCCCCTAGCTGCTGTCTCTATCAATAGTATTGTACCTATGATTAGGCCCATCCTTACTGTGGTTGCTGTGGTGTAGTGTCTGGTGCTTGTATGGCCAACTTACAGTGCGTGGCGTGGATCCACGAAGTCTTGCCCTCGCAAAAGACTGCCGTTGGTGTATTCAGCAACACCTGGACTGGTCCCTTCCACCTTGGTTCCAAGGCGTTCTTGCGGGTGAAGTGTTTTACGAACACCTGGTCTTTTTCCTCTGGTGGAACACCTGGTCCACAAGTCTCCTGGGAGCGCCTGGTCTACAGGTCTCCAATTCATAGATTCAATTCATTCAATTCATAGTTTCATAGAACACCTTTTCTCCAATTTCCTAATCCACTTTTTTTCAAGTGGATCCAATTTTATCCAATATTCAATTTTTAAATTCAATCCCATTTAATCCAGTCCAATTCAAAATAAATTCAATCCTTCTCTCAGCATCCCATTACCTGTTTCCAACATCAATAAAAATAAACGAAAATTACTTCAGCGAGAGTTTCAACTAGAATTAACACAAACAAACCACCATTAACCTCCATTAACACAAACAAACCACCATTAACCTCCATTAACCTCCCCCTATTATTTATTTATTTTCACGAATAAACAAATAATAGAAATAACCTGGTCTACTTCCAATTTCAATTCTGGTCAGTTCTGGTGTCTGGTCACACACAATGTTTTCCTCACCCACTGTGATTCGCTCAAAATAGATTCTCACTGTTATGTCTGAAATTCGTCTCATGAAAACCCATTCAAGAGTCCGGTGTAACAGATAGCCAAACACATAGACACGCTGAAGACCCCAGGGTACCCATCAAACTAGCTTATCCCCAGATCCACAACACAGCGAAACATGTAACTTTACGCTCCAGCCACAGTACTGAAACTGTTCTCCTCAAAATCACCAGCGACCTTTTCTCTCCTCTGATGCTGGCAACCTCAACATTTTCATCCTCCTCACCTCAACGCCTCCTTTGACATCATCAATCACACCATCCTCCTCACCCTGTTTAGACCAGCTTGTGCCTATTAAACCCAAATCAGTTCACTCCCAAGCCCACAAGGACCACCTACAGCACTGCAAAGATGTCCTCTACTCCACCTACTACCCTCAAATTATCCACTCTGGCTCCGGAATCCCAAAAGCACTCTTCTCTACAATAAACAAACTAAATAAACAAACTTTACAACGTGAACAAAACTCCTCAGCGCCCTGGATACCACCACCTGTCATTCAGAGTAGACAACAGCATCTCCTTTCTGGCTTTCAGCATCTCCTTTCTCCTTTCTGGCATCCAAATGAAATTCTGGCTTCAAATCAACTTCCTCGAACTTAACTATGATAAATCTAAATTAATCTTCGTTTGCCCACAACCACTCACCAAATTCACCCATAACTTTGCCCCCAACATCGATGGTCATTTGAACACAAATTGAACAAAATTAATCGAACAAAACACTTCCATTAACTCGACATTCTTTTCACAGCACAAAGTTCACTTGAACATCTTTTTCCTGGATACTCCCTCTTTATTTTTATACCATACCATGCTTCTCCACTTGCAACCCAAATATTTTCCATGAAATAAATAAAATGAATTTTTTGAATCTTCTCATTATTTGAAAGTTTACAAAATGTCCCAAATCTGTATATTATTTTCTACTGTGGTTATATTAAACCATTATTTTACATTCGTTACACTCCCTCCAAAATTGTTACACTTCTCAAAAACCGTTACAATATATATATATATATATATATATATATATAAATCCAACTTTCAATAAACTGAAAATTGCTTCGCCATGGAATAGTCCACCACTCATATAAATAATCATAAGAGTTCTGCAAAACATCTCCATCTTTAAAACTTAGCCAACCAATTTTAAACCACATGTTTTCCCCCCAAAAAACAAGTCACATTCTTTGTATATTGCCAACATTGTTCATCGTTTAAGTATCATCCAGAACTAAATTTTTATAAACCATCAACTTGTAGATGCATTTATTTATATCCCATTAACCCAAGAACTCTCAATTGCTTGGTTATATTTTAGTAATGTCATATATCCATATTTCTTTTCCAAAATGTTCCTGATATACACATTAATCCCATCTGTCTTTGTTTCCAGATCAACTCGAATCAAGAAATCGACACAAATCCTTATTACCTCCAATCAGTCACACTGCACATTATTCCCCGTCCTTAATGGATAATTTTACATCCAGATGGGCACAGCATCCCATTTTTGGCGACCCAGCCCTGAAACAAGCCCCTGGACTCCTTGCAGGCTGGACCAAAACCCCTGGACGAAGTTGCATCCCAGTACTGACTCTGCTGCCTTCTTGCAAACCACTTCAACTCCATGAATTTTACATGTTTCGTGAACGGAACAAAGCACTCTGTAATCGTCAGATTGAAACTGCCCCAAACCCGTCCATATAAACTCCATTGTTGTCCTGTCCATCTCTCTGTTTGTGGATCCGGTGCAAAGTTACACAAAGTTCCCGTTTACATTTTGTGACTCACAGCTCCTGCCTCCATGGAACAATGACGCCTAAGCACTCAATTAGCCCTCCCAGTACCAAAGACTTACAATCAGACCGACAGACAAACAAATAACAGAGGCATGTCGCCAGCCCCAGCACAGGACATCACCTTTCCGGGCAGGCACAATATAATCCACAGCATCGAAATGCCAATTTCTATCCGGAGCCTCGCAAAGCCAAAATCCATGCATGCGTGCTCCATCATGCAACCCGATCTGTACTCGGTGCGCCCGGCGCCCCCTATAATCAGTGAGTTATAATAACCACAATATCTCTGGCACCCAACTCGTGATACCACAATTTAATCCACGTTACTTGCATCTCTTCATCCTCCCAAATGTCCTCCATTTAACGTGACTCAAATCCATCTCAAATCCCCACAGCTCGATCGAACACGTTACTGTACTCGGCCCGGTTAAATTAAATTCCAAGCGTACTGTACCTGACGCTTCCACAACAACAAAAAACTCGATATTCTCTGTCCACTAATTATGTACATGATTTTGGTTTTACCCACAATATAATGTCCCGATATTCTCCAGATTTAAGTCCTATATATCCTGTCGTTAAAGCAACACCCTGTAGACTGACTCCGCCTGTCGTTCTTCCAAGGTTAGTGAATTACCTCTGACCTTTCCCTTGCATATCTCGAACAAAGGTCAACTAAACTTTAAAAGGTCAAACTTCGAATTGGGGTAACCAGCGCTTTATTTTTCCGCAAATAATACAAGTCCGGCGTCATTCCCTGCAAGAACCACATCCAGACAGACAAATGACCCTTATTGAGGCTCTACATCGCAAAATGCTAGCTCCTACGAATCCAACAACCGTCACAATCCGTCCAGGAACTTCCGTACGAGGCGTGCTTCACAATGCAGCACCCTTGCTACCTAGTGCACCTTTCGCACATCCCTCCTCGTTCGCACAACGCTTCATCAACACCTCCTCGCGCCCACACCTTGGCACAAGCCACACCACATACCGACAGTTGAAACCTCAACCGTCCTCCTTCCTCGGATCAGCGTTCTGTTGAAACGTGACATTTCTGCTCAAATTATTGAATTTCCAATTTTAATAACTTAACCTTACCAGCATACTAAATCTGTGTCCGCATCGATCAACACAAATGCATCGATGCATCTTCCAGCCGCCACTCCGCACTGTACCTTACTGTATGAACAAGACTTCCTGTTGGAACTTGGCTCCGGAAATTAATTACTCTGTCTTGAAATCGTTTATTTTAGCCATCTTAAATAAATCCATCCATCTATCCATCTTATAAATAACGTATTCGTCCTGTGACATTGCCTGGCATATATGTCGCAGCCGGCCACTATTCCGACATGGCTCGTCTGACATGAACGTCCGACATCCAGCAAAGTCGAAATGACCCACAATGCATTTGGGCACACATCCTCCTCTGAGAGTGGGCGAGTTATCGCCGGCACTCTGAGCAAATCTCATACAGCACACCCGTGACTCGCGGCTCGCTCGGCTCCTGTCTGGACACACAATAACTCTACTCTAACTTCCACGGAGCCGCACGGCGGAAACACAGGTTTGTACCACACTTTAATTAAACGAACATCGCCAGGATTCTCGGATAGACGTAAATTTCACAACACACATGACAAAAATCCGATTTAAATTCAGAGATCGCCGATCGACCTGGCACAACCATCTCAACGCGACGACGCCACGCCGCCCCCCGTCTTGGCGCGCACCCTCGTGCCTCCACACGAATCCCAACACTCCCTGCACGCCGCTCTATTCGCGTTCACGGCGGGGTTTACCTCACGTTGGGACATGCAGTCGGCTGTCATAACAAAGTGCGAAAAGCTGTCATAACAAATCTGCGACCTGACATGTAGTGAGCTGTCAGAACATTGAGCTGTCAGAACTCATCCCTAGCTCGTAAACATCGCAAAAAAACAGGATCTCCGACGCTCCACCTCCCTGACCCAAAATGCACTATATGACATCATCATCCTAAAGGTGAGCTGCCTCAGGAATATAGGCCTACCCCACACATACAATACACAATATCTGCCATTGAATGAACTCTTCAATTCAAGTAAAACACACATATTGACCCAAACTCTGAGCCTCCAGTTCCACAAACTCCAAACCTCCGTCCGACTGCCGCTCGAAAGACAAAGCAGCCCATCCTGCAACCATCTCCAAGAAACCGTTTCATATCAACAGTAGGTCGACAAGGGCACTCCGAGTGCTTTCCTGACCCGATTTATATCAATTCGCTTCCCAAACAACTCCCAAACAGATGAAAATCCGGACTCAGTTCAGGACCTCGCCTGTTCTCTCGGATAGACGCTAAAATGGACATTCCCGGCCTGAATTTCCCGCACGTCGAGCAGATCACTTACAAAGCTTCACACCGAAACCCTCTGCTTTGCATATGTCATACAGACAAATACATTGGCTAGATACACACGTCAATTAACATCCCAATATACATTCATTCCTCATTCATATACTCATAGAAGTCTCCCAGACTTCGCGCGAAACTCAGATCGACTCAAATCATGCCTTTCTCCAGCCACTCCCAAACAGTCTTTGCTCATTCATGTTACGTCTCTCATTCCAGGAAAAGGATTTTTGGGACGGGTTGGACGGGGGGTGGGTTGAGGTGAAAAAGGGAAGGCAGGGTGGGGGGTGTTGGGGTGTTGCCTAGAGCCCCGGGACTGAGCTCAGGTCTTGGGGGGGTGGGGGGTGTTGCCTAGAGCCCCGGGACTGAGCTCAGGTCTTGGGGGGGTTGGGGGGTCTTGGTCTGGTATCTGGCCCAGCGGCATCAACCGCTGATTTACTTGTTTAACTGCTTACTTAATTGTCCTCTGTCCTGTAGCTTCAATAACTATAGCTGCAATGCTTAAAATTTCAATATTTCAAAAACCATTCCTGTCCTTCTCACCCTGTGGCCACCTGGCCCATTTCCTGTGAGCTTATTTATTTTCTCTTGTCCATCAGGTCCTGGCCTGTTTCTATCTGGACCTCTATGTTCCTATGGCCTTCTATCTAAGTTAGCCACAGCCCTTCGTTCCCTGGCATGCAATGGCATACCCCATCTTGTCTCTGGGATGTTCCTTCCTGGAAAAATCTTGGCCACCTGGCTTCAGCCTATATGGCTGTCCGACCTCATTTTCCCCTCCTGGTGCTAACTGTAACTTTAAGCTTACTGTTAAGTCCTTACTTGTTTATCCTGGCTTTAACAAAGCTACGTCATTCTGAGGCCTAAAATGAGCCTTTACTTACAATTTCTGTTCGAGTGCAGGCAACGCGGAAGACAAGGAGACTGAACCCGCTTGAGGGAGGAAGGTACGAATTTGGAATAATAGCCCTCTGATATAAAACAACTCCCACCTTTAATCAAATCCGCGTGCCGGCGCGCCTCAGGCAGCCTTCCTCCTGTCCCTCGGGCTCCGTTTCCCGTCGTCCGGTGCTGACCCCACTCCTGGTACCATCTGTGAAGAATCAGCTCTTCGTTTGGAAAAGAAGTCCACAAATAGCCTGAAAAATGACGCAGCTTTTTATTAAAAACCAACTTATACAGATCCGGAGGAGACAGACATCTACAGCAAGAGCCAGTCTCATGCCACGTCAAGCCTTCCTGAAAACACATTGATTCCCAGTCCATTTATATAGGGACACGTTTTATCAGGAAATCTCCGAGGGAACAAACAAAACTGGGAGAGGTTCCTCCCCGGTGGGCCAAGCCCCCACCGTCATCCGCTCTGTTATTCGGGGGAGTCAGCCCTTCCTTATCATTCGGACCAAATGTTTCTCTGGACTCCGAGAAAACAGAAATGTAACTCACAAAGAGTGCATGCTTGGCCAGATAAGCCCAGAGCAAATATATGGGTTCACATGAGTAATTCAAAGCATGTTTATACAGAGTCAGGCGTCGCTGTGATTAATACAAAATATATATGGTAAAAACAACAGGTTTATGTTATCTAGCCTCGAAAAAGCACACGTATACAATTTGTCCAGCATGACCTCAGCGAGCCTCTCCTCATCCAAAACTAAAACGAAGCAAAAACCCTTTATTAACTTTATGAAAATAGCATTTTTAAACCACATTTAAATCATAACACATTAGCAACCAACGTCTATAACTGAACTTTAGGCAATAACAAATCTACTACTTGACATATATATATACATACATACAGACTTGGCATTTAATATGGAATATTTTTTTTGTGGGGGTGAACTTACTTTTCAAGATGACTTAGAACCAAAAGTTCATTGGAATTATGTTGAAATTATTCTAGATTTTGTTAATGTGACGTTTAAAAGAAACAAAAACCACATTTGACATTTCAAAGCAAATAAATTGATCCTCGAAAGTGATGAAAACTGATATCGAACTCAATTCACGGACAGTACTGTGTTAAACTTCTGTACGTTTTCCAGAAGTATCTCTTTATTTTGCACATTAGCCAAAAAAAATTTCAACAAAAACAAAAGCTAAATTATGACTGGGATTACGGACAGTAAAATTACAGTTCAGTACTTCGTTTAACCCCCACGAGCATTCAGGAGAGCACGTACACATTGAGGCATGTTGTTCACGAGATTTGCCAAGGTTTGGACAGGAATCGCTTGCCATGCAGTTACAATAGCCTTTTTTTTTTTCTTTTTTTTTCTTTTTGGATACAAGATCGAGGCTCGTGAAAGAGCGAACATTAATCACACAGAAAGACAAACCGACACATGAAACATATAACATCGGGAGCGGTAGACAAGATGGGGAGAGAGGGGGAAGGACACAAACACAACATTTGAGAGCAGGGACCGAGAGACATGGAGACATCGAGAGATCTGAGAGAGGGCGAGGGCTTTGGGGGGGTGGGGCATGGGAAGGGGGCGGTGGGAGAGGTATAAAACATATGGACACTGCCAGGACGTCCAGGAAAGAAGTTGGAATTTCAAACAAGGTGGATCTGGGGTGAATTAGCGGGGGTAGAAAAGATCAAGGTTTTGGATGGGGGAAGATAAGAGATGGTGGTGAACAGCTGTTTTAAAGACCTGGAGGGAGGAGTGGGATTGAAGGGAGTGAGGGAGTTTGTTCCAGAGGCGGGAGAAAAGAGGAATGAAAGAGTGAAGGTGAGCAGAGAGCCGAGATTTCGGCAGTTTAACCATCAGAGGGTTGCTGGCAGATCTTGTGCGACCTGTAGGAATATTTGGGGGACAGAGCACTGAGAGAGCTGGGGGTGCAAGGCCGGAGAGGAGTCGGTAAAAGAAAGAAAGACCACCTACCTGCCTGCGGTGAGTGAGTGAAAGGCCCTCAGAGATAGCTTCATCGCGGGAGATTCCAATAATTCTGAAAGCCTTGGTTTCAACAGCGTGAAGCCGAGCTAGGTGTGAGGCAGGAGCACCGGCCCATAGGGGAGAACAGTATTCCATTGAGCTGCAGATGAAAGCCTTGTATGTGGTGAGGAGCTCAGGTGTGCCGAGGAAGGACTTCGCACGACGGAGGATGCCCAGTCGGCGACTGGCTTTGGAGGCCAGCTTGGAAATGTGGTTTTCCCAAGAAAGATCATGGCAGATAGTGAGACCCAAAATCTTGAGCGACAGAACTTCTTGGAGAGGATTGTTGAGAAAGTAGATGGGAGGGTTGTCCAGTCGATCTTTTCGGAGAGGCATAGTAAGAGTGTGAGATTTGTCAGAATTGAAAGACATGTTCCACTTGTTTGACCAGTCTGTGATTTTGTCCAGGTCTTCAGAGAGTGAGGAGGCAGCAGACTGCCGATCTGAGGGAAGAGGCATGGAGCGGCAGAGAGTGGAGTCATCAGCAAAGAGATAGAGAGGATTTTCGAGAGAGTCAGAGAGATCATTGATGAAGACCAGAAAAAGCACGGGGCCCAGAACACTGCCTTGGGGAACTCCAGCCTGAACAGGAAGAGGAGATGAGAAAAACCCATTCAGGGCCACACGTTGACGACGACTAGAGAGGAAGTCCGCCAGCCATGCGTGGAGATTTCCATGGATACCAAAGGAGGAGAGTTTGGTGAGCAGAGCGGGGTGCCAGACCGTGTCGAAGGCACGTGATATGTCGAGGGAGACAGCTCTAATTTCCTGTTTGGCATTGAGGACCTCCATCCATTGTTGAGACAGCAGAAGCAGCATGTCCAGAGTAGAGTGACCTGGTCTGAAACCAAATTGATGATCAGAGATCAAGCCATTGGAGAAGAGGAAAGATTTGATATCCGAAGCAATGATGGATTCCATGACTTTGCTGATAATTGGGAGAAGGCTGATTGGTCTGTAGTTGCTAGGATCTGTTTTTGCACGTTTTTTGTGCAAAGCGGTGATGTTGGCTGATTTCCAAGCAGATGGCAGTTGACCTTGAGCAAAAGAGAGGGTGAAGAGAACAGAGAGAGGGTGAGATAGAGCAGCAGAGCAGGATTTTAGGACCCGTGGGCTGATGCCGTCGGGTCCAGTTGCAGAATCAGAGTCGAGGGTTGACAGCCGTGCAATGTCATGCATTCATGCGAGCACAATGAGGCCGTGCAATGTCATCTTGGAAGACAATGTTTCCTTGAAAGGCTGCACGAGCAAATGCAAGCAATGTTTCTTCCAGAATGACCCTGTACTTGAACTGGTTCAGGTTTCCATTCAGAACAACCAGGTCAGTTTTGCCCCCTGCATGAAAAGCAGCCCAAACGGTCACCCCACAACCTCCAGCTTGGACTCTTGGCACTATACAATCTTCGTTGTGGGCTTCATGCACTTGTCTACGCACTCGGACGCGGCCATCTTGACGATAGACCAGAAATCTGGACTCGTCACTGAAGGTCACGTGATTCCAGTGTCCTGGCTGCCATTGACGGTGCTCTCTGGCCGACTGCAATTAGCGCTGGCTGTGTTGTCTGGTCAGGCGTGGCTTTCTCGGGGGACGCCTGGCACGATAGCCTGCTTGAACCAGTCGTGGGTTAACTAGCCTTCTGGATACAGGCACATTTGTCAGTTGATGCCACTCTGCCCTACGCCGATTAGCTGACTTGGTACGGCCATTGCAGACTAACCGGTGCAGCTGGCGATCATCTCTCCTTGTGGTTCTGCGTGGACGTCCTGGCCTCGGTATTGGAGTAGGGACACCCCTCTGAGCATTTCGTTTCAGGATCTTTGACACCTGACCTTGAGTGATGCCATACCATACTGATATACTGAGTTCAGAAAGTAAACCCAAGTCAAGAAAAAAAATAATTCCATATTAAATTATGCCACACAAATAGCACGCTGTTTCATGCCAGAATTCCGTAAAGCCACCACTCCATGACAAACAGCATTGTCAAGTTGACGGACCATCTCCAGAGGAAGCGGCAAAAACTTTTGTAGACGTACAGCAGTTGTTTTCCACTAATACAGAACGCAACAACCCTTGTATACCCGATTGTGAAGCCAATCGTCAAATGTACCTGTCCTTACATTTTGTCACGCCACCTGTGATATAATCCTGTTATTGACTTCTTGCTGCGAAAGACATGCAGTGACATGGTTCTTTCAACAAAGACATCACCGAAGGGTAAAATAAACTCACCAGATTGATATACTGAGTTCAGAAAGTAAACCCAAGTCAAGAAAAAAAAAAATTCCATATTAAATGCTTGTCTTCCGCTCCCTCTTTTTGAATATTTTGTTTGTCTGGTTGATTTGTTTGTGAAATAAATGTTAGCTCTTTCACGAGCCTCGATTCAATATACAAAAAAAAAGAAAAAAAAAAGTCTGTATGTATGTATATATATATATATATATATATATATATATATATATATATATATATATATACATACATATATATATATATGTAGGGAGCTGTTATTCCCCTCCCCCTTTGTTAATTCTTGCTGCTCTACCAATTACCAAGTATAACCAATTATATGTTTTGTTTTGACTGATTGCTGTGTTCTTTTACAATACTTAGTCCTTTCTTGTGCATTAAGGATGTGTAATACCCTAATAAGGAGTTCTGTGCTTGTGAGCTCTTGCCCTATGTTGGCATAATCCCTTGTTCCCCTTTTTGGCCTTGGTGGCAGCTGCTATCTCTCAGCCTCCCACATGACTTTGCCAATATCCTGTGGGCTGACACATTTATGAGTGCCCACTCCCTTTGTACTTTCCCAACCAAGGTCTCTATACAGAAAGTTGTAAACATGTTGCCACATATTGCTGACCATCTCCTTATCTGAGCTAACCCATGAGTGGCCTTGGATAAACTTCCTTTCACTAAACTGAACAACAGGATGGGACTATGGTGGGAGAACCAATGAGCCCATTCTTTCTCTGTATCTTGTGAGCTAAAGCCACACCCTATATTCTTTATATATATCAAGTTTAAATCGAATTATTTCAGAGCATCTTGTTGTAGTGTTGGTCATTTTGTGTGAGCCTCCTGCGACATCCTGCTTTCCGCAAGCTTGTGTAACGAGTTCTAATAAATATATCCATTGCTCCTTTCTCTGAGTCTTCTGAGTCCCAAGTTCTAAGTCCCATTTCCGACAAGTGGTGGCAGCGGTGGGATCAGTCTGTGCAGTCCGGGACGCAGTCCCAGGCAAGTGAGTGGTGAGACCAGCTGGCAATTGGTCCGAGTCAGGTGAGCTGTGGTTTTCTTTTGTTTTTCCTTTTTAGCCTGGGGGTCAGTCCAAATTGTAACCCACTCTCTTGCTCGGGTGCCGTTTGTTCCGTTCCCTGCTCGAACCTGATCCACGAACCTAAATTTAAATACTGACCGCTTGGGTCCCGGAGCAACTGACTGTTTATGGACTCGTTAGGGTAACGTTACGTAAGGGGAAGGGCCCATGTTGGGCACCCGAGGGTAAGGAGTAATAGATCTCTGGGTTGTGAGGGTAAGGATAAGGGCGGCGTCCCAATCCGAAGCCTACCCGGGAGACATTGGAATTATAAGTAAGGTTAGAAGTATTATAAGGGCGTAGGACGCCAGGAGAGTACAGTAAGGGTAGGTTAGACGGCCGTACCTCGCGAGGCGGGCGAACCTCACGGGTACAAGGCTACGAGTCTCTTAAGAGTTAGGTAGACGGCCGTACCTCGCGAGGCGGGCGAACCTCATGGGTACAAGGCTACGTCGGTAAACTAAATTTTCCTAGGATGGGGAACAGGATGGGTAATAAGACTGTAAAGGCAGGTGAACCGCTCAGAAATACCCCAGCATTTTTCATGTTTCGGAGGTATGGCTATGATGCTGCGAGACCAGGGAAGTCATGGGTTGCGCTGACTAAGGATCTAGGTGAGCCGTGGCCCGAAGGAGGGTCTTTTGCGCTGGAAAAATTGGACGTGTTGTATGGGGCATTAGAAAAGTTAGAGCAGGACACGAAACACTTCCCGCCCGACTATTGGAAAGTCTTTGGTTGGTGGAAGGAAGAAGCGATGAAGCGACACGCAAGGTCGGTACAGGCCAGCTTGGCCGGTGAGGTATCAAAACTCAAGGGTCTGAGGAAACAGGCGAATAAAATGCAGGATGAAGCGATTAAAGAATTAGAGAGGCAGGCCAACGCGCGACTGATGTCGCTCATTGACAACCCAGACCCCGCGGTAGGGGAGGTAGTAACCAATCTACCCTCCCCAGCCCCAGACCTAAGCCCTGTCCCAGGGTTTCAGGCACCACCTATCCTTTCTGCGCTCCCGCCACCACCTCCCTGCAACCCCGCTACCATCGCGCCCCAGTTACCCCAGAACCATCCGAGCCAGGGAAATCTGTTTGCACAGCTCGGGGCTAACGGGATAGATAACGGGACCGACATCGCAGGGTTCCCGCCACCGATAGGACAGGATGGGTTATACCCCTCACTGGTAGGCTGTAATGGGAACGAGACCTCACAAACTACCCCATTGGAATGTCTGGAAATAACAGGAAGAAAAACATTGTGCCCCTTACAAGTTATTGGAGTTAATGCTCAAGGTCAGGGGGTTCGAGAAAGGGTACCATGGAAAGAATCCGCTTTAACAGTAATGCGGGAAAGGGTTCAACATTTGCTTATTGAGGACCCACGACAGATAGTGCCAACCATGTCGAATTGGTTTTTAGTTGGCGATTGCGACTATCGAGACATAACCCATATGGGAGTATCCGTGCTCCCACCCAAGGTATGGGATAGGGCTAGACAAAGAGCACAGTGGCCGATGGAAGACCCAAGGGCGGTGGGTGCAAACCCCCAGATAACACTACCACAAAGGGAGGAACTGAAGGTCCGGCTGCTAGATGCCATCGCGCTGGCGCTGTTGCCAGCAGGAGGTCCGGATTGGGGAAAAATCGGGGCCATAAAACAAAAGACAGGAGAATCAATTGGAGATTACCGGGAAAGGTTGGAAAAGGCCATCGCGCGCTGGGGAGGACTGGGTCCGATGCAGCTGGGAGGGCTACCCCAACCATTGGTAAATCAATATCTAATCGAGGGGCTTCGGCCGGCATTAAAGAAACAGGTGCAGTCCGTCCTCTTCGGCTGGAAGGGAATGACAACCAAAGAGTTATGCGACAAGTTGGAACAATGCCTGGGCTCCTCCTTAGAGGAGAAGAAGGATATTAAGGAGGAAGTATTGCAAATGTTTGTCCAGGAGAAACGGGCTCAACTTAATCAAAATAAAAAGGGGGATCAGAGTCAGAGCCATATACGCGATCAGTGCCAGAAGTGGGGGCCTGTCCGGGGTTATGAGGACCATGGAAGGGGGTGTTTGCCTTTCTATAGGGGCCAATTCCCCAACGGAGAGTGGGTCCACCACGAAAGCAATGACTGCGACGGTTGTACTGACCAAGACCTTGGACTAATTAATATGGACGAGATAAAACAACAATGGACAATACCACCCCCTCTTCCTCCTCCTCCTCAAAACCCTCAAACTTGGACCATACCAGGGCCCCCTCCCCAAATTTGGTACCCACCAAGACCCCTTCTTCAAACCCCTGGACCACCCCCCAATAGTGGGATGCAGAATGGACCAAGGGGGAACTGGGCCCCGCCTTGGGGTCCGCCGCAATGGCAACCAGTAAACCAGTCACAGTGGGGGCCGCCAGACCGCCGGCTGGGTGGAAGGGGCGCTGTAGAGGGACGACCTATGCCCTCCGCACCACCGGTTCCGCAGGAACTGTGCTTTTATTGCAAGCAAATGGGACACTGGAGACGTGATTGCCCAAGTGCTCGTAAGGGGTTTCCGCCCCAATACAATAGAGGGGCCTATTGACGGGACGCTGGCGGGTCGCCCAAGGAGTGTCCTCTTTTGACCATGACACCGGCAGAGGAACCAACCTTGACGTTGGACGTGGAGGGACGACAATTAGAATTTCTCGTCGATACGGGCGCGACTCGCAGCACAATTAACAAGGGGCAATTGCCATCTTTGCGCCCCACGGCGAGGAACGTTCAAATACTGGGCATTTCGGGCTTACCCCAAGTGCTCCCTATTTCGGAGGAAGTGCGAGTAACATGCGGCCCGCTGGAGGCTAAACATGCTTTCTTGATGACCACTACCACCCCGACAAATTTGTTGGGACGGGACTTACTGTGCCGATTGGGCTGTCAAATCTCATGTACAGAGGAGGGAGTCTTCGTAGACGTCGCGGAATCTAAACGCGACTTGTTGATGATGGCATTGTCTCGGCCCGGCCCCACCGCGTATTGGTGGCGCTTGGATGAAGGGGCTCTGGCTACTTGGACGCATATCATAGATAATGTGTGTTTGGACAGTCCAGTTCTGCGAGATTGGCTACGACTGCACCAAATTTCGATAAAAAACTTAAAGGATAATCCACCCCCATTGCACTGCGTATTATGATGCAAAGGGCGAGGACGAGAATTATCGAGAGAAGGTTAAGGAAAAGCTGGGCGAGCGCACGCCTCTACATTTATCACGGATATGGATCGGCCGTGAGGGGATAGGTATCGAGGCAGTCCTAACCTCGAGTCAGCGTGCGTTGACCCAATACCCCGAAGGAGCGGCCGCCCATGTTACCCTTACTACTGCCAAGGGGTGGCCACCGGAAAGTGTAGGTTGGATGGTGGGGCGGTTACGAGAAGTTCCCTTACAAGATTATCGGTGTAAAAGGGGCCGCTGGACTTTGAAACGGCTCAAAAATGGTGAAGGGTTCTCAATTGACATTAAGACACAACGGAGGGATGGAGTGTTCGAAGAAGCAGAGTTGCCCCCTAAGGGCACCTATGCCATGAGGGCAGTGCTAATGGACCCGGGTGAGTCAGATTACCTCCTAGCGGAGGTGCCAGACAATTTATGGCCTCAGAGCGATGATGAGGTTGGACGAATGCGAGACGCCGAACCTCTAGTGATATCAGTGCAGCCGGGGATGCGCTTGCCAAACGTAAAACAGTATAAGCTACGACCTGAGGCCGACGTAGGCATAGCACCAGTAATTCAATCCCTGGTGGAACAGAAAATTATCGTGGAAACTAACAGCCCATGTAATACACCAATTTTGCCAGTAAAAAAGCCGACGAAAGACAAATGGAGGTTTGTACAGGATTTAAGGGAGGTGAACAAGGTGATACAGGGCATACACCCACTAGTTCCAAATGGAGAAACCCTCATGATGTCAATCCCGCCGGACGCAACATACTTCACAGTTATCGACCTTTGTTCTGCGTTTTTCTCTGTGCCCATCGCGGCTGAGTCACAATACTTGTTCGCTTTCACCCATAGGGGGCGCCAGTATACTTGGACAGTACTACCTCAGGGGTTTTCAGATAGCCCCACTCTGTTTTCCCGGGCGCTGCACCGCGACCTGGCGGATGTGGAATTGACGGGAGGGTCAGTGTTGTTGCAATACGTTGACGATTTGTTGATTTGCTCCCCTTCTAAGGAGGCGTGCGAAATGGATTCCATGGCCCTATTAAAGGCCTTGGCGGCCAAAGGCCACAAAGTAGGCAGACCAAAACTTCAATTTGTGCGGAAGGTTGTAACTTACTTGGGACACGCCATTTCGCACGGGAAACGAGAATTGGATGCTGGACGGGTGACCGCTATCATGGAGATACGTCGCCCACGCTCGCAACGGCAAATGCTGCGCTTCCTAGGTATGACGGGATACTGCCGCACTTGGATACTTGATTTTGCGCTGCTGGCTAAGCCACTGTACGAGGTGACCAAATCAAACACCCCGGACGAATTGGTATGGACGGATGAATTGAGGCGATGTTTCGAAGGGCTGAAAAAGGCGTTGGTCACGGCACCGTCATTAGGACTTCCGGATTATGCGAAACCATTTACCCTTTACACTCACGCCGTGGGAGGTTTCGCCCAGTCAGTTTTGACACAGACCCATGGGGATAAGGAGCGGCCGGTGGCCTACTTTAGTAAAAAGTTAGACCCGGTCGAACGAGGGTTTCCGGTGTGCCTGCAAGCCGTGGCAGCGGCCAGGTACGCAGTAGAAAGAACAGCGGACATCGTTATGGGACACCCAGTAACGCTACGGGTACCGCATTGCGTCACTTCGCTGTTGTTACAGCGAAGCACACAGCATTTGTCTAACACTAGATTAATGCAATACGAATCCGCACTGATCACGGCAGCCAACATCACGATCGAACGTTGCACGACACTCAACCCAGCCTCACTGATGCCCACCCCTGAGGAGGGCGAACCCCATGTGTGCGCCGACGTTGTGCAGCTAGTCTCCACGGTGCGATCGGATTTAAAGGACAATCCCCTAGAATACCCCGACTGTACATATTATGTCGATGGATCAGCTAGGCGCGCATGGGACGGGTCCCTGTTGTCTGGGTACGCCGTGTGCTCGGATAGCGAGACGGTAGAAAGCGGGCGTCTTCCCCCTACATTTTCCGCACAGCAGGCGGAGCTGTGCACCTTGACCAGAGCATGCAGCTTGGCGGAAGGCCTTGCCGTCAACATTTACACAGATTCGGCCTACGCTCACGGCGTAGTCCATGATAAAGGGGCCATCTGGAAGATGAGAGGTTTTCTCACATCTGCCGGTTCAGTGATAAAGAATGGCGCGTTGGTAGAAGGGCTCCTCCGAAGCATTTTACTTCCCCGCGCTATCGCGGTAATTAAATGTCGTGGCCACCAAAGGGCGGACACTGACGTTGCCCGGGGCAATGCAAGGGCGGACGAGGCGGCAGGAAAGGCCGCCAACCAACAGATAGAACGCAACATGCCGATGGTGACACGAGCAAAGAAGATATCCGCACAGATTGCTGACATACCGACTGTGGGACCACCCGCCACACCAACTAAGAACGATATCATAAATTTGCAGAACGCTGCACCGACGGCCGAACACGAGGACTGGCTCAAGCGAGGGGCGATACGCCTTGGGCCAGGAGAAATATGGACCCTTGACGAGAAACCTATAGCACCCCAGGCTTTACTGCCTTGGCTGGCACGCATGGCACATCAAAATGGTCATGTGTGCCAGAGGGGGGTGATGGGACAGATAAACTACACTTGGGCAGCGCCAGGACTGTCACGGATTGTATCCGAAGTGTGCCGATCGTGTGTGGTCTGCCAGCAACACAATAGAGGGGCGCCGCCGAGACATGCACATGACGGGGGACGGCCCCCGTCAAGTGGGCCGTTCGCAACTATCGAGTTCGATTTTACAGAATTGGAACCAAGCATGTCGTTTCGCTATGTGTTGGTAATCGTAGATACGTTCACCAAATGGGTCGAAGCCTACCCATGCGTCAAGTCCGATGCCCCGACAGTAGCGAAGCGCCTCGTGCGAGATTTTATGTGCAGATTTGGCATCCCCCAGATAATTTCGTCAGATCAAGGGGGCCATTTCACGGCGCAGGTGGTCAAGGGCATCCTGAAGGCGTTGGGCGTTAAACAGTCCTTCCATTGCGTTTACCACCCACAGTCATCGGGACTTGTGGAACGAACGAATAAGACTTTAAAGAATAAACTAGCGAAACTTTGCGCAGACACAGGCTTGAGGTGGCCGGAGGCTCTCCCGCTTGCGTTGATGAGCATCCGTTCCACCCCGGGTCGCACTACGGGCCTTTCCCCCCACGAAATATTAATGGGACGACCTATGAGTTTGCCCGTTTCAGCACCAACGGACATGTCCACCCTTGCTTTGCCAGTGATGGATGACATGCTTTTGAGATTTTGCATAGGCTTGTCCAATGTGGCACGCAGCATCCATGCTCGAGTACAAGAGGCGCTGCCTGAACCAATAGGCCACGCCATCCACGACTTCCAAGCCGGCGACTGGGTGCTCGTAAAGCACTTCACCCGCAAGGCTGCTTTGGAGCCCCGGTGGAAGGGACCATTCCAGGTGCTACTGGTCACAC
Source organism: Myxine glutinosa (assembly GCF_964187855.1). Lineage (NCBI taxonomy): Eukaryota > Metazoa > Chordata > Myxini > Myxiniformes > Myxinidae > Myxine > Myxine glutinosa. The sequence continues at coordinate 74,239,310 of NC_136267.1, forward strand.
CGACGGCAGTCTTCTGCGAGGGTAAACCTTCGTGGATCCACGCCACCCATTGTAAGTTGTCCATTCCCGCACCACAAGCCACACAAAACACCGCACCCCACACTGCTGAAGACAATGCACCGTCTAGGGCACTACAGTCTCCTAAGGGCGGCGATGACGGTCATGGTGATGGGAATTCTGGGTAGCTGCCTCAAACCCCCTGCCAAAGATAGGCTCTTGAACTTTGAGCTATCGAGAAAGGACCTCCCCAAGTACCCAGGACACGACAACTATTCAGCGTTTCCCCTCTACCCCGTCAAGTATATAACGGCTCGCTGGGGAGACAAAGTAGCGGTGAATTGCTGTAGCTTGGAAACACAATTTAAGTGGTTATCTGTAAGATGGGTGGAAGCTATAGTGGTACACAATAAGACACCACAGGCACGCATGACAAGACCACACCTAGTCCTGACTAAGGTTAGGAAAGTGGAAAATGGAACATACACTGGTGACATAAGCAGTCAATATGCCCCAGGATATCGATGGGGCAAGGGCATCGAGAATACTACCCTCTTATTGCAATATACCCCCATTGGCCCGGATACAACAATGATACTTGAATGTGGAATATGGCCCCCTCGCACGTTAATCCCAAATGGAACTGAACCCTACTTCCGACCTAGTTGCGCCTCCTACGTCATTAAAACCCCGCCTGCCCAGGAAGTAAGAAGGAAGCCAGAGGAGAACACATACTGGAAGGTCGCACGGCATATGGCCACAGTACAGAATAGGACACGGTGTTGGATGTGTATGCACCTTCCCCGCACCAGCGCAGCAGGAATACCAATGGTAGTGTTACCCCTATCGCTCAATGATTTGTGCTCGAAGCCACTAGACACCAAATGCATTAGTACAACCCTGACAAGCCAAGGTTCTGACGGAACCGCGTTTAAACGAGTTTTTCAGTACTCCCCCCCCCCATCGAGTCCCGACACTTCGAGGAACGTCCGGTGCCGGTTTGGGTCAAGCCGGCGAGGGGGGCCCTCTGCTTAGAAGGAAAGGGCCAAGTAATGGTAGGCAAATCCGTGTGTAGAGATACCCTCCCCGCGGACCCTAGGGAAGGGAAGCACAGGCTGTTAGTGAATGTTACAAGTTCGCCCTTACATAACCTCACACACCTCCAGTTGGCATGGGAAGGGGAAAACGGGACAAACACTATCCCAGGCCTTCGCACGTGCATGACCACCCATTTAGTGGCTCCACACGGGACCATGTTTGTATGAGGGAACAAAGCCTACCCGTATTTACCTGATAATTGGGGAGGCATTTGCTATTTAGGATCAGTTTCCCAGAAATGGAAATGCGACAACACTTGCATAATACCCCTGCACTCATAAGGACACAACGAAGCACCTATTGGCACGACGACAACACCACCACCTTACACGGCGCTGATTGGGAGAAGGCCGTTGGTTTCTTCTTCCCATGGGCTGGGACGGTCATGAGCAGTTACCGCATTGACAAAATTGCATTAATCTTAGAACAGGTGGCCAACGACACCGCTACAGCACATGACGAAATGTTGGACACGGTTGTCCACCTGCGTACAATGGTTATGCAAAATAGGGTTGCGTTAGATATGCTACTGGCAGAACGAGGAGGGGTATGTGGGATAATTGAGTGTAGATGTTGTACTTTTATTCCTGATCCTTCACAGGGGGTCAGTGCTGCTATTATAAGGTTAAGGGAAAGTGCTCATATACTGACAAAGGATCGAATGGATCGGGAAGCCTCCCACCAGTGGCTTACTGACTGGTTCAAAGGATGGACAGGGACGATAGTAAAGTGGATATTGACCGCCTTGGCAATAGTCCTTGGGATCGTGGTCTGTTGTGTACTAATCAAGGCTTTAGTCCTTGCGTGTGTGAGAAAGTTTACCACAGGATGGACACTGAAGACGACAACAGAAAAGGCCATGGTGTTGATCGATAAGCTGACCGCGGGTCCCGATGACACACCGGCCGTCGACGTGACTGCAGATCGCGGATCCTGGAACGACGACCCGAACGAGTCACTGGGCCGCGACAATGAGATCTCCGCTTCCGAAGATTGTTCTTCCATTGTTGATATTACCGATAATGATTTTGATTACACAGTTGCGGACCTCAGAGCATTTCAGGCTGCCAGGACGCCGATTACTCTGGACCCCAACATGTCGCATGCAGACGCCAACGAGTTCCTAAGGGAGTCCTCTCGTTTTTTCTCGATGTGTAAGGCTATGACTATTGCTGGCCGCCGACGCCGCATGGCCTACGCCACCTGAGAATAATGTTACTGATGATGTTTCCGATGATGATGTGGGCCCCTTGCAAGGGTCTCCGACTGATGTTTATGTCTCAATGCAGGCTTTGCCTCTTTATGTTTCACGGGCTCACCTTTATGTCTCACAAGCTCACAGTGAGTCAAACGTCACTGACCCAGTCCTGGATTTGGACCCAACTGCAACCCCAAGCCTGGATGGTGAGGAAATCAATCTTGGAGATACTCTGAGTTCCGAATCTGATTGTTTTGAAGATTCGTCCATGGATAACAGCGGTGGAAGCAGCATCGCCTCGGACGACCTCGACTTTGACCCAAAGGAAGTTGCTCTCCCTCCTTTGGACCGTTATGTTTTGTTTTTTGGCCATAGGTTTAAGCCACCTGATACTGATGACGTTGTGTCTTCCCCAGATCACCAGCATGTAAGAGACCTCATGAACATGAATATCGATTGAGCGCTGAAGATCTAAAAGGATTTCACCTGGGGAAGCTTGGGCGAGCTCCAGTCGGGGGGGGGGGGGGGGTCCTGGCCACACCTCTGTGGACCAAGGGTGGGTCGGGAGATCCTCCTGGGTGTGGACCCCGGCTGAACCAGAGGTCTTCGTTGTGGATCTGACACGCTATTCGATCTTCATGCCTCTACAGTCTCACATCATACACCCATCCACACCTGACTTACATCATACACCCACATACACCCACATACACTCACATACCCGCGGATCATCCTGCTGAGTGCGATGTGTGGTACTTTGGGTACGGGACATGCTCACTGGGCTGCATTCACGTGGTACGTTTAGTGAACCTTTTACACTGTCTATTTCAATACTCTTGGAGGATTTTACATGCCATTTGACCACCCTGTCTTTACGGACTTACATTGCATACTCACATACAGACGCGAATCATCCTGCTGGGTGCGATGTGGAGTGCTTTGGGCACTACATGCTCACAGGGCTGCCTTCGCGTGATATGTTGAAAGACTTTCCTGATTTGTTTTGTTTCTGCTTGTTTGAAATAAAGGCCTTTGCTTGGCTCGTAGATAACGTTGTATCTTAGATCCAAAAGGGCGGTATGTAGGGAGCTGTTATTCCCCTCCCCCTTTGTTAATTCTTGCTGCTCTACCAATTACCAAGTATAACCAATTATATGTTTTGTTTTGACTGATTGCTGTGTTCTTTTACAATACTTAGACCTTTCTTGTGCATTAAGGATGTGTAATACCCTAATAAGGAGTTCTGTGCTTGTGAGCTCTTGCCCTATGTTGGCATAATCCCTTGTTCCCCTTTTTGGCCTTGGTGGCAGCTGCTATCTCTCAGCCTCCCACATGACTTTGCCAATATCCTGTGGGCTGACACATTTATGAGTGCCCACTCCCTTTGTACTTTCCCAACCAAGGTCTCTATACAGAAAGTTGTAAACATGTTGCCACATATTGCTGACCATCTCCTTATCTGAGCTAACCCATGAGTGGCCTTGGATAAACTTCCTTTCACTAAACTGAACAACAGGATGGGACTATGGTGGGAGAACCAATGAGCCCATTCTTTCTCTGTATCTTGTGAGCTAAAGCCACACCCTATATTCTTTATATATATCAAGTTTAAATCGAATTATTTCAGAGCATCTTGTTGTAGTGTTGGTCATTTTGTGTGAGCCTCCTGCGACATCCTGCTTTCCGCAAGCTTGTGTAATGAGTTCTAATAAATATATCCGTTGCTCCTTTCTCTGAGTCTTCTGAGTCCCAAGTTCTAAGTCCCATTTCCGACATATATACATACATACATATATATATATATATATATATATATATATATATATATATATATATATATATATATATACATATATATATATATATATATATATATACAGTATACATACAGACTTGGCATTTAATATGGAATATTTTTTTTGTGGGGGTGAACTTATTTTTCAAGATGTCTTAGAACCAAAAGTTCATTGGAATTATGTTGAAATTATTCTAGATTTTTGTTAATGTGACCTTTAAAAGAAACAAAAACCACATTTGACATTTCGAAGCAAATAAATTGATCCTTGAAAGTGATGTAAACTGATATCGAACTCAATTCATGGACAGTACTGTGTTAAACTTCTGTACGTTTTCCAGAAGTATCTCTTTATATTGCACATTAGCCAAAATTTTTTTTAACAAAAACAAAAGTTAAATTACGACTGGGATTACGGACAGTAAAATTACAGTTCAGTACTTCGTGTAACCCCCACGAGCATTCAGGAGAGCACGTACACATTGAGGCATGCTGTTCACGAGATTTGCCAAGGTTTGGACAGGAATCGCTTGCCATGCAGTGACAATTGCCTGCTGCAATTCACGCACAGAGGTCGGCTGCTGGTCCAAGTGGTCGATTTGATGCGTTAATTCTGCCCACAAGTTCTCTATCGGATTCATATCCGGGGAGATGGCAGGCCACTCCATATTCTCTACACCATGGTCAGCAAGAAAGTGTTGGATCATGCGAGCACGATGAGGCCGTGCATTGTCATCTTGGAAGACAAAGTTTCCTCGAAACGCTGCACGAGCAAATGGAAGCAATGTTTCTTCCAGAATGGCCCTGTACTTGAACTGGTTCAGGTTTCCATTCAGAACAACCAGGTCAGTTTTGCCCCCTGCATGAAAAGCAGCCCAAACGGTCACCCCACCACCTCCAGCTTTGACTCTTGGCACTATACAATCTTTGTTGTAGGCTTCATGCACTTGTCTGCACACTCGGACACGGCCATCTTGATGATAGACCAGAAATCTAGACTCGTCACTGAAGATCACGTGATTCCAGTGTCCTGGCTGCCATTGACGGTGCTCTCTGGCCCACTGCAATCGGCGCTGACAGTGTTGTCTGGTCAGGCGTGGCTTTCTCAGGGGACGCCTGGCACGATAGCCTGCTTGAACCAGTCGTTGGTTGACTAGCCTTCTGGATACAGGCACATTTGTCAGTTGCTGCCACACAACCCTCAGCCGATTAGCTGAATTGGTACGGCCATTGCTGACTAACCGGTGCAGCTGGCGATCATCCCTCCTTGTGGTTCTGCGGGGACGTACTGGCCTCGCTATTGCAGTAGGGACATCCCTCTGAGCATTTCCTTTCAGGATCTTTGTCACCTGACCTTGAGTGATGCCATACTGCCGAGCAATAGCACGCTGTTTCATGCCGTAATTTCGTAAAGCCACCACTCCATGACAAACAGCATTGTCGAGTTGACGGACCATCTCCAGAGGAAGCGGCAATAACTTTTGGAGACGTGCAGCAGTTGTTTTCCACTAATACAGAACGCAACAACCGTTGTATACCCGACTGTGAAGCCAATCATCAAATGCACCTGTCCGTACATTTTGCCATGCCACCTGTGATATAATCCTGTTGTTGACTTCTTGCTGCGACAGACAATCAGTGACATGGTTCTTTTAACAAATAAATCACCAAAGTGTAATAGAAACTCACCAGATTGATATACTGAGTTCAGAAAGTAAACCCAAGTCAAGAAAAAAAATAATTCCATATTCAATGCCAAGTCTGTATGTATATATATATATATATATATATATATATATATATATATATATATATATATATATATATATATATATATATATATATATATATATATATATAGATACAGTGCCTATACAAGGTCTACATCCTCTCAAAATTTTCACCTTTTGTTGCCTTGTAGCCTGGAATTAAATTTCATTAAATCATACCTTTTCCACCTTTATTTGCACATCGTAACCCACAAGTTCCAAGTGAAGAACAAATTCTACAAATTTCAGAAAAATATTTTCAAATAAAAAACTAGAATATCTTGGTTGGATAAGCTCCACGCCCCTATAATAGCAATTGTAAATTAGCTCACGATATTATGGACTACCGTTTCGTGAAGTTTCGTGTAGATCGGTTTAAAATTGTGACCCGTAAGCGACTGACATACAAACAGACAGACAAGCAGACAGAATAACACACAAAACCAACCAATATACTTGAATAATCTTCGATTTTCGCAAGTAACAAACAGAAAAACAGACAGGGGTGAAAACATAACCTCAATCCACCTTTGCTGGTGGCGGTGACTGACGTTAACAGGAGAAATATAAAATGAAGTGAATGCTGCACAAGTTGTTTTGTATACATAGTTAAGGCTTGTGGGAGAGTGACTATACTGAACTGAGAAGGACATAATAGGAAAAAAGGAACAGTAGAGAGAGATATTGGGGGAAATAAACATCAACAGAGTTGCAGCAGAGTTGAAGGCCAACATCGAGGGAGACTTGGACAACAATGGAAGGAATGGGGGGCAGGAGAGGACGCATGGGGTGGACAAGATGGATACAGAAGGCAACTCTCAGGAGGGTTTGTTGTGGAAAACCAGGTCCGCACAACTTTTAGTCCAACGGTTTGGTTTAATTGCATTTAGATCATCACATCATTCCTGTAAGTAGAAATACACAATAAGCATACGATGCGACATCTCATAAAGCCATTCATATCAGTCAATGCAAGCAAGCTAGATATTCTATAAAGGCGTACCATTAACGAGGCTACCGATGTAACATGTCACAAGGGAGAAGTCTCGGAGCACTGACACAGCAACGGGTCTTATAGTCACGCCCCTAGTGGGGACAACAATGACAGCGAGCAGCGAGCATCCCCACCCGGGTTCAGTACGGATACGATTTCACTACATTCACCCCCCGTCAGAATTATACGGCCGCGTGGCTAAAAGCGAGTGAGCGTCAGCATGGGCGCGGAGTATTAGTCGGCCCAACCGTAGCGGGCCGGGCGGCGAATTTCTCTGCCAGCACGCGTTCGAAATTCCCCGGGTACGGCGTCTCGTAACCCTGTATCCCCGGTGTCAGAGGCGTCAACAGGGTCGGGTGATGAAGGGGGTAACGCCAAGTCGTCGGACCCGGGCAGTCTCGACGAGGGGAGGGTCGGTGGACTGTCGGCGATGGGAGCGTCGGGAGAGGTCATAGTCTCATAGACGGGTTCGACTGGTTCGTCCGATTCCCTACTAAGGTCGTCGACCCCGCAAGGGGCAAGATGACGAACGGAGACAGTAGTCTCACGACCATCAGACGTCATCACACGAGCATGCTCAGGATTAGCCTGGAGAATCTGCACTTTGTCCACAAGGGGGTCGTACTTGCTCGCGCGAACTGCCCGTTTAAGGTAGGCCGGCCCGGGCCCAGCGAGCCAACTGGGCAAAGACCGTATACACCCCGAGCTCCTGGGGTGGTGGAAAAGACGCTCGTGGGGAGTTTGGTTAGTTGCCGTACTCAGGAGTGCCCGGATTGAGTTCAACGCCGCAGGTAGCGACCAAGCCCATTTATCGAGGCCCCGGCCGTGGGTCCGGAGATGGAGCATGACGGCCCTCCAGATAATCCCGTTGAAGCGTTCGATCTGCCCATTAGCCTGGGGTCTATACGGCGTGGTGTAACTAGACGCAACGTTGTTTTGGAGCAGATAGCCGCGCACCTCCTGAGACAAGAAGACTGCACCCCGGTCGGTATGGACATAGGCCGGGTAACCGAACATTGAGAACAAGTTCTGTAAGCAACGCATCACCGTGGCAGCAGTCATGTCCGCGCACATATAAGCAAAGGGGAATCGTGAGTACTCATCAACGATAGTGAGCAGATAGCGAGAGCCGCTCGACACCGGCAAAGGGCCCTTGAAATCCATCGCCAAGCGTTCCCACGGGCGTGTAGCCTTCACCAGAGTCCCCATAGGGGGGTTATAGAAACGCGGTTTGATTTCCGCGCAGATAGCGCAGTCGCGACAGATACGGCGGATATCGTCAATCGAGTAAGGGAGATTCCCACTCCGCACGAAATGAGCGAAACGCGTTACGCCGGGATGGCCCGCAGTAGCATGCAGCACCCGTAGGCCCTCCAACGAGGTGATACCAGCACATGTAGTGGGGCGCGATAAGGCATCGGCGGCCTGGTTATCCTTCCCTGGGCGATATTTGATGGTGTAACAGAAGTCGGCGAGTTCGATACGCCAGCGAGTGATTTTCTCGTTCTTAATGCGCTGGGCGTGTAAGGTGTCGTACATGAACGCAACGCTTTGCTGGTCCGTGATGATTTGGAAGCTCCGCCCGAGTAGGTACGGGCGCCATCGCCGAATAGACTCGACGATCGCATACGCTTCCTTTTCAACGGACGAGTGCCGCCGCTCAGCGGAGGTAAGAGTCCGTGAAAAGAAAGCCACGGGACGTCCCCCTTGGGAGAGGGTCGCCGCGATGGCCTGATCCGAGGCGTCACTTTCGAGGACGAACGAGCCGCTCTCGTCAATGGTTGCTACGGCGGCTCGGGCGATGTCGGTCTTAAGTCCTTCAAAGGCCGTCAATGCGGCCGAACTCAGGGGAAAGGTGTCGCAGGCCACAAGGGGGCGAAGTTTCGCGGAGAAATTTTGCACCCATTTGGAGTAATGGGCGAACAGCCCAAGGGCGCGTTTCAGGGAAGCCCGATCGCAGGGAGGGGCCATGTCGAGCAAAGGTCGCAGACGTTCCTTATCCGGAGAGACAGAGCCATGGGTCACGGTGTACCCCAGAAGATCTATGGTGCGTAGGGAGTATCGGCACTTATCCTCGTTCATAGTTAAGTGATACCGTTGCGCGACCTCAAGGAAGCGCTTCAGATTAGCGTCATGGTGCCCTTGGTCATATCCACAAACCGTAAGGTTATCGAGGTAGACGAAAACATCGGTTAAGTGCTCCCGCGCAACGAGGTCATCCATGGCCCTCTGGAAACAAGCGACCCCGTTCGTCACCCCAAAGGGCAATCGTGTAAATTGGTACAACCGCTGCCCCGACTCGAAAGCGGTATAGATACGATCCGCCCTAGAGATAGGGATCTGGTGGTACGCACTACGGAGATCGAGAGTACTATAGACCGAATACTGGGACACCTGTTGCACTAGCGCGTCCATCCCCGGAAGGGGGTAGGCATCCAGCTGTGTAAAGCGGTTAATCGTTTGGGAATAGTCGATTACCATGCGTTTGCGATGGGCCTCACTGCGCACCACTAAGACCTGGGCACGCCACGGTGACCTACTAGGTTCTATGATGCCGTCTTTCAAGAGCTGAGTCGTTTCGTCCGCAATGAATTGCATGTCCGCGCGGGAGTAGCGTCTCGATTTTACCGCGACAGGGGTACAGTCGGAGGTTAGATTGGGGAACAGCGAAAGCGGACGGACGTCCATTTGCGCTAGGGCGCACACCGTTAGCGCGTCGTCCGCCCCCACAACAAGAGTGTCAGGCCCACCGAACTCCATTACCAGACGTCCATGCAGCTTAAGAAAATCGTGTCCTAGCAGAATATCAGCACATAATGCGGGTAAAACCATAAGGTGTACATCAGGGAAAACCCGTCCCTTTAGCACTAGTTTCAATCGGCATTCCCCTTTTGTGCTAAGCCGGAGTCCCTGGGATGCCATGAAGATCCGTCGTGTAGACCGCCCGATCCGCCATCCATGCCTGAGCACAAGTCGCTGGTCGATAAAACTATCCGTAGATCCGGTGTCCACCAAGGCCTGAACACAATGGCCCTCAACCATAAGGGGGATAAGGGCTTGAGCCAGGCCAGACGAGGCAGCTGGGAGCGGGACTGAGCCCCCCGAATGGGTCGGACCAGCCTCGCGGGTGGATCCTACACCAGCAGCAGTTTTGCGATCGTGGCCGGAGTCTGCGTTGACCATGGGGAATCCATTATCGTCATCAGAGGGCTTTCCCCAGCATTCCGGTGTTTCGCGATTCAAAATCCGATGAGAAAAGGCCTCAGTAGTATTTGACATCGCCTTTTGACACTCCTGGCAGATAAAGGCTTCCGTTGTAGCCGAAATCGCCTTTTTCGTTTGGTCGCTTTGACAAAAGGCTTCCGTAGTATTCGAAATCGCCTTTTTCGTTTGGTCGCTTTGACAAAAGGCTTCCGTAGTAGTATTCGAAATCGCCTTTTTCGTTTGGTTGCTTTGACAAAAGGCTTCCGTAGTATTCGAAAGCTGTTTCTTCCCTTGCGTGGCTCGAGGTTTGGCCAAGGACGCGGCCTTTGTCCCCGATGGAGAATGAGACGGTGGTGGCTTTCCGGTGGCGCCAGTCAAGGTTGTCTGAGCGCCCAGCGGGCCGCAGCGAGGGGCCCTCCCCTTCGAAGACGGGTAAGGCGCTGGGCTCGTGGGTTCTGCTACAAGCCCGTTCAAGGTTGCCGCGCCTGCGCGACCGCGGCTGCGCGAGTCGAAGGGCCGCGAGCCGCGTGCCGATTTCTTGCACACTTTCGCGTAATGTCCCTTTAGCGAGCACAAATGGCAAATAGCGTCACGTGCCGGACACACGACTCGGGCATGACGAGGCCCTCCACAAAAAAAACATGCGGCCCCGCGCAAGGCCTTGGGTCTGCTGGTCGTAACGGCAGCTGTCAGGGTAGGGTCATCCTCCGGAGCATCCCGGAGTTCAGCAGGCGGATCCACGTCCTCGTCAGTGGTCCTCTCCGGCCGGGCGTGTAGTGAGGTGCCCGCCAAAAGGCGCGTGCGATCATAGGCGTTCGATTGCATCCGCGCTTCAGTATACACCGTCGCTTGCTCAACCGCCGTAGCGAAGGTCAGGTCGGTCTTCTCCAAGAGTTTGAGACGTAGTTCCTGAGAGGAGACCCCTGCTATGAAGGCATCTAAAAGTCGATCATCTTTAGCCTGCTCGGGAGTCCGTGGCTGGGCGCTGTCCAGCATGAGCTGCCGGAGCTCCTGGGCGTAATGATCCATAGGCTCGTTGGGTTGCTGCCGTCGCGTCTGCAGCAAATAACGCGCATACACAGGGCTTTTTTCTTTTATATAAAGACGCTTGAGCTCCGCGACGGTAAGATCATACGTCGTGCATTGAGCGACCGCGTGGTAGACCCGGTAGTCGATTTTTGAGTGTAATATTGCCAGCTTCGCGGCAGGCGTCGGAGCGGTATCAGGCTCATTAAAGAGATGCTCCAGTTGCTTGAGCCAGTGCTTGAGTTGCAAGCCTCCGTCCGTGGCTTGTGGGTCGGCGCTGAAAATGGACACCGTCAACGTCTTGTTGCCAGCCATGTCAGCAGATCATAAATGCAATTAAGTGTTGTGGAAAACCAGGTCCGCACAACTTTTAGTCCAACGGTTTGGTTTAATTGCATTTAGATCATCACATCATTCCTGTAAGTAGAAATACACAATAAGCATACGATGCGACATCTCATAAAGCCATTCATATCAGTCAATGCAAGCAAGCTAGATATTCTATAAAGGCGTACCATTAACGAGGCTACCGATGTAACATGTCACAAGGGAGAAGTCTCGGAGCACTGACACAGCAACGGGTCTTATAGTCACGCCCCTAGTGGGGACAACAATGACAGCGAGCAGCGAGCATCCCCACCCGGGTTCAGTACGGATACGATTTCACTACAGGGTTAATTTTGAAATTAATGCTTGCTGTGTTTTTCTCTGAAATCGAAATACTTCACTTCTTTCGTTTCAGCCGTAAACAAAACTATCCAATGCAGCTGCTGTCTGGCCGCAAATCCTTGAGAACAGGCATGTATGTATGCTGTATCCGAAGCACCCAGAGATGGTCACCACAAGAGTGTGTGTGTCTGTGCGTGTGCGTGTGCGTGTGTGTGTGTGTGTGTGCATGTGTGCGCGCACGACTGTTTATAACTGTGTACGTGTGCAGCTGAAGCGGAAATTCTTGTGCTGCGAAGCTGACACATGGCCTTTTCCTCAATCGTGCCAGGCTTTGAAAGAGCAAGCAGCCTGCCAGTAAACACTATTAAAAAAGCAGGAGTCCGACCTCAGGCTGCCTCTTCTGCAGTAACTTTATGGCACGTATATAATTGCCTTTGTGCTTTGAGGAGTTCAGCACTCACAAAATCAATTGGATTCATGTATGCAGCAAAACTGCATTCATTTCCTGTAAGTTTGTTTGGTTTTTTTCTTAACTTTGCTGAGGATTATTTTCTGCAAAATTTGTTTGGACCCTCATGTCATCTGGAAATGTCAAACTTAAAAATCAAATCCAGACTAACCAATGCATGAGAAACTGATCAGAACTGTATCATACGTATGTTTGCATGTTTGCGTTTCCTGCTCTGCATGCATGTGTAAATCACAAAGCAGCCTTTTGATTGGCAAATACGAAAACACAATTGACCCTCGTAAACTTAAATATAGTAGATTATAACCTTAGGAGGTCAAAAGAATGAGCTACATACATCATATCATCTCCGCCAACGAAGGTGGACGGAGATTATGTTTTCACCCTTGTTTGTCTGTGAGCAGAATATCAAAAACATTGTGGACAGATTCGGCCGAAACTTGGTGAACAGGTTAGGTCTGTGGCAAGGAAGAATTGATTGGATTTTGGTGAAGATCTGCATCCAGATATTATAATTTTAAAAAGTGATTCTTCACCATTTTGAGACTGGGGAAAAAAACTATACATAGCACGATATCTCAAAAAATTGTCGATGGATTCGTACAAAACTTGGTGGACAGTTTGATCGTGTGACAAGGAAGACTTGAATCTATTTTGGTGAAGCAACATATCCGGACAAGGATCCGAGAATTTTTTTTAAGTGATTATTTAACCATTGAGTGAGAGCGATGAAAACTATCTGCAGCACGATATCTCAAAAAGTTATGGACAAGTTATGACAAAACTTGGTTGAAAGTTGGGTGTGTGACAAGGACGAATTGATCCGGTTTTGGTGAAAATCAGAATCCGGATCCAGATCAATATGGGAATTTAAAAAAAAATTAAGTGCTTCTTCATCATTGAGATATGGGGCCCAAATCTATACATAGCATGAAATGTTAAAAAGCTGTAGAAGAGTTATGACAAAACTTGGTGGATGAGTTGAACAAGCTGATTGGGTTTTGGTTCACGTCCGGATCCAGATCGGGCCGATCAGTAGGATGCAAAATGTAAACTGTTCACCCTGGCATAGCTAAACAATCTACCGAGTGTTGTTGTAGTTGCCACCGAAGGTGGATGGAGGTTATGTGTCCACCTCTGTCTGTCTGTTTATTTGTCTGTCTGTATGTTTGTTTGTTTGTCTGTGAATAAGATATCTCAAAACGTTATGGATGGATTTGAACGAAATTTGGCAGAGACATGTAGTGTATGTATGTGACAAGGGCGAAATGATTAGATTTTGGTGAAGATCCGGATTCGGATCCAGCTAGTAAAATTTTTAAAGTGATTCGTCACCATTGGGAGATAGGGCCAAAAACGATACATAGCAGGTAATCTCCAAACGTTGTGGACGGATTTGGACAAAGCTTGGTGGGGAGGTTGGGTGTTTGACAAGGATGAATCGATTCCATTTTGGTGAAGATCTGAATATGAATTCGCATCCAAGATTAATTAAAATTTTAAGCGATTCTTCACCACTTGCGTGATAGGGCTAAAACCGATACATAGCACGATATCTCAAAAAGTGATGGACGGATTTTGATGAAACTTGGTGGAATGGTTGGGTGTGTAACAAGGCAGAATCGATTCGATTTTGGTGAAGATCTGAATATTGATTCGGATATGAGAATTATGTAATTTTCAAGTGATTCTTCTTCACCATTGAGAGATTGGGCGAAAAGCGATATATAACATGATATTTACTCCCGTCAGGGAGTAATGCATTCGATCGTGTCCGTCCGTCCGTGTGTGTGTGTGTGTGTGTGTGTGTGTGTGTGTGTGTGTGTATGTATGTGTGTTCATGTGTTTGTGAACAAGATACCTGGAAAAGTTCTGAACGGATTTGGATGAAAGTTGGTGGGATGATTGCCCTTGGGATAAGGAAGAATTGATTAGTTTTTGGTGAAGCTCAGGATATTATTCCGGATCCAGGAATTTTTTGAAGGATTTTTTACCATTGGAAGATAGGGCTCCAACTTGACCCAAGGCAGGAGTATGCGCTCTACTGAGTGGCGTTTTAGTTGCATTTGTGTTAGTGTTGAAAAATTACTTTTCGCAGTTGTGTTAGTGTTGAATAACCACTTGTCTGACTCGTTTCAGTGTTGAAAACTACTTTCTGCACTTGTGTTGGTGTTGAATAACCACTTGTCTCACTTGTTTCAGTGTTGAAAAACCACTTTTCGCACTTAAGTTAGTGTTGAAAACCACTTTCCGCACTTATGTTATTGTTGCACAACCACTTTTCGGACTCATGCCAGTGTTGAAATACCACTTTTCGCATTGTGTTAGTGTTGAAAACCACTTTCTGCACTTGTGCGAGTGTTGAAAATACCACTTTCCGCACTTGTTTCCGTGTTGAAAAAACTTTTCACACTCATGCCAGTGTTGAAAACAACTTCTCGTACTTGTGTGAGTGTTGATTTACCACTTGTGTCACTTGTGTCAGTGTTGAAGTACCACTTTTCGTACTTGTGTTGGTGTTGAAACCACTTACCGCACTTGCACTAGTGTTGCAAAACCACTTTCGCACTCCTCTTCATGGTATAAACACTTTCCATACTTGTTTTAGTGTTGAAAACCGCTTTTCGTACTTGTGTTAGTGTTGAAAAGCACCTTTGCACTCGAGCCAGTGTTGAAATTCAATTTTTGCATTTGTGTTAGTGTTGAAAAATCACTTTTCTCTGTTGTGTTAGTGTTGAATAATTACTTGTCTCACTTGTGTTTGTGTTGCAAAACCACTTCCGCACTTGTGTCAGTGTTGAAATGACTTTTCGCACTCATGCCAGTGTTGAAAACCACTTCTCTTACTTGTGTTAGTGTTGAATTACCACTTGTCTCACTTGTGCCAGTGTTGAAAAACCAATTTTTGCATTTGTGTTAGTGATGAAAACCACGTTTTGCAGTTGTGTTCGTGTTGAATAACCACTTGTCTGACTCGTTTCAGTGTTGAAAACCACTTTCCGCACTTGTGTTAGTGTTGAATAACCACTTGTTTCAGTGTTAAAAAACCACTTTTCGAACTTGAGTTTGTGTTGAAAACCACTTTCCACACTTATGTTATTGTTTCACAACCACTTTTCACACATGCCAGTGTTGAAATACCACTTTTCGCATTGTGTTAGTGTTGAAAACCACTTTACGCACTCGTGCCAGTGTTGAAAACCACTTCTCTTACTTGTGTTAGTGTTGAATTACCACTTGTCTCACGTTTGCCAGTGTTGAAAAACCAATTTTTGCATGTGTGTTAGTGTTGAAAACCACTTTTCGCAGTTGTTTTAGCCTTGAATTACCACGTGTCTCACTTGTGTTAGTGATGAAAACCACTCTCCGCACTTGTGCTTGTTTTGCAAAACCACTTTTCGCACTGTGTTAGTGTTGAAAATCACTTCCCACACTTGTTTTAGTGTTGAAAACCACTTTTTGCAGTTGTGTTAGTGTTGTAAACCACTCTTCGTTCTTGTGAAAGTGTTGAAAAACCTCTTTCCGCACTCGTGTTAATGTTGAAAAACCACTTTCTGCACTCGTGTTAGTGTTGAAAATCACTTTCCGCACTTGTGTCAGTGTTGAAAACCACTTTTCGCAGTTGTGTTAGTGTTGCACAACTACTTTTTGCACACATGCCAGTGTTGAAATACCACTTTTTGCATTGTGTTAGTGTTGAATATCCACTTGTCTCAATTGTGTTCGTGTTGCAAAACGCCTTTTTGCAATGTTTTAGTGTTGAAAACCACTTTCCGCACTTGTGCTCGTGTTGAAAACCACTTTCTCCACATTTGCTAGTGTTGAAAACCACTTTCCGCACTTGCGTTAGTATTGAAAACCACTTTTCCTTCTTGTGTTAATGTTGAAAAACCATTCTCCTCACTTGCACAAGTGATGCAAAACCACTTTTCGCAGCTGTGTTATTGTTGAAATGACTTTTCGGACTCATGCCAGTGTTGAAACCCACTTCTGGTACTTGTGTTAGTGTTGAATAACCACTTTCTCCACTTTTATTAGTGTTGAAAACCATTTTTCGCACTTGTGTTAGTGTTGAATAGCCACTTGTCTCACTTGTTTCAGTGTTGAAAACCACTTTCCGCACTTGTGTCAGTGTTAAAATGACTTTTCGCACTCATGCCAGTGTTGCAAACCACTTCTCGTACTTGTGTTAGTGTTGAATATCCGCTTGTCTCACTTGTGTTTGTGTTGAAAAACCACTTTTCCGACTTTTGTTAGCGTTGAAAACCACTTTTCGCACTTGTGTTAGTGTTAAAAAACCAATTAATGCATTTGTGTTGGTGTTGCAAAACCACTTTTCGCACAGTGATCGTTTTGAAAACCACTTTCCGCACTTGTGTTAGTGTAGAAGACCACTTTCTGCAGATGTGTTAGTGTTAAATAACCACTTGTCTCACTTATGTTCGTGTTGCAAAACGACTTTTTGCACTTGTATTATTGATGAAAACCACTGGCCAAACTTGTACTTGTGTTGCAAAACCACCTTTCTCACTAGTTCTTGTGTTAAGAACCACTTTTTGTGCTCCTGATAGTGTTAAAAAAACACTTTTTGCACAAGTGTTAGTGTTGAAAACCACTTTTCGCACTTGTGTTCGTGTTGCAAAAACCACCTCCGCACTTGATCGAGCATTGAAAACCACTTCCCGCACTTGTGCTGTTGTTGCAGAACCACTTTCCACAGTTGTGTTAGTGTTGAATAACCACTTGTCTCAGTTGTGTTCGTGTTGTAAAACCACTTTTCGCAGTTGCGTTAGTGTTGAAATGACTTTTTTTTTTTTTTTTTTTGTATACAAGATCGAGGCTCGTGAAAGAGCGAACATTAATCACACAGAAAGACAAACAGACACATAAAACAAATAGCATCGGGAGTGGTAGACAAGATGGGGAGAGAGGGGGAAGGACACAAACACAACATTTGAGAGCAGGGACCGAGAGACATGGAGACATCGAGAGAACTGTGGGAGGGAGAGGGCTTTGGGGGGGAGGCATGGGAAGGGGGGGGGGGGGGTGGGAGAGGTATAAAACATATGGACACTGCCAGGACTTCCAGGAAAGAAGTTGGAATTTCAAACAAGGTGGATCTGGGGTGAATTAGTGGGGGTAGAAAAGATCAAGGTTTTGGATGGGGGAAGATAAGAGATGGTGGTGAACAGCTGTTTTAAAGACCTGGAGGGAGGAGTGTGATTGAAGTGAGTGTCGGAGTTTGTTCCAGAGGCGGGAGAAAAGAGGAATGAAAGAGTGAAGGTGAGCAGAGAGCCGAGATTCCGGCAGTTTAACCATCAGAGGGTGGCTGGCAGATCCTGTGCGACCTGTATGAATATTTGGGGGACAGAGCACAGAGAGAGCTGGGGGAGCAAGGCCGGAGAGGAGTCGGTAGAAGACAGAAAGACCACCTACCTGCCTGCGGTGAGTGATTGAAAGGCCCTCAGAGATAGCTTCATCGCGGGAGATTCCAATGATTCTGAAAGCTTTGGATTCAACAGCGTGAAGCCGAGCCTCACTAGTTCTAGACTTGCCAGTATTGAAACTTTTTGCACTCTTGCCAGTGTTGAAATACCACTTTCCGCTCTTGTGTCTGTGTTGAAAACCACTTTCCGCACTTGTGCGAGTGTTGAAAACCACACTTGTACTTGTGTTGTAAAACCACTTTCCTCACTAGTTCTAGTGTTAAAAACCCCTTTCCGTGCTCCTGTTAGTATTGAATTAGCACTTGTCTCACTTGTGTTAGTGATGAAAACCACTGTCCCGCACTTGTGCTTGTGTTGCAAAACCACTTTTCGCAATGTGCTTGTGTTGAAAACCACTTTCTGCACTTGTGTCAGTGTTGAAAACCACTTTCTGCAGTTGCGTTCGTGTTGCAAAACCACCTTCCGCACTTGAGCTAGCATTGAAAACCACTTTCCGCACTTGTGCTGTTGTTGCAGAACCACTTTCCACAGTTGTGTTAGTGTTGAATAACCACTTGTCTCACTTGTGTTGGTGTTGCAAAACCACTTTTTCCAATGTGTCAGTGTTGAAATGACTTGCCAGTATTGAAACTTTTTGCACTCTTGCCAGTGTTGAAATACCACTTTCCGTTCTTGTGTCGGTGTTGAAAACCACTTTCCGCACTTGTGCGTTTCTTGAAAACCACACTTGTACTTGTGTTGAAAGACAACACTTTTGTTAGTGTTGTGTTTGTGTTGAAAAACCACTTTTCCGACTTATGTTAGTGTTGAAAACCACTTTTCGCACTTGTGTTAGCGTTGAAAAACCAATTATTGCATTTGTGTTAATGTTGCAAAACCACTTTTCGCACAGTGGTAGTGTTGCAAAACCACTTTTCACACAGTGATAGTGTTGAACACCACTTTTCTCACTTGTTTCAGTGTTGAAAACCACTTTCCGCACTTGTGCTATTGTTGCATGACCACTCTCCTCACTTGTGCTCTTGTTGAACACCACTTTTTCCACTTGTATTAGTGATGAAAACCACTGGCCACTTGTACTTGTGTTGCAAAACCACTTTTCTCACTAGTTCTTGTGTTAAAAACCACTTTTCGTGCTCCTGATAGTGTTAAAAAACACTTTGTGCACAAATGTTAGTGTTGAAAAACCACTTTTCGCACTTGTGTTAGTGATGAAAACCACGTTCTGCACTTGTGTCAGTGTTGAAAAACCACTTTTTTGCACACATGCAAAAAAACACTTTCCGCAGTGTGTGTGCATATTGTTGAAATACCACTTTTTGCATTATGTTATTGTTGAATAACCACTTGTCTCACTTGTGTTCGTGTTGCAAAACCACCTTCCGTACTTGAGCTAGCATTGAAAACTACTTTCCGCACTTTTGCTATTGTTGTAGAACCATGTCCCGCACTGGTGTCAGTGTTGAAAAACCACTTTTTGCAATGTGTCAGTGTTGAAAACCACTTTCCACACTTGTGTTAATATTGAAAACCACTTTCTGCAGTTGTGCTAGTGTTGAAAACCACTTGTATTAGTAATGAAAACCATTGGCCAAACTTGAACATGTGTTTCAAAACCACTTTTCTCACTCGTTCTTGTGTGAAAAACCATTTTTCGTGCTCCTGATAATGCTAAAAAACACTTTTTGCACAAGTGTGCGAAACTTTTTGCACATGTTGCACACTTTTTGCACATGTTGAATAACCACTTGTCTTACTTGTGTTCGTGTTGCAAAACCACTTTTTGCAATGTGTTAGTGTTGAAAAATACTCTCCACCCTTCTGCTCGTGTTGAAAACCACTGCCCGCACTTGTGTTAGTGTTGAAAACCACTTTCCGCACTTGTGCTAGTGTTGAATAACCACTTGTCTCACTTGTGTTCGTGTTGAAAACCACTTTCTACACATTTGTTAGTGTTGAAAACCACTTTCCGCAGTTGTGCTAGTGTTGAAAACCACTTTTCCTACTTGTGTTAGCATTGAAAAATCACTTTTCGTACTTGTGTTAATGTTGAAAACCACTCTCTTCACTTGCACTGATGATGCAAAACCACTTTTCGCAGTTGTGTTAGTGTGGAAATTACTTTTCTCACTCATGCCAGTGTTGAAAACCACTTCACTTACTTGTGTTAGTGTTGAATAACCACTTGTCTTACTTGTGTTTGTGTTGAAAACCGCCTTTCCGACTTATGTTAGTGTTGAAAACCACTTCTCTCACTTTTTCAGTGTTGAAAACCACTTTCCGCACTTGTGTCATTGTTGAAATGACTTTTCGCAACAAGTGAGACAAGTGAGACAAGCAAAAATTTGCAATTCTGCGGAAGGCAAATTTACTAATTACATACCAATGCTTCACAGAATGTCGTGATTATTTAGCCATAACTCGCTATTACGTCGTCAGTCAGAGCGGACTATTTGGTCAGAGCGTACTCATCCGCACTACTTCCTAGCATTGTCCCATAGCTTGCACACTACTTCCGGTATCATTTGTTCTTACATCACATACTGTACGTATGTCACTTTACCCTTTGACATGGCTTCAAAACGACCATGAAGGGCTTGTACTAGTGGTGCCAAAAAGTAATGGAAAAGCATCAGTCTTGCAGAGAAAATGGATGTTTTACATCGTTTTGACAATGGTGAACATGCTGCAGACATCGGTGTAGCGTTGTATTTTTTTTTTTGTATACAAAGTCGAGGCTCGTGTAAGAGCTAAAATCGGTGGAGCGTTGGGTTTTATTCCCACTACTGTTCGTAACATTTGTATGAATGCAGACAAGTTAAGCCCAGTGTTGGAAGTGCAGTGACTATGTATCAATGAGTGCTACGAAGCCAAGTCGTACTCGTAGTTCAGTGATGGAGAAGATGGAAAAGATGCTTTCAATGTGGATTGAAGATCAAAACTAATGCAATGTCAATGTTAACTTGACAGAATTCTGCGGAAGGCAAAAGCCTTTGTATAACAACTTGAAGGCAAGTGGGGTGTGGGCTCGAAGGACGAAGACTTTCATGCCAGCCGAGGATGGTTTCAGCGTTTTAGCCAACGCTATAATTTTCATAATATAGGTGACTGCTGAGGCAGACAGTTCCAATACTGTTGCTCTTGAGGGCTTCAACCCAGAAGTAAAGAAAATCATTGAGGAAGGAGAGTATTGTTACGGCCTGGCCCTGAGAGTATTGTTACGGCTTGTTTGAACCATGTTAGAACGAAACAACGTTAAACGGGACGACATTAAGCTGGTACACACTCTAATGGGATGTACTGAAAGGGACAGCACAATGAGATATGTTAAAGGAATAAGGAAATATATGGAGCAAATAAAGTAGAGTAAATGATAAGCCTAACAACAACAACAACAACATGCATTTTAAGGCCATTTTCCCTGCTAGAGCGGGGGTTAGCCTTGTGGTCCCCATGTCAATCTTCTCCATCTTGCCCTATTTTCTGCATCTCTCCTTGTTAACCTCCTTGCCCGCATTTCTTCTTCCACCATCTTTAGCCAAGTCTTTCTCGGTCTTCCTCGTCCTCTACTTCCTTCTACATTCATTTCCATCACTCTTCTCAACCAGTCAGTTTCATGCTTCCTCAACACATGACCTAACCATCTCAACCTGTGCCTCTTCACAGCATCAATCACAGGCTCTATTCCCATCATCTTTCGCAATTCATCATTTGTCTTCCTCTCTCTCAACGATACTCCGCACATCCATCGAACCATTCGCATTTCCACCCTTTCCAACCTTCGTTGCTGCTCTACGTTCATTACCCATGTCTCGCTCCCATAAATCATAACACTTCTCACACATGCAGCATACAGCTTTCCCTTCAGCTTCAACGACACTCCCCTCCTCATCAGCACGCCACTCAGTTCCCGAAACTTCTTCCATGCACATCTCACTCTAGCAACTGTTGCCGAGTCTGATCCACCTTCTCCATTCAGCATGTCTCCGAGGTAGCAAAATGTTTTCACACCTTCCAGCTTCACGCCGTCTCCAAGATCCAACTCAACATTTCCTCCATCTGCAGTTCCCTCTGTGCACACCTTACATTTGAATGTAGCTGCCACACTGGTTAATGACCCTCTCAGACCACTACATTTTTGATGAACCCACTCAGCGCACATTGTACACTGAATGGAGTTCACTCCGACACCCCTCCTACACACAGCACAGGGCCACTTCCCAGTTCTTTCCACCTCACCACATGCTTTACCACTTGCCATCACCTTCGTCTTTCCGATATTCACCTTCAGACCTTTTGTCTCCATACATTCCTTCCACTTGTTCATCTTTTCCTTCAGTCCGTCCATACTTTCCGCAATCAACACCAGATCATCTGCATACAACAACTCCCACGGTAAACCCTCCTTTACGTTCTGAGCCAGCACCTCCATCACAGCTACAAATAGTAGTGGACTTAGTACCGACCCCCGATGCACTCCCATCTTCACCTTAAACTCACCACTGTTCCCGTCCTTCGTCCTTACAGCTGTGCGCTCTTCATGATCAGCCTAAAATGAAAACAATTCCTTTACCAGTAATCATTTGGGATATAAAGATGGAAATCATATTAAGGGTAGTTGAAAGCAGCACACCAGGCACATTGCAATTGCTCAGACACCACATTGAGCTAATTCATCACAAATGTGCAAAAATCAATGCAATACGTAGCAGATACATGTGATGAATGGATGTATGAGTAAAGTAAATATCTACGCAATGGTTTCATAAACTCAATGTTGATAAGAGTACGGTATTGAAAAATAATGGTTGTAGTTGGGAAGATTAAAAAGTGAAGGTACCACAGACGAGTATAGATGCTCAGTGCCTTTATTTTTCATGGTGACCCTTCACTGCTGCATAGCAAAACTAATTCATTTGATAGAATTGTACAGAGGCAGCATACATAATTTTGACCCGATACGATAAACTGTTGGGTTGGTGCATAGCAGGCAGGGTGTTGCATCCAGAAGTTTGCAGTCCATTGGATGGGATGTGAAGCTTCGGGGACCTGACTGCCAGGACTGAAATTGGTGGATGTTGAAGATCCCACAGAGTCTTTCACAAAGAGTAGGTGATTGTCGCCAGCATCTTGGAAAATAATTCCTGCCCAAACGAACTTGACACAATCCAACGTTTTGGTACCATTTCACCCACTATGGACCAATGGTCCAACACCTGATGGACTATTACCTTGAAACGTGGCCTGGATTAGTCACAACAAGAAAATAAGTTGTTAAAACATACAAGCCACAATTTTAGAGCAAAAACAATCTGTCCTTTGCGTTTATTGTTCATAACAGGCAATCGTTTTAAAATACGGTGGTCAAATAACATTAACCAAAGCCACCTGTTCCAACATGCACCTTTCAGAATGTACATGTCACAGCACCATGCATATTGACGTATTAAAATAAAAATTCCTGAAAGCTAGTAATTCCTTCATTGCACAGAATGAATGAAATGTGCCACGTATTTTCTTTTTTAGCCACAAGTTGCATTTGGATGGTGAAAAATTTCTGCACACTGTAATGCAAAAAGTGAAGCTTAATGTGCCTTTTGATTTGAAAGTTGTATTCACAAAATATGTCAAAGTATTGGACAAGGACAAGTCAAAACGACTTAAACAATGACACAGTGTCCTTTGAAGGCCTCACAGAAAGGCAACATCAGAGCAACGAGGAAGCGTACCAAGACAGATACAAATGAAAAGGCACCTGATCATTGCTCGAGCGCTCAATCTAGCTCAGAAGGGGTACATAATATATTTATTACGTACACCGATGCGAAATTTTGGACTCACATCATCTCCTCCAGTCGGCTGTCAACCCCCTTTGTTCCTCAATAGTTGGCCCGCAAGGAAACGTTTCCTCCAGCAATTGCTGAGTCGAAGCCTTTGAATTTAAAAAACTCCAGATATGCAACACATCTATATTGCAACATCTAAATATATATATATAAAATTCCCCCACCCACTCTGTCCACCTCATCAAAAAGCATTTCATTCTGATGTATTCCTTATTTCACGTTTTCCATCCACTATAAAGGATACCATAAAATGTTCTCGTCTAATAATACAGATTTAAAGATACTACAGCTGTTCCAAGGCCCTTTGCAGTGGTGTTGTTTCTTCGAGTGCTTCCGATGGTATTTGGTTTGATAGTCTTAATATCTGTGTGTGGAAGAGCAAATGATCTGTGCTTAGTATAGGAATTTACAAGGAATTGTAAAAAACAGGAGGATTCTGTTCAGCTCTAGCCATGTGCTATATATCATTTCACTTTTCACTTCCATTACTCATTTCCTTAGCTTATGCCTTTATATAAAACACAATATTTACAGTCAAACATAATCAATTACTGAATAGAGTGCAAAGGTGAGATAGCTATAGTATGGGCTGAAGGCAGATTTATGCTTAAGACACCATGATTTTTTGTTGCCTGGTGTTGGTGTTGGCTTAGTGGTTTGGGTGCCTGCTTGGGATCCTAGGATCCTGGGTTCGAATCCTGGTGTTGGCTTAGCGGTTAGGGTGCCGGCTTGGGATCCTAGGATCCTGGGTTCGAATCCTGGTGTTGGCTTAGCGGTTAGGGTGCCGGCTTGGGATCCTAGGATCCTGGGTTCGAATCCTGGTGTTGGCTTAGCGGTTAGGGTGCCGGCTTGGGATCCTAGGATCCTGGGTTCGAATCCTGGTGTTGGCTTAGCGGTTAGTGTGCCGGCTTGGGATCCTAGGATCCTGGGTTCGAATCCCAGTCGATCGCTGAATTAACGCCAGGGGGGTTGACTCAGCCTGTCATCCTTCCGAGGTCGGCAAATTGAGTACCAGCTTCACTGGTAATTCCCTGTGTGTCGCAAGAGGCGACTAACAGGGTTGGCGGCAGGAAGGTCATCCGGCCATAAAACATTGCTTCAAAAAGGGGACCACGGTGCCCAAAAAATGCCAACCCCCACTCTGCAGGGAAAAATGGCCTCTAAAGGTGGTTCTATACCATGATTTGTTTCTTTACATCCACATGGTTGCAGATGGGATATATATATCCCCTTAAAATTAACAAAGGACAAAAAAAATTCAACACTTGTTTCTCCATCCACCTGCCATGGCACGGCAGGACCAGTCACGTTAATGAGCTCTGTATTTTCTTTCATTCAAGCAAAAAAAGAGTGTAACCTATAAATTGCAAATCCCAGAGAGAAAGAAAGGAGGATAGCGGATCATCATGTCCATACCACATGAACATGATCCACCCCCACCGAGTATCTCCCACATGAAGCACTGGTTAACCCAAGTATAATCTATCTCTTTATATGAGTAACGCCATGTCGTCTGCTTACTGTGGAGCACAATTTAAGTTGTATTCAACTCAAAGCCAGATTGTCCATTTCCGGTCCTTTCAGGAGGATGACATGGTCCAGGATTATGCTGGCAATGTGATAGAGGCTGAGTAATATCCCACCAGATTGCCATCCTAATATAACAATATGAATTCCTTTCAAAGGAATTCAACATAGGAGGCCAATTGGCCCATCAAGCCTGCACAATGGTTGCCAGCCGATGATTGTTGGTCCGTGCTATATTGTCCACTTCAGCCCGAAGTGGAGATCGGTTTCTGAGGTTTGGGACATGGAATGTGGGGACAATGACAGGGAGATCAGGAGAAGTGGTGGAAGTATTGGTCAGAAGAAGAGTGGACATATGTTGTGTGCAAGAGACGAGATGGAAGGGAAGTGGTGTGAGAATGGTGAAGGGTAGGCAGGGACAGAAATACAAGTTTGTGTGGCAAGGGTGCCCGGAGGGCGTGAATGGTGTTGGTGTCCTGTTTTCTGAGGAGTTTGTAGACAGTGTGGTGAGTGTGACTAGAGTGAGTGATAGGTTGATGATGGTGAAAATGATGATTGGAAAGCTCTTGGTGAACATCATCTCGGGATATGCTCCGCAGGTTGGTCGAAGCGATGAAGAGAAGGACAAGTTCTGGTGTGCGATAGAGAAGCTGATGGAAAACGTGAAAGATGAGGAAGTTGTTGTGGTGGGAGGAGACCTGAATGGACATGTGGGAAGGAGTATGGATGGTTTTGAGGGAGTTCATGGGGGTTACGGATATGGTGTGAGAAATGGAGAAGGTGAAAGGATCTTGGAGTTTGCTGATGGAGCTGATTTGTTGATTTGTAATACTCAGTTCCAGAAAGAGGACAATAAGCTTGTTACATACACGTCAGGTGGGTCGACGACAACCGTTGACTACCTGATGGTGCGTCGGCGAGATAGGGGGCACCTCCGGGACACAAAGGTGATCCCGGGGGAGGAGGCTGTTTCACAGCACCACTTGGTTGTCTGCGACATAAGGGTGAAAGGTGCGAGGAGAGCTCGGCGGGTGAAGTACCAACCGAGAATGAAGGTGTGGAGGTTGAAAGAGGTGACAGTAAGGGAGGCATTAAAAGAGAGGCTGAGTAGGGTAGAGGATGATGTGGTTGAGCTTGAAAGTGGTTGGATGTCAATGAAAGCTAGTCTGTTGGGAGCCGTTGGTGAGGTATGTGGATGGACAAAAGGACCACCGAGGCACTCGGAAACATGGTGGTGGGATGTTGAGGTTGGAAAGAGGATTGACGAGAAAAGGAAGAAGTTCAAAGAGTGGCAGAAGGCGAAGGGTACGGGAGCAGAAACAGCAGAGCATGAAAGTTATAAGGCAGCCAGGAAGGCTGCAAAGAAAGAGGTAGCAAAGGCGCAGGAGGCATGTAGGAAAATGTTCGGAGAACGCTTGGATTCGGAAGAGGGTCAGAAAGCAGTATTCAGGATTGCAAAGCAGATAGCGAAAGAGAGGTGTGATGTGATGGGGGTGAGTTGCTTGAAGGATGAAGTGGGACAAATCGTTGTCGACCCAGATGGAATTAAAGGAAGATGGAAAAGATATATGGAAATGCTGTTGAATACAGAGAATGAATGGGATGGCAACATAGAGAGTAACCCAGTTTTAGGACCGGCAGAGAAGATAACTGAGAAGGAAGTTGAGGAAGCGATAAAAGCAATGAAGAGTGGAAAAGCGGGAGGGCCGACGGGAGTTGTGGGAGATATGTTGAAGGCAGCAGGAAGTTGGGGTGTGAAGAGAATGACAGAGATCTGTAATCTGGTGGTGAAAGAAGGCCGCATTCCAGTGGATTGGGAACTGAGTACCCTTGTCCCTCTATACAAGGGGAAAGGTGACCCTCTGGAGTGTGGCTCGTACCGAGCGATAAAGCTATTGGAGCATGGAATGAAGGTATTGGAAAGGGTGTTGGAGAGGAGGATAAGGAAGAAAATGAAGATCGACGAAATGCAGTTTGGATTTATGCCAGGAAGAGGAACGACAAATGCGCTTTTCATTGTGAGGCAGTTGCAGGAGAAGTACATGGATAAGAGGAAGATGTTGTTTTTTGGGTTTGTTGATCTGGAGAAAGCATTCGATAGGGTTCCACGCAAAGTATTGACATGGGCATTGAGGAAGTTAGGAGTGGAGGAATGGTTGATCAGAGTAGTGTTGGCAATGTACAAAAGAGCACGCACAGCTGTAAGGACGAAGGACGGGAACAGTGGTGAGTTTGAGGTGAAGGTGGGAGTGCATCAAGGGTCGGTACTAAGTCCACTACTATTTGTAGCTGTGATGGAGGTGCTGGCTCAGACCGTAAAGGAGGGTTTACCGTGGGAGTTGTTGTATGCAGATGATCTGGTGTTGATTGCGGAAAGTATGGATGGACTGAAGGAAAAGATGAACAAGTGGAAGGAATGTATGGAGACAAAAGGTCTGAAGGTGAATATCGGAAAGACAAAGGTGATGGCAAGTGGTAAAGCATGTGGTGAGGTGGAAAGAACTGGGAAGTGGCCGTGTGCTGTGTGCAGGAAGGGTGTCGGAGTGAACTCCATTCAATGTACAATGTGTGCTGAGTGGGTTCATCAAAAATGTAGTGGTCTGAGAGGGTCATTAACCAGTGTGGCAGCTACATTCAAATGTAAGGTGTGCACAGAGGGAGCTGCAGATGGAGGAAATGTTGAGTTGGATCTTGGAGACGGCGTGAAGCTGGAAGGTGTGAAAACATTTTGCTACCTCGGAGACATGCTGAATGGAGAAGGTGGATCAGACTCGGCAACGGTTGCTCGAGTGAGATGTGCATGGAAGAAGTTTCGGGAACTGAGTGGCGTGCTGATGAGGAGGAGAGTGTCGCTGAAGCTGAAGGGAAAGGTGTATGCTGCATGTGTGAGAAGTGTTATGATTTATGGGAGCGAGACATGGGTAATGAACGTAGAGCAGCAACGGAGGCTGGAAAGGGTGGAAATGCGAATGGTTCGATGGATGTGCGGAGTATCGTTGAGAGAGAGGAAGACAAATGATGAATTGCGAAAGATGATGGGAATATTGCCTGTGATTGATGCTGTGAAGAGGAACAGGTTGAGATGGTTTGGTCATGTATTGAGGAAGGATGAAAGTGACTGGATGAGAAGAGTGATGGAAGTTAATGTAGAAGGAAGTAGAGGACGGGGAAGACCGAGAAAGACTTGGCTAAAGATGGTGGAAGAAGAAATGCGGGCAAGGGGGTTAACAAGGAGAGATGCAGAAAATAGGGCAAAATGGAGAAGATTGTCATGGGGACCGCAAGGCTAACCCCCGCTCTAGCAGGGAACATGGCCTTAAAATGCATGTTGTTTTGTTGTTGAATTCCTTTCAAAGGAATTCAACATAGGAGGCCAATTGGCCCATCAAGCCTGCACAATGGTTGCCAGCCGATGATTGTTGGTCCGTGCTATATCCTTTTTAAATTCTGAGCATCAAGCAAGGAAGCAGCACGGACCATTTTAAAAGTCTTTGTTATTACTCGGCTTGTTTGAACCATGGTTCTCCTATAAACTCAGAAGGGACTTTTTAATGATGTGACAGCACTGTGGTTGGTTAACAATCCTGTTGCTCCAAACAATGAAGCTGAGTGACAGGTAAAGACCAACCAAACTTTCAACCAACATCCTGATGCATCTCTTTTTTATTCGCACTGGCAAACATTTTTTGCTTTAACTCCAAGA
This sequence comes from Myxine glutinosa, assembly GCF_964187855.1. Classification (NCBI taxonomy): domain Eukaryota; kingdom Metazoa; phylum Chordata; class Myxini; order Myxiniformes; family Myxinidae; genus Myxine; species Myxine glutinosa. The sequence goes on from NC_136267.1 coordinate 74,268,052, forward strand.
AAAAAAAACCTCTTCTCTTTTACTTTGGAAAAGGGAGCAGACTTACGGTGAAACGTAGCAGTTGGAAGTATAGACGTAATTCCCGGTGTAGCGGATATCACATCTGACAACGTTGTTGGAGTAATCCGATTCTGGAACAATGTAATGAGGATTGACTTTTACCTGAAAGCACAGAGACATGATGGTATTCATACTTGTAATATAATCTTCAATGTTCCCAGTGGGAGAAGGCACGTCATTGAAGGAGCTATAGATATATACACAAAAACATAGAATTTAGACTGCCATCCATCCCAAAACCACCCACCACTTCCTACCCACCAGTGTTCCTCACACACAGTCATTCCCTCCCTACCTATTTAACGATTTGTATCCCAAATCGTTGTCATTGCTCTTCCATCCCCCAATTTTTTATTTTTGTTTTCTCCTCCTTCATTCTATATGGTTTGTATCAGTACTGTATATCCATGACATCTTTAGCAATATTTATTGTAATTTATAGTCAAGCTCAAATGTTTAACTCAGTGAATTAACATTGGAAGCTACCATTATATGTTCAGCATAGACCCAAGCATTTTCCCCTGAAGATAATATAGTTATGCATAAGATATATTTTAAAAAGTAAAAAAGATCCCTCTGAGAGCAATAGGTAGTGTCAATTGCTGCTTCCACCAGCGGGGAACGATGGTTAAATCACTTGAACTATTCCAGGTATACAGGGGGAATTTATTTCATGCCCATGACCTGACCCTGGATACTCCAAGCACATATGCAAAATCAGAGGGAAATTCGCAAAGCAGTTTTCATTTTTTTTCTGCTTCACACATACAGTGCATTCAGAAAGTATTCAGACCCCTTCACCTTTTTGACATTTTGTTATGTTGCAGCCTTCTGCTGAAATCGTTTAAATTCATTTTTTCCCTCATCAATCTACACTCAATACCCCGTAATGACAAAGAGAAAACAGGATTTTAGAAAGTTTTGCAAATTTATTAAAAAGAAAAAACTGAAATATCACATTGACATAAGTATTCAGACCCTTTGCTATGACATTTGAAATTTAGCCCAGGTTCCTCCCATTTCTCTTGATCATCTTTGAGATGGTTCTACACCTTGATTGGAGTCCACCTGTGGTAAATTCAATTGATTGGACATGATTTGGAAAGGAACACACCTGTCTATATGAGGCCTCACAGCTGACAATGCATAACAGAGCAAAAACCAAGCCACGAAGTCGAAGGAACTGCCTGCAGAGCTCAGAGACAGGATTGTGTCGAGGCACAGATCTGGGGAAGTCTACAAAAAAAATTCTGCTGCATTGAAGGTTCCCAAGAGCACAGTGGCCTCCATAATTCTTAAATAGAAGAAGTTTGGAACAACCAGGACACTTCCTAGAGCTGGCCGCCCGGCCAAACTGAGCAATCCGGGGAGACGGGCCTTGGTAAGAGAGGTGATCAAGAACCCGATGGTCACTCTGGCTGAGCTCCAGAGATCCTGTGTGGAGATGGGAGAAACTTCCAGGAGGACAACCATCACTGAAACACCACCGATCTGGGATTTTTGGCAGAGTGGCCAGACGGAAGCCTCTCCTCAGTGAAAGACACATGAAAGCTCACTTGGAGTTTGCAAAAAAGCAGCGAAAGGACTCAGACTGTGAGAAACAAGATTCTGTGGTCTGATGAAACCAAGAAGGAACTGTTTGGCCGCAATTCTAAGCGTCATGTCTGGAGGAAACCAGGCACCGCTCATCACCTGCCCAATACCATCCCAACAGTGAAGCATGGTGGTGGCAGCATCATGCTGTGGGGGTGTTTTTAAGCAGTAGGGACTGGGGGACTGGTCAGGGTTGAGGGAACAATGATCGGAGCAAAGTACAGAGATATTCTTAATGAAAACCTGAAACAGAGCACTCAGGACCTCAGACTGGGCCAAAGGTTCACCTTCCAACAGGACAATGACCGTAAGCACACAGCCAAGACAACGTAGGAGTGGCTTAGGGACAACTCTGTGAAGGTCCTTGAGTGGCCCAGCCAGAGCCCTGACTTGAACCCAATCGAACATCTCTGGAGAGACCTGAAAATGGCTGTCCACCGACGGTCCCCACCCAACCTGATAGCGCTTGAGAGGATCTGCAGAGAAGAATGGCAGAAAATCCCCAAATCCAGGTGTGCAAAGCTTGTCGCATCATACCCAAGAAGACTCGAGGCTGTAATCGCTGCCAAAAGTGCTTCAACGAAGTACTAAGTTAAGGGTCTGAAAAAACTGAAATGTGATATTTCAGTTTTTTCTTTTTAATAAATTTGCAAAACTTTCTAAAATCCTGTTTTCTCTTTGTCATTATGGGGTATTGAGTGCAGATTGATGAGGGAAAAAATGAATTTAAACGATTTCAGCATAAGGCTGCAACATAACAAAATGTGAAAAAGTGAAGAGGTCTGAATACTTTCTGAATACATTTCTGAATGCATTGAATGCATTTACTATGATTTAAGTTGATGCTTTGCCACTTGGATTCATCCTCCCATGTGTTTCATCGACTCGTTATGCAATTGATGATGTGCAGGTGCAGTGAATTAATTTACCTTTCATGCTGACCTTTCTTCTCCCTCAATTTTTCTATCTTATTTATTCTTTGAAGGTTTTGGAATGAGGATATCAACTCACTGTGATATGCAAATGTGTCCTACCATTTGGGATCGGCATCACGGACTATCATCTGCATATTGCAGTCACACAATTTATCCACAACCCCACCCCACTGCCTCAACACACACACAAACACACACACACACACACACACACACACACACACACACACACACACACACACACACATACCCAATCCATGCCAAATTATGCCTGCACACTGTGGGGTGAGAACCAATGGGTGGTCAAATTGTTGAACGTGAGCCTGGCCGACTGGACAGCTATACGAGCTTGTGGTCCCGTCAGTTATTAATATGGATTTTACCAACTAAAAATAGTTTGCGAACTGTAATGTCCAAGACTGGTATTGAAGGAAACTTTTACAAACCGATGTAACTATCAAAATAATTCCTTTTAGGTGGTGGATAATGGTACTGCCTATGATGGTACTCAATGCTACATGTTTTTGTAAAAATTTCTCAAAACAAAAATTCTACTTTGACATTATGGGGTATTATGTGTAGATCAGTGACAAAAAAATCTCAATTGAACCCATTTTAAATTCAGGCTGTAACACAACAAAATGTAAAAAAAGTCAAGGGGTGAATACTTGTCTGAAGGCACTGTATATATATTGTTACGGACACGGCTTAAGATGTTATGATGGGCCGAGCGGAATGGCCGCCGTGTTCGCACAGTTTACCCGATTACCCCCAACTCACCCGATTCCACTCGAACGTTGGCCAAATCGCGCTACGCTAAATCAATGATGGAAAGGACACAACGACTGGGATAAATGAAACGACGCAAGGGGTACAGTTCTCAAGACCTCCGGAGGAGGATATAATTAGTGGGGGGGAAAAGGGGTAGATTACAAGGTAATGAGGTAAAGACACAGAAGAGATAGGCACTTAGACACAATCTTATCTAGCCCAGACAGACCACAGACAAACGGAACAAGACTGACTTACACAGGGATTGATGGCAGGGAAGGACAGGCAGTCGATAGCACAAGGTGCACCTTGGCTCAGGGACAGAATCAAGCACGGTCCAGTCCAGAGATGCGGGGAGGTGTCACAGCCCTCGGAGGTGGCGTCCTTCTCTCTCCCAGCTGAGGGCGCATCTGACGTCACCTCCCTCTTCCTGCGCATGCTCAGCGGGGAGTGACACGCCCTCGGCTCGTTGGCTCCGCCCCAGATGGGATCGGTCCGCCGCTTCTATTGGGTGCGGGGGCTACCGGGCTCCGCCCTTGACGAGGAGCTGACAGCGAGCCCCTACTTGGTAACCCCGTCGAGCACATGGTCGATGGCGGCTCGTTGGAAAGGCTTGGTGCCCTCCCAACACCCCCTACCAACCAAGCCGGAGTGAGGACGCGCACTCCCCGCGCCGCCGCCGCTGTTGTTGTTGTTGTTGTTGAACCGTGAGAAAGAGCTGCGGGGAGGTATTGGGAGGTCCTAAACTTCCTAACGGTGCCATACAATCACATTCTGGTGCAACGAAGAGTCAGAATTAATGGAAACGAGTCCTTAACTGACATAGACTAAGAATAACTAGCAAGATGTCCTATAGTTGTCTACGTGAGATGCGGTGGACCTGGATGCGACATTTAATGGGGGAAATAGGGGGAGGTCGGGTCTACAGAGTGTTGTTTACAGAAAATGGGACTAGGGAATGGGGGATTGGGGATAGTTGGGAAGTATGGAGGAAATAGGGGAATATTTACAAGCGGATATGGATGGATGTAAATCCCATATCCGCAACATTGCACCCTTCTCTACCTCGGGGCGTCCCGACCCGATAAATTTTTACCTACTTTAGTGTGGCACTCAGATGTAGTTCCCTCTACTATTAACTCAACCCTGAGTGCGACAGTTTTACAGATGTTCACAAATGAGTAAATATGTCCCCCTGCGACGTTGCACCCTTCTCCTCACAGAAACACACCCACAGGATAACCGAATCGCGGAAAGAATCCTCAAACTAAACATACAGCCGGTAGGGAGCATTATTTACAATTGACGCTACTTTATTTACAAGACTAACCCAGGACCTGTGATTGTTCTTTCTGGGGGGGAGACAGTCTGCTCTGCATCAATGCACCATGAAAGCACCCAAAACGCACCAATACACACCCAAGCACCCATCGGTGCAGTCACCATAGTTCATCAATGTTCAACAATAAAAAATAAATCAACAACCCCTAACCCTGCAGGTGTCTCTTGCTCTTCGGCTCCCTCTGCTGGTTATTATTATTGTCTTCCAGTTGTTGTCTTTCTTTCATTTTCTTACTGGCGGCCTATTTGCAATAAAGTGTGCCCAACGTGTCCATTTTATTTTCTTTATTTATGGCCCACAGGGCCGACTAGTGTGGTTCACCTGTGGGGCATCGGTGCCCTGTGGCCAAGGTCCGCCAGCAAGATTTCGGGCCCTCATGGCCGGTTCCAGCAGAGGGGCCATGCCCCAACCCATGGGGTCCATAAGTGGTGCTCGGCCACAGACATGTGGTCCATAATGTGGTGCATCGATGCAGACAGCTGGTTCTGAGAGTGCCGGGCGCACAATGGTCGACTCACGCACGCTCCCCTCGGCGCCCAATGGCGCACAGGTCATGTGGGAGACAAAAGAGACAAATGAGCAAGGGGTAAGGTCACAAGGGTACACATCAATAAGGCAATGCAAGGCGAAATGCGTACGGAGGGCGAAGTGAGAAAACTCGTCCCTACCGTACGTCACCCCCTGTCACCTACACTACCCTTGCCCTTACCCCATATGTACAAAATCTACACATTACCAATCCGTCGCTACTGTCACGTCTCCCCATATTTCCTCTATACCAAATTCGTCACCACAATCCCTCTATCCAAAATTTGCCATCACCCAATTCGTCATCAATCCTCATAAGGAGGAAGAGATGGAACAACAAAGCACAATGTCACACCCACGTCATGATGCGTCTCACATTCCAAACATCTGCACAATAAAATAACAAAACATGGCATGGTGTGGAGGTACGTCATCCCAGGTGAGTGCATGTAGATGGTGCGAGGAGACTTCAATCCTAACTATCCTCTAAATGACATTAACACATTTTACACTACCCGGGGTCTTTCCCTGCCAATCCATTGGCCAACTTACTATATGGGTTCTAAAAAACAATTCCCATTGACCAAACTGTGGTGCTTCTCAATTTGGGGTCTCACTCCCCCGATTCATCTCCCGGTGCCCTCGCACAATTTCTGGGCTGTGACGTGTAGCTCTCCCAACAGGTCTACCCACCTGCACACCTCCACCACTGTAGTTGCCACCCGAGCTTACCTGCTCCTCACCCTAACCTATCTAACTGGGGAAAGCCCCTCCTGGCTCTGTCACCCCTTGGTGCCCTCTGGCACTGGGCTACCCGGGTCCGTCCTCCGGATCCTCGGGCCCCATCCACAACAACTACCGGCTCCCAGAGCCCACCTGCGGCCTCACCTGGCCGACATCCTCACAGTGGTGGAGTGCCCAACCAACTACACACACAAACAGGCTACACGCTCAGCCATTTCCACAACACTAATGCACCCATTCAAATACCATTCTGTCACCCGCACCACAGATGCCAATATCCAACCACAATTTACCTATACCCTCTACCTAACACTTACACTACCCGCCCCGGGTATTCGTGATGGGGGTCCACTCTTCCCCCATTCACACCTTCGCACCACCCACTCCACTCCATCGTTTCCACCATACTCACTCCACGACCATCCATTCCAATACTCCACTTATTCCACACTCCATGTCTTCCACACAACCATTTATTCCATTCACCTGTTGGTGCACACCTGTGCACTCACACCTGGTGCCACCTGCACCCTTCTCTCCCCCAAGCGCATTCGCGCTGATCCACAACACTCACTACTCCCTCACTGCTCCACACACCTTTCCAGTTCTCACACAGCATCATCTCATCTAACTACTCCCCTCTGAAACTTGCGCTTCCCAGTCGTCCCTTTAAACTATTGCGCTCCCTCGTCATTATAATCCACACTAATCTACCTGCGTCCCCACTACAGGTATCAGTCACGAACTAAACCTTAACGTTACCTAATGTCAATCTCTTCTAGATCCCTACACACAATATCCTAACCCACCCGGGCTAGTTTTCACTGCCATCAACCCCATAACTAGTGCTCCTTTGACCCCCCCCTCGCCGTGAGGGATGGTGGATTGCCCATCCCACCACATCGGGGAGGTCCCACTATCAATTTTGCTCGTCCAAATTCCAACCAATTCAAAAATTTTCCATTTACTGCCAATTCTACCCACTATTATAAATTTCGTATCAAATCACTACCATCATCATCACAGTCCGCTATATCCTAGCCTCGGTGCGTCATGACATCATTAAACTCGGTTCGTAAAGCCGAGCAATGAATTCGGGTGGTTTGGTCACCTGCAGGTTGAATCCGTCCGGCTTTCGGTTCAAGGGAGGTGGTTTAGTTGGGCCGAGATTCCACGCACCATCTCGGCGCGGCACCTTGCGGTCCCGGGCCCGATGGCTCAATCTCCCCCGGTCGGAACCCCGTCCCCACGAGGGGGCACCGTACCGCTTCCTTCCACTCGCCCTTGAACCGGACCGGTCGCCTCGCCCGCCAAGGCCCGGACTCGACCGTGCGGGGCGGGGCCAAGCCCGAATCGGCAACGACGCTTCGAAGAGAAGCGACGCAGCATCGACCCGCGCCGGGCCTCGCACCCAACAAAGCACCCCGCGCCCCGAGTGCTCGCATCGGCTATCCGTCGCCCTAACCGCTAACCCGGTTACCGTCGATGCTTCACCTGCATGCTCACACGCATACGCTACCCCTTTCACCCTCACCAAACCCGGCGTTCCAACGCCGTCCGTACATTCCACCAACGTACTCCCTGTTACACACCACACCTCTCGCGCACACTCGCTGTTCGCACACTCCTTTAACACACCTCGCGCACCGTCTTGCGCACTCTCCCTCGGTACGTACTCCGTACCACTCACCATGGGCGTGCACTCTTGCATCCACCCACTAACGCGCTCAGATGGGCTCTCCCACTCTCGCGCTACTACCAACTCAGGTGTGCTTTCTCGCACACCTTCGCCGTTCATCCCATGCGTGCATCCTCACACCCGCTCCACCACCAACTCACTCCTCGTGTCACTCTCACCCTCGCACGTACACTCCGTACACCCCGACGTGCATTCTTGCTCGCACTCGGTTTCACTCCCACACGTTATAACACACCCACTCGCCGACGCACACTTTTTCCTCACACGCGTGCCATTTTTACTCACACGGGACCCTTCACCAACGCCCGGATGCCATATCGATCCCAATCGCGCGACAATTCTTTTGTCACCAAACATCCTCCTGCAAAATCTACCCGCACAATACACAACAGCACGACTCACCTGGGGGATCCTTTTCTCCACGCGAACCTGTAAACTTCCATTTGGATTAGCGAGTACATCATCATGATTTGAGCAGGGACTTTGTCCATTTTCCATTTCTCCCTGCAATTCCCGGGCTACCTCCGTCATCTCTTCAATTTTAATTCCCAGCACTGCTTTGTCTTTGTTCCCCTCGACGACCGTTGGCTTTAATAAAATTCCCTCTACCTCATCGGTCGCCGGCTTTTCCAAACCCCGTGTCGCGATTTCTACCCCCATCATTGTACCCGTGCTTTCCTCCGCTTCGCTCAACCAGCGCTTTTCGACCCGCGTTACCTCCTCGTGCACCCCTGGGACCCTTTCGCCCACCATGCGATCCATGGTCTCCCCACATTTTTGCATGCGGTCACCCATTCTGTTGGTTATTGCTTCAATTTGGTTTCCCAATCCGTTCGTTATTGCTTCCATTTGGTTTCCCAATCCGTTCGTTATTGCTTCCATTTGGTTTCCCAATCCGTTCGTTATTGCTTCCATTTGGTTTCCCAATCCGTTCGTTATTGCTTCCATTTGGTTTCCCAATCGCTCACTGTTAGCATCCATTTTGTTTAACAATCGCTCACTGTTCCTGTCCAAAAGGGCCTCCATTTCAGCCATAATTAATTGCATGTCTTCCACTGTTGGTACAAAGGGCGTGGCAAAATTTGGTGCCGCTACACCCACGTGCGCGAGGACGCCATTTTGTGCGTCTGATACTCCCTCAACCACATTGCCAATGTTCTCCTCTACTTCGTCCCTCTGATCCTGGGTCGATTCTACCCCACTCTCCTCTACCGGAACCCAGCCGTCTTGATCTGCCATAGCGCGACTTTCAAAATTCGAGTTTTTTGTTTTAAAACAACACAAATTTCACCGTTAATAATTTCGAGCGCGTGAAGCGCGCTTCGGGTCCAAGCTCACTTCCCGACACCAATTGTTACGGACACGGCTTAAGATGTTATGATGGGCCGAGCGGAATGGCCGCCGTGTTCGCACAATTTACCCGATTACCCCCAACTCACCCGATTCCACTCGAACGTTGGCCAAATCGCGCTACGCTAAATCAATGATGGAAAGGACACAACGACTGGGATAAATGAAACAACGCAAGGGGTACAGTTCTCAAGACCTCCGGAGGAGGATATAATTAGTGGGGGGGAAAAGGGGTAGATTACAAGGTAATGAGGTAAAGACACAGAAGAGATAGGCACTTAGACACAATCTTATCTATCCCAGACAGACCACAGACAAACCACAGACAAACGGAACAAGACTGACTTACACAGGGATTGATGGCAGGGAAGGACAGGCAGTCGATAGCACAAGGTGCACCTTGGCTCAGGGACAGAATCAAGCACGGTCCAGTCCAGAGATGCGGGGAGGTGTCACAGCCCTCGGAGGTGGTGTCCTTCTCTCTCCAAGCTGAGGGCGCATCTGATGTCACCTCCCTCTTCCTGCGCATGCTCAGCGGGGAGTGACACGCCCTCGGCTCGTTGGCTCCGCCCCAGATGGGATCGGTCCGCCGCTTCTATTGGGTGCGGGGGTTACCGGGCTCCGCCCTTGACGAGGAGCTGACAGCGAGCCCCTACTTGGTAACCCCGTCGAGCACATGGTCGATGGCGGCTCGTTGGAAAGGCTTGGTGCCCTCCCAACACCCCCTACCAACCAAGCCGGAGTGAGGACGCGCACTCCCCGCGCCGCCGCCGCTGTTGTTGTTGTTGTTGTTGAACCGTGAGGAAGAGCTGCGGGGAGGTATTGGGAGGTCCTAAACTTCCTAACGGTGCCATACAATCACATTCTGGTGCAACGAAGAGTCAGAATTAATGGAAACGAGTCCTTAACTGACATAGACTAAGAATAACTAGCAAGATGTCCTATAGTTGTCTACGTGAGATGCGGTGGACCTGGATGCGACATTTAATGGGGGAAATAGGGGGAGGTCGGGTCTACAGAGTGTTGTTTACAGAAAATGGGACTAGGGAATGGGGGATTGGGGATAGTTGGGAAGTATGGAGGAAATAGGGGAATATTTACAAGCGGATATGGATGGATGTAAATCCCATATCCGCAACAATATATAATGTGTGTATATATAGGTACTGTATATATATAAGTATATATATATATACTAGCCGAAACCCGTGGAACATCCGCGGAAGGGAGGATGTGGTGTATGGATAGAGTGTACCATTATGGATGGCATAGAGGATTTGCTTGTCCGAGTAAGAGTTAGGAAGAAAGATGAGAATGAAGAGTGCGTATATGAACAACGTATTTATTGCAGTCTACTTAAATGACAACGCTACGATATACTTTTGAAAAATGAATGGATTCGTAATAGGAATCGGCATAGCACCACTCTGACCACACTGGCGCAGTGGTATGTGTCAATGGAAAGGAACAGCAGTAGAACCATAGACTTTTAAAAAATGAACGGATTAGTAAATCGACTGGAATTAGCCCCAGACTGGCGCATTGGTAAGCGTCAATGTCAAGACAGAGCAGTAGGAATATAATACAATGAACGCAGTATCAGAGGTTGAAATTATTTAAAAACTTCTGGATAAACAATGTTTGGGTTTAATAGTCAAGCCTCTGACGACTCCTTGCGTACTCGTATTATCAACCTTGATATACACATCTTTGAACGACCGTGCTCTTGAACATGCCACATATAACTGGCCGTGGGAGAAGACAGGAGCAGGCAAATAGATACCCAGTTTACGGAATGTTTAGAAATTAATGTAAACCCACCTGATGAGGTTAGCGTACACCGTGATCGACGACACCGGCACAAATGCATGCTCAGGATTGTCCACTCAGTGGACGGCTTGCTGTCGCCTTCGACTGTCCAATCAGCGGACGGCTTGCTTCGCCTTCACCCAGCAGACGCCAATAACATGGCGTCGTATCGGCAGTTAATCGGATGCTTTTGGGCCCCAACGTCGGCTAATTCAGATTTTTCGAGTATGGCTGTACGTGATAAACAAAGAGTGCGGTTCGTAGATCGTAAATCCATTAGTGCCGTGGGCATCGGATCACTGGGTGCGGCATAAAAGGGATAACAAAGTCGAGTCCTTACACTATTATTATATAGAGTGTGTATATATATATATATATCTACTAGCAAAAGTACCTGGAGTTGCCAGATAATAATGAGTCGCTTCCTGACGGGAATAGGACATACACAATCTGGGTCCATCATCTTTAAAAATTTAAATTTTAAGGAATTTAAAAAATAGATCGCAGGTACAGTGGACTCTGATGCAGTGGAGTGACACCATATCCCATGGAAGCTACACTCACAAACTGCATACGAAGTACCAGGCTATGCTTCTGCAATTTAATAAACCGTTCGTGCAAGACAATTACATTCTTTTGCTCATTCAGCTGACAGTTTTGTTCAGTTTCGTTCAGTTTCAGTAACACACACACACACACACACACACACACACACACACACTAGAAACACACACACACACACACACAGTAACACACACACACACAGCAACACACACACACACACACACACACACACACACACACACACAATGTAACATGCACACATAGAAACACACACACACACGCACACACAGTAACACACACACACACACACACACACACACACACACACACACACACACAGTAACATACACAGTTACACACACACACACACACACACACACACACACACACACACACACACATAGCAACACACAAACACACACGCATGCACATACACACAGTAACACATACATAGCAATATACACACACACACACACACACACACACACACATACACACACACACACACACACACACACACACACACACACACACACAGTAACACACATACAGTAACACACACAGTAATACACACACACACAGTAACACACACACCGGCACCGATCTCGTATAGTGAGATGCGTTTTACCTGACAAAGTTAAATTTTAAAAAATAATCCCAGAAGGAGAATGACAGCCTCGCATAAATAAATGCATATACTGTAGTTATAAAATCGCAAGATATGGTAAATTTTGTCAGATTTCACTCCAGATTTGGACATTATGTAGTTTACAGCATCCAATCCTCATATTAGAATCCAGATTTTGATGATACGCTTCAATTATGTAATGATAATTGATCGTGTTTCCAAGGCTTGGCATGTTTGAGTAGGCCGAAGCAAAATGGCCGCTTAAGAACCCAGCGAGTGGCAGTGGGCTGACCGAGATGGTGGGCCGCCATATTGTTAAGGCTTTTTGGGGGTTTTTCTTATGAGCACCTCATTAATCATCTTCAGAAAGGATGTTATAACACACCCAAACACCCAGTTTTCATCCTTGAAATCTGTTTGACGTCCAGGTGTATGCATGCAATGTTTGGGGCCGCTAGGTTTCATGGTTTTGGAGTTATGGAGGAGACAGACAGACGGACGGATGGACAGACACTGCCTTTTATTATTATAGATATGTAGATATAGATTAGGGTGGTTCTAAAAAATTGGAAATTAGAAAGGTCATGTTCCTAACACTTACAATGTTTTGAATGTATGAAAAAATCCTTGTGGTGAAATTTTAAGCCATTTGGACTAAATTTAAGGGTTGCACACGGAGTTTGTAATTTCACATATTTGGCTCGCATAAATGTTTGGAGTTGATTATTTATTCTCCACTGCTATACTTGTGATTTTGACCATTGATCTTGCTATGGTTAGGAGTTGGCCATAGTTGACCTATGACCTTGTTATGTACTGCACATTTTAAAGTTGTTTTAAAGTTAATTGAAAACAGTACAGCTGTACTTAGGTGTATGCAGTTGCTCTCATTACCACCGTTTAGAGGCCATTTTTCCCCGCAAAGCGGGGGTTGGCCTTTTCGGGGACCGTGGTTGTTGTTGTTTTTTTGGTCCCCTTTTTGAAGCAATGTTTTACGGCCGGATGCCCTTCCTGCCGCCAACCCTGTTTGTCGCCTTTTTACGATAAACAGGGAATTACCAGTCTACTGGTACTCAAAAGTACCTCAAAAGTGGCTCTCATTGAAGAGTACAATCGTCTCCTGACAAGGGATGAACAGCAAACCTAGTATCTGCTTCAAGTTGTGACAGAACATAGAAAGAGGTTTCCCGATGGCAGGAAATCAACGCTTATCTGGCACAACGCTTATCGTGCACACACATTGAGTGGCTGGCAACCATGAGTCACTGTGCAATCCCTAAAACTTGATGTATTCAAAAAATATTTTACAGGCAGATGTTTTACCTCAATAGCAAAAAAATTAAAGGTTAGAAGTGAAACAATTCAATTTTTTCCTTATGTAGCTAAGAACAACCCTAATATATATATATATATATATATATATATATATATATATATATATATATATATATATATATATATATACGTATATATATATATATGTATATATATATATATATATATATATATATATATATATATATATATATATATATATATATATATATATATATTGTCACGGGGCCCCGCGCCCCAGGGCCTATATATATATATATATATATATATATATATATATATATTGTGAGAAACAACCTTGTTCTCACCAAATTAGTGCCCCGCCCACCACGTCACGTGACCTCCTTTCAGCCTCACGCGATTGGGTGGCGATTCGGCACGCGATTGGTGGACGGTGAGAGAGCCGGCCGCCATCTTGTGCGACGGACGTGGCTCGAAGGCGTCGAGTGGAAAATAGCAAAAAGTGGATTTTTTAAGCCTCACGACAGCCGAGTTGTGCTGATCGTTTATAGTTCTGTATTTTAAGAGTGAGTAACTCCGGAAGAGAACGAGTGATTCCCGGATATCGTAGATTGGAACTGTGAGTCATATTGCCTGTGTCGTGTTTGGAGCTTCTGGTGCCGACAGTTCCTGCAGGCTTTGTGCTGTGTATTCCACTCTGTTACCATCCATTGTTTTTGAGATCGAGCCAATAAATCATCGTGCCTACCCCTAGAAGCCGGTTCAAACACAGTTGTGTTTATTGAGTTCTCTTTGTCCACCCCGTGGACTACTTGAAGCCCGGACATTAACGTCAGTATTCCGTGCTGGAAGCCTTAACAGCCGGGATCGCGACAAATGGGTTGCTCGTCCAAGGATTATTCAAGTAAGAGACATTCAAACTGAGACGGGAATTCTGCAGTGGACGACATCTTCCTGCATCTGCTCATCGTTTCCTCACCAGCAGACGCCATCTTGGAGGAACTTTCTCACCAGCAGACGCCATCTTGGAGGAACCTTCTCACCAGCAGACGCCATCTTGGAGGAACCTTCTCACCAGCAGACGCCATCTTGGAGGAACCTTCTCACCAGCAGACGCCATCTTGGAGGAACCTTCTCACCAGCAGACGCCATCTTGGAGGAACCTTCTCACCAGCAGACGCCATCTTGGAGGAACCTTCTCACCAGCAGACGCCATCTTGGAGGAACTTTCTCACCATAGGACGCTATCTTGTGTGGTACTTCACTACCGGATAAGTGAATAGTTTCCGGATCCCTCCAAACAAACCGACATCAAAAAAAAAGAAAAAACAAAACAAAACGTGAGTTATTTGTACGTTGCATTTTTCTCATTGGCAATTTGATGTGCGTTGGTGATATTGTGTAGTTCGTGTCGTATTTCCCCAACAGAGCGTTGTGTTTGAATTACGTGTACCACCCCAATATTGTTTGCCTCCCCTGGGTGAATTGCCGTCCCATGTGGTGAAAGATATTGCTGAAATATTTCGATCCAGCCTCCTTTTAGACTCAGTGTTTTGTGCCTTGTCTTATGATAACTCGTAGCCAAGCTATGTCGACCAGAGAAGTGAGAGTTCAACCTGATCATGTTGACAGTCACGTGGGTGGCGATGTGAGCGACGCAATCAGCCTTGACCCGGTCACTAAACCCGATATGTTAGGAAGCGATCCCATCATGACTAAATGCATGCGTTCGACCTTCTGGACCGGGCTGACTCCGGTTCAACAACTCGACATGTATAACAGGGAGAATGACAGGGCAGAGGCAGAGCATATTAAGCGAGAAGACCGAGAGCAGGCGGCAGCAGAGAGAGAGCATGCGGCAGCAGAGAGAGAGCATGCGGCAGCAGAAGCTGAACGCGTCAGAGAGCATGAGTTGCGAATGTTGACTGAACGACTGCGGGCCGAGGTGTCTGCTGCAAGCGTCCCGGAAACTGTTCATGTTCGTTTGCCGGACTGGACGGGAGACACGAAGCCAGAAGCGTATCTGGAGATGGCGGAGAAGTTGTTGGCTTCCGGTGGCATTGATGAGAGCTTGTGGGTCGGCCATCTTGTTAGCCATCTATCTGAGAAGGCGAGGGAGGTATATGCGAGGATGGCAACCGAGGACGCAAACAAATACAGGAAATTGAAGGCCGAGATTTTGAACGCCTATGCGGTGTCCGCGTGTATTTATAGGCGTAATTTTTTCAGTTGGACTCGTCAGTCCAGTCAAACCTATGAGGAACATTCGCGGGTCTTGTTGGAACAGCTGCAGAGATGGTTCAAGGGGAGCAAGGTTGAGTTACCTCAAGCGGTTGCGGAACTCCTGGTGCGTTACCGTATCGATCAACAGCTTCCGCCTGACTTAGCGTTGTTTCTTGTCGACAAAGACACTGTTTCCTTGTCAGACTGCGTCAGCCTTATTGATAAACATGTTTTGGCGTGCAAAATGTTGCAAGTCACGCAGTCGCGTCGTAAGACGGAGGATTCTGCGATCGAGACCGCCCCCCGTCTGCCCGGCGGCTGGATCGAGGGGAAGGGTTCTCCGATGCCCTCCACTGGTGGCGGTCGCGAGCTGCAGGCCAGGGCACGGCCCTGGTGCGATTTCTGCAAACGCGTGGGGCACGGTGGAGACCGCTGCTTCTCTAACCCAGCTAGTCCGGCCTACCGAGGCAACCCTGCTGTTAAATCGGAGGGAGGTCAGTGGAGGTCATCAACTGGGCCCTCGCACACGACGGTGGCATCGGTGACAGAGGTCACTGCCACCGAGGCTAATTCCATTCATCCTCTGTATCAGGATTATTCAGGGACAGCCTTAGTGGGTGGCCCTGATTCGGTGCTGAAGTTTGAGGCCCAATACCTTCGGGATACTGGGGCGACACTGTGTGTTCTCCGGGCGGGGGTAGTTCCGGCCTCTCAGATGCGTTATACCGGCGAGTATATCATCCTTCGGGGCATTAACCAGGTTCCTGGCCGGTATCCCCTTGCCCTCCTCGAGGTCCGGAGTGACATTTTTACGGGTCCAATGACCTGTGCGGTGGTACCCTACTACCCGGTACCCGGGGTCTCCTTGCTGATTGGCAATGATGCCATGGCCAGGGAGGAGTCATTGACTCTGACCTGTGGGGTGATCACTAGATCCCAGAGTAAACAGGCGGAGAGAGTGGCGGAGTCAGACATATCTTCACTCTGGCCCGAGGAGCCTAGCGCCTCGACTCCAGTTCCCGACGGTGACGTTGCGTCAGTTGAAGTCCACCCGAGCCTCCCGTCAAGCCAACCTCAGGTGCCGTGCTCCTCAGGGACCGCTCCCGCCTGTAACACGGGGACCCCAGCTACGTGTTCGCCGGTCGGCGAATCCGGGGAGGAGGATCAGTCCTCCGAGGCGGTTAGCGACCTCAGTTCTGGGCCGGAAGTCACTCCCGCATTGTCTGCGGTAACCAGTTTAGTGGAGGATCAGCACTTCGATCCCACCCTTGCCATCCTCTGGGAAATGGGAGACGACTCCGAGCCGGGACGAACAGGCTACTATGTGAATGGTGCAGGGGTGCTGATGCATAAGTATTCCCCAAAGAACATGTTCTCCACCCAGACGTGGAAGGTTCGACACCGAGTTGTCGTACCGGGGAGGCATCGTCAGTCAGTCATGCAATTGGCCCATGACAATATTTCCTCGGGTCATGTCGGAGCTGCCAAGACCTTAGCCAAGGTCAAGAATCAGTTCATATGGCCCGCCATGTCGCGAGACATCAAGCGCTATTGCACTAGCTGTCCCATTTGTCAACGACTCGGAAAAGGAGTGAAGGTTTTCAAGGCACCCCTAAAGCCCCTCCCCATGATCAGTCAGCCTTTCCAGTTTGTTGCCGCTGATTTTGTCGGACCTTTGCCCAAAACCAGTTCCGGGAAACGCTATTTGCTCCTCGGTCCGTTTTCCCTCCTGTAAACGCTTTCCCCAACTTGAGTTTGGCCCCCTTGTCTCTCTATTGTGCTTTGTGTGAAGTGTAACTCTTGTGGGGTAGATATTAATGTGGTGTATTGTGTTTAAAATTGTGTTGTGGATAAACCTTGTTC
Source organism: Myxine glutinosa (assembly GCF_964187855.1). Lineage (NCBI taxonomy): Eukaryota > Metazoa > Chordata > Myxini > Myxiniformes > Myxinidae > Myxine > Myxine glutinosa. Next base: position 74,285,457 of record NC_136267.1, read on the forward strand.
ATTGTATAAGCCTGTTAACGATTACCGCCATCATATTGCCATGTGATTTGCACCTACTACAAATACTGGTTTCAAAACGCCGTCTATCCGACGGGTTTTTTACTTAGGTGGGGAGGACTTTGAGAAACAACCTTGTTCTCACCAAATTAGTGCCCCGCCCACCACGTCACGTGACCTCCTTTCAGCCTCACGCGATTGGGTGGCGATTCGGCACGCGATTGGTGGACGGTGAGAGAGCCGGCCGCCATCTTGTGCGACGGACGTGGCTCGAAGGCGTCGAGTGGAAAATAGCAAAAAGGGGATTTTTTAAGCCTCACGACAGCCGAGTTGTGCTGATCGTTTATAGTTCTGTATTTTAAGAGTGAGTAACTCCGGAAGAGAACGAGTGATTCCCGGATATCGTAGATTGGAACTGTGAGTCATATTGCCTGTGTCGTGTTTGGAGCTTCTGGTGCCGACAGTTCCTGCAGGCTTTGTGCTGTGTATTCCACTCTGTTACCATCCATTGTTTTTGAGATCGAGCCAATAAATCATCGTGCCTACCCCTAGAGGCCGGTTAAAACACAGTTGTGTTTATTGAGTTCTCTTTGTCCACCCCGTGGACTACTTGAAGCCCGGACATTAACGTCAGTATTCCGTGCTGGAAGCCTTCACAGCCGGGATCGCGACAATATATATATATATATATATATATACTAGCGGGGTCACCCGTGGGAATCCCACGGGCATGGATGTGTGTGACATTTCGACATATTGAGTTATATGCTGCACATTCATTTTTACAAAATGGTTACTGGCAAGTCATCAGATCCAGAAATGGTGTGAATTTAGTTATTTCACATAATATGTGACCCCTCACTCCTCTCCACCTGACACTCTCCTGTCTCCACCTGACACTCTCCTGTCTCCACCTGACACTCTCCTCTCTCCACCTAGCACTCCTCTCCTCTCCAAACCCTCACATCCCTCTCCTTTCCAATCCCTCACCTCTCCAATCCCTCACACTCCTCTCCTCTGCAATCCTTCACACGCCTCTCCAATCGCGCCTCACACTCCTCTCCAATCGCGCCTCACACTCCTCTCCAATCGCGCCTCACACTCCTCTCCAATCGTGCCTCACACTCCTCTCCAATCGTGCCTCACACTCCCCTCCAATCACTCCTCTCCAATCGTGCCTCACACTCCTCTCCAATCACGCCTCACACTCCTCTCCAATCGTGCCTCACACTCCTCTCCAATCGCGCCTCACACTCCTCTCCAATCGCGCCTCACTCGCCTCTCCAATCGGCTTTCCCCGTCTCGTTTCTCTCCTTTTTCTCCCGTCTCGTTCTTTTTCTTGCTCCAAATCGGCCCGTCGGAATCGGAAATCGGCCCGTCTCGCCCGTCGGCCCGTCGGAATCGGAAATCGGCCCGTCTTGCTTTTGTGCTTGTGCGTAAATAAATTGTGTTCATGACACCATTTCTGGTGTTGGGCTAGCGGCTAGGGTGCCGGCTTAGGATCCTGGGTTCGAATCTCGGTCGATCGCCGAATTAATGCCAGGGGGGTTGACTCAGCCTGTCATCCTTCCGAGGTCAGCTAATTGAGTACCAGTTCACTGGTAATTCCCTGTTTGTCGTTGAAGGCGGCAAAAAGGGTTGGCGTCAGGAAGGGCATCCGGCCGTAAAACATTGCTTCAAAAAGGGGACAAAAAAACAACAACTACCACGGTCCCCGAAAAGGCCAACCCCCGCTTTGCGGGGAAAAATGGCCTCTAAACGGTGGTTTTTACACCATTTCTGGATCTGATGACTTGCCAGTAACCATTTTGTAAAAATGAATGTGCAGCATCTAACTCAATATGTCGAAATGTCACACACATCCATGCCCGTGGGATTCCCACGGTGTAAAAATGAATGTGCAGCATCTAACTCAATATGTCGAAATGTCACACACATCCATGCCCGTGGGATTCCCACGGGTGACCCCGCAAGTTTGCATTGACGTTCGTCGATGGACTCGTTCGCCCGTCTCATTCGTTTTCTTGCTGCATCCTGTTCATGTCTGCGTTCTTCATCGATCGTCTCATTCATTTTGGAAATAGAAGTTTCCACGCAGCGCATGAATTGTCACGATCCTCAGGAGGAATTTGTCTCGTAATCATCAAATGATAAATGGCAAGTAAATTATATTGTGGAAAATTAAAGATTTCAAATAAACCTATTTAAAGTGTATTCGCACATAACTAATTTTAAAAAACGAAGAAATATCTCTCGGTAATTTCCTGAAACATATTTTACTTCCGGCTAATAATGTTGAATTAAATAAAAACGAAGAAATATATGTCGGCATCATTGTTGACGTTTTTGTGACGACTGTCATCAAACGAAAAAGTAATATATCTTAACGGAAAAGCAAAAGCGAATTTTTAATATATATCGACACGTTGCCGTCGGTGTCATGTTGGGCGGTGTATGATACACCATGACGCGATTTTTAAAAATATATCTCTGCATTTTCCCGCGTGTGTGGAATGTTCTCAATTATTGCTGACACCGAGTCCAAAACCATCGATAAAAATGAAATCATATGGTGAGTTAGATTGGAGATAAAGGCGTGAGAGAGACTCAATGGCCTTGAAGTTGAAGTTACAGGCGTTTGAGAATTCATTTCGTTCTATAAACGGCAACTTTCATTGGATTTCCTTCCCGTTTTTTTTCAACCGAGTCGAAAACTATGTTAGCGACTGTGAAAAATGAAATGATATATCGAATTTTTAATATGTATCGACACGTTGCCGTCGGTGTCATGTTAGGCGGTGTATGATACACCATGACGCGATTTTAAAAAATATATCTGCATTTTCCCGCGTGTGTGGAATGTTCTCAATTATTGCTGACACCGACTCTAAAACCATCGATAAAAATGAAATCATATGGTGAGTTAGATTGGAGATAAAGGCGTGAGAGAGACTCAATGGCCTTGAAGTTACAGGCATTTGAGAATTCATTTCGTTCGATAAACGGCAACTTTCATCGGATTTTCTTCTCGTTTTTTTTCAACCGAGTCTAAAACTATGTTAGCGACTGTGAAAAATGAAATGATATATCGAATTTAAAATAGATATCGACACATTGCCGTCGGTGTCATGTTGGGCGGTGTATGATACACCATGACGCGATTTTAAAAAATATATCTCTGCATTTTCCCGCGTGTGTGGAATGTTTGTGGAAAATTAAAGATTTCAAATAAACCTATTTAAAGTGTATGCGCACATAACTAATAAAAAAAACGAAGAAATATCTCTCGGTAATTTCCTGAAACATATTTTACTTCCGGCTAATATGTTGAATGAAATAAAAACGAAGAAATATATGTCGGCATCATTGTTGACGTTTTTGTGACGACTATCATCAAACGAAATAGTAATATATCATAACGGAAAAGCAAAAGCGAATTTTTAATATATATCGACACATTGCCGGCGGTGTCATGTTGGGCGGTGTATGATACACCATGACGCGATTTTAAAAAATATATCTCTGCATTTTCCCGCGTGTGTGGATTGTTCTCAATTATTGCTGACACCGAGTCTAAAAGTAAAACCATCGATAAAAATGAAATCATATGGTGAGTTAGATTGGAGATAAAGGCGTGAGAGAGACTCAATGGCCTTGAAGTTACAGGCCTTTGAGAATTCATTTCGTTCTATAAACGGCAACTTTCATCGGATTTTCTTCCCGTTTTTTTTCAACCGAGTCTAAAACTATGTTAGCGACTGTGAAAAATGAAATGATTTATCGAATTTGATTTGAAATAAAACTGGGGGAGAGCAAGACACCACGGGCCTACAAAACAGGACTCAAAGCTATGCGAGTTAATAAAATGGTGGATATTTGTTTATAGCCACTCCCAGAATGGGTGGAGCTATGGGTGGAGCTACTCTGCAAACCGAGTAAGCCACACCCCGGACAGACACCCAACAGATAGACAGACAGACAGACAGAATCATCTACGGCTATTATAATATAGATGTGTATATATATATATATATATATATATATATATATATATATATATATATATATATATATATATATATATATATATATATATATGTATGTATGTATGTATGTATGCATATATATATATATATATATATATATATATATATATATATATATATATATATATATATATATATATATATATACATACATACATACATACATACATACATACATACATACATACATACATACATACATACATACATACATACATACATACATACATACATATATATATATATATATATATATATATATAATTATAAAATTGAAATCTTGCGTGTTTGTATGTAACATTCGATCGGTCCGGGGGTGTGGCTTACCCCTTTGAGAGAGTAGTAATATCCACCATTTTATTAACTCGCATAGCTTTGAGGCCTGTTTTGTAGGCCCGTGGTGTCTTGCTCTCTCTCTCAGTTTTATTTCAAATCAAATTCGATATATCATTTCATTTTTCACAGTCGCTAACATCGTTTTAGGCTCGGTTGAAAAAAAACGGGAAGAAAATCCGATGAAAGTTTCCGTTTATAGAACGAAATGAATTCTGAAAGGCTTGTATCTTCAAGGCCATTGAGTCTGCTTCACGCCTTTATCTTCAATCTAAGTCACCATCTGATTTCATTTTTATCGATGGTTTTAGACTCGGTAAAAGAAATAATTGAGAACATTCACGCACACACGGGAAATTGCAGAGATATATTTTAAAAATCGCGCCACGTTGATATACGAAAATACACCGCCTAAAATAACAGGCATACAGTATATATCTTCGTCATTTCATTCAACATTATTACCCGGAAGTAAAATATGTTTCAGGAAATTACCGAGAGATATTTCTTCGATTTTTTTTATTATTTATATGCGCATACACTTTAAACAGGTTTATTTGAAATCTTTAATTTTCACAATGTAATTTATTTGTCATTTGATGATTGGCAAAACGATAGCACAAACACAATACTATTTGCAGGAAGAATGTCGTATCAACCCTCCGACGGCGCTACGGACGCGGACAACGAATCACACCTCACGTCTATGGACGCGAATAGCAACATCCGCACGAATCAGTCATCAATGATTTTCATTGATGCGCCTGGAGGCACAGGGAAGACGTTTCTTATTCACCTGATTCTCTCAAGTGAGAGCGAGTGGAGAAGTTGCCCCCTGCGGTGGCCTCATCTGGCATAGCTGCTACCCTCATGCCTGGTGGAAGAACAGCGCACTCAAGGTTCCAAATCCCTCTGACACCGAGGGAAGATGGCGTATGCAACATCGATAAAAATTCCACTATCGCAGACCTCTTTCGAAGTACAAAACTCATCGTGTGGGATGAGTGTCCTATGATCAGGAGAGAGAGTTTCGAGGCTGTGGATCGCACGTTGCGTGATGTATGTGACAAAGACGAGCCTTTTGGAGGGATCTTGACGATATCCTGTGGTGATTTCCGTCAACGTGATCGGAGATAAGGGCCGAAATCACGTGTCACAGGTAAGTGATTTAGAACGCTGGAGAGGTGAGCCTTATGGCTTGCTGCCCCAAATAATCTCCCTGATGATGTCCAGCGTTCGCTTTAGTTCTATTCTCATATCTATTCAAACTGACATTGACCCAACGGGTCATGGGTCGTCTAGGGGTAGCATCATCATCATCATTGGCTGAGGGGTAGCATCATTGGCTGAGGCGTAGCATCATTGGCTGAGGGGTAGCATCATTGGCTGAGGGGTACCATCATTGGCTGAGGGGTAGCATCATTGGCTGAGGGGTAGCATCATTGGCTGAGGGGTAGCATCATTGGCTGAGGGGTAGCATCATTGGCTGAGGGGTAGCATCATTGGCTGAGGGGTAGCATCATTGGCTGAGGGGTAGCATCATTGGCTGAGGTGTAGCATCATTGGCTGAGGGGTAGCATCATTGGCTGAGGGGTAGCATCATTGGCTGAGGGGTAGCATCATTGGCTGATGGGTGGCATCATTGGCTGAGGGGTAGCATCATTGGCTGAGGGGTAGCATCATTGGCTGAGGGGTAGCATCATTGGCTGAGGGGCGACATCATTGGCTGAGGGGCGACATCATTGGCTGAGGGGCGGCATCATTGGCTGAGGGGCAGCATCATTGGCTGAGGGGCGACATCATTGGCTGAGGGGCGACATCATTGGCTGAGGGGCGGCATCATTAGCTGAGGGGTGGCATCATTGGCTGAGGGGCGACATCATTGGCTGAGGGGCGACATCATTGGCTGAGGGGTGGCATCATTGGCTGAGGGGTGGCATCATTGGCTGAGGGGTGGCATCATTGGCTGAGGGGCGACATCATTGGCTGAGGGGCGACATCATTGGCTGAGGGGCGGCATCATTGGCTGAGGGGCGACATCATTGGCTGAGGGGCGACATCATTGGCTGAGGGGCGACATCATTGGCTGAGGGGCGGCATCATTGGCTGAGGGGCGGCATCATTGGCTCAGGGGCGACATCATTGGCTGAGGGGCGACATCATTGGCTGAGGGGTGACATCATTGGCTGAGGGGCGACATCATTGGCTGAGGAGCGACATCATTGGCTGAGGGACGACATCATTGGCTGAGGGGCGACATCATTGGCTGAGGGGCGGCATCATTGGCTGAGGGGCGGCATCATTGGCTGAGGGGCGACATCATTGCCTGAGGGGCGACATCATTGCCTGAGGGGCGACATCATTGGCTGAGGGGCGACATCATTGGCTGAGGGGCGACATCATTGGCTGAGGGGCGGCATCATTGGCTGGGGGGCGACATCATTGGCTGAGGGGCGACATCATTGGCTGAGGGGCGACATCATTGGCTGAGGGGCGACATCATTGGCTGAGGGGCGACATCATTGGCTGAGGGGCGACATCATTGGCTGAGGGGCGGCATCATTGGCTGAGGGGCGGCATCATTGGCTGAGGGGCGGCATCATTGGCTGAGGGGCGGCATCATTGGCTGAGGGGCGGCATCATTGGCTGAGGGGCGACATCATTGGCTGAGGGGCGACATCATTGGCTGAGGGGCGACATCATTGGCTGAGGGGCGACATCATTGGCTGAGGGGCGACATCATTGGCTGAGGGGCGACATCATTGGCTGAGGGGCGACATCATTGGCTGAGAACCGACATCATTGGCTGAGGGGCGACATCATTGGCTGAGGGGCGACATCATTGGCTGAGGGGCGACATCATTGGCTGAGGGGCGACATCATTGGCTGAGGGGCGACATCATTGGCTGAGGGGCGACATCATTGGCTGAGGGGCGGCATCATTGGCTGAGGGGCGACATCATTGGCTGAGGGGCGGCATCATTGGCTGAGGGGCGACATCATTGGCTGAGGGGTAGCATCATTGGCTGAGGGGTAGCATCATTGGCTGAGGGGTAGCATCATTGGCTGAGGTGTAGCATCATTGGCTGAGGTGTAGCATCATTGGCTGAGGGGTAGCATCATTGGCTGAGGGGCGACATCATTGGCTGAGGGGCGACATCATTGGCTGAGGGGCGACATCATTGGCTGAGGTGTAGCATCATTGGCTGAGGGGTAGCATCATTGGCTGAGGGGTAGCATCATTGGCTGAGGGGCGACATCATTGGCTGAGGGGTAGCATCATTGGCTGAGGGGTAGCATCATTGGCTGAGGTGTAGCATCATTGGCTGAGGTGTAGCATCATTGGCTGAGGGGTGGCATCATTGGCTGAGGGGCGACATCATTGGCTGAGGGGCGACATCATTGGCTGAGGGGCGACATCATTGGCTGAGGGGCGGCATCATTGGCTGAGGGGCGGCATCATTGGCTGAGGGGCGACATCATTGGCTGAGGGGCGGCATCATTGGCTGAGGGGCGACATCATTGGCTGAGGGGTAGCATCATTGGCTGAGGGGTAGCATCATTGGCTGAGGGGTAGCATCATTGGCTGAGGTGTAGCATCATTGGCTGAGGTGTAGCATCATTGGCTGAGGGGTAGCATCATTGGCTGAGGGGCGACATCATTGGCTGAGGGGCGACATCATTGGCTGAGGGGCGACATCATTGGCTGAGGTGTAGCATCATTGGCTGAGGGGTAGCATCATTGGCTGAGGGGTAGCATCATTGGCTGAGGGGCGACATCATTGGCTGAGGGGTAGCATCATTGGCTGAGGGGTAGCATCATTGGCTGAGGTGTAGCATCATTGGCTGAGGTGTAGCATCATTGGCTGAGGGGTGGCATCATTGGCTGAGGGGCGACATCATTGGCTGAGGGGCGACATCATTGGCTGAGGGGCGACATCATTGGCTGAGGGGCGGCATCATTGGCTGAGGGGCGGCATCATTGGCTGAGGGGCGACATCATTGGCTGAGGGGCGACATCATTGGCTGAGGGGTGACATCATTGGCTGAGGGGCGACATCATTGGCTGAGGGGCGACATCATTGGCTGAGGAGTGGCATCATTGGCTGAGGGGCGACATCATTGGCTGAGGGGCGACATCATTGGCTGAGGGGCGACATCATTGGCTGAGGGGCGACATCATTGGCTGAGGGGCGACATCATTGGCTGAGGGGCGACATCATTGGCTGAGGGGCGACATCATTGGCTGAGGGGCGGCATCATTGGCTGAGGGGCGACATCATTGGCTGAGGGGCGGCATCATTGGATGCGGGGTGGCATCATTGGCTGAGGGGCGACATCATTGGCTGAGGGGCGACATCATTGGCTGAGGGGCGACATCATTGGCTGAGGGGCGGCATCATTGGATGCGGGGCGACATCATTGGCTGAGGGGCGACATCATTGGCTGAGGGGCGACATCATTGGCTGAGGGGCGACATCATTGGCTGAGGGGCGACATCATTGGCTGAGGGGCTACATCATTGGCTGAGGGGCGACATCATTGGCTGAGGGGCGACATCATTGGCTGAGGGGCGACATCATTGGCTGAGGGGCGGCATCATTGGCTGATGGGCGACATCATTGGCTGAGGGGCGACATCATTGGCTGAGGGGCGACATCATTGGCTGAGGGGCGACATCATTGGCTGAGGGGCGACATCATTGGCTGAGGGGCGACATCATTGGCTGAGGGGCGACATCATTGGCTGAGGGGCGACATCATTGGCTGAGAACCGACATCATTGGCTGAGGGGCGACATCATTGGCTGAGGGGCGACATCATTGGCTGAGGGGTGACATCATTGGCTGAGGGGCGACATCATTGGCTGAGGGGCGACATCATTGGCTGAGGGGCGACATCATTGGCTGAGGGGCGGCATCATTGGCTGAGGGGCGACATCATTGGCTGAGGGGCGACATCATTGGCTGAGGGGCGACATCATTGGCTGAGGGGCGGCATCATTGGCTGAGGGGCGGCATCATTGGCTGAGGGGCGACATCATTGGCTGAGGGGCGACATCATTGGCTGAGGGGCGACATCATTGGCTGAGGGGTGACATCATTGGCTGAGGGGCGACATCATTGGCTGAGGGGCGACATCATTGGCTGAGGAGTGGCATCATTGGCTGAGGGGCGACATCATTGGCTGAGGGGCGACATCATTGGCTGAGGGGCGACATCATTGGCTGAGGGGCGACATCATTGGCTGAGGGGCGACATCATTGGCTGAGGGGCGGCATCATTGGCTGAGGGGCGACATCATTGGCTGAGGGGCGGCATCATTGGCTGAGGGGCGACATCATTGGCTGAGGGGTAGCATCATTGGCTGAGGGGTAGCATCATTGGCTGAGGGGTAGCATCATTGGCTGAGGTGTAGCATCATTGGCTGAGGTGTAGCATCATTGGCTGAGGGGTAGCATCATTGGCTGAGGGGCGACATCATTGGCTGAGGGGCGACATCATTGGCTGAGGGGCGACATCATTGGCTGAGGTGTAGCATCATTGGCTGAGGGGTAGCATCATTGGCTGAGGGGTAGCATCATTGGCTGAGGGGCGACATCATTGGCTGAGGGGTAGCATCATTGGCTGAGGGTAGCATCATTGGCTGAGGTGTAGCATCATTGGCTGAGGTGTAGCATCATTGGCTGAGGTGTAGCATCATTGGCTGAGGGGTAGCATCATTGGCTGAGGGGTAGCATCATTGGCTGAGGGGTAGCATCATTGGCTGAGGGGTAGCATCATTGGCTGAGGGGTAGCATCATTGGCTGAGGGGTAGCATCATTGGCTGAGGGGTAGCATCATTGGCTGAGGGGTAGCATCATTGGCTGAGGGGTAGCATCATTGGCTGAGGGGTAGCATCATTGGCTGAGGGGTAGCATCATTGGCTGAGGGGTAGCATCATTGGCTGAGGGGTCACATCATTGGCTGAGGGGTGGCATCATTGGCTGAGGGGTAGCATCATTGGCTGAGGGGTAACATCATTGGCTGAGGGGTAGCATCATTGGCTGAGGGGTCACATCATTGGCTGAGGGGTAGCATCATTGGCTGAGGGGTGGCATCATTGGCTGAGGTGTTAGCATCATTGGCTGAGGGGTCACATCATTGGCTGAGGGGTAGCATCATTGGCTGAGGGGTCTTCTCCTCACTGCTCATTACTAAAAACTGCTCTTCTTTGTGAGGATTGATAAATAAAAGCAATTAGAACCAGTAAATTTAGTTTTATATGGCATTTTGCCTCTCTATTAGAAAGTGTGAGAAAATTATATATCTTCGCCATAGGTTGACCTTTGACCCCCATTGTAACCATGGTAACCCCTTAATTATATATAATAACATTGACCCAACGGGTCATGGGTCGTCTAGTATATATATATATATATATATATATATATATATATATATATATATATATATATATATACTAGCAGAAGTACCCGGCATTGCCGGGCGGGGGGGGGGGGGGGGGGGGGGGGTAGGCGAAAGGTGGGGGACAGGAGGGGAGGGGAACGGGGTTTGAGGGCATGGGAGGGGAACGGGGGGGAGGGGGAGCAGGGGGGAAGAGGGGGGGGGGATGGTGAGGGATGGGGAGGGGGTGGGAGGGGGGGGGTGGGAGAGGGGGAGGCGGTGGGATGGGGGAGGGGGTGGGGGGGAGGGGGTGGGAGGGGAGGGGGGTGGGAGGGGTGGGAGGGGTGGGGGGGGAGGAGGGGGGAGGGGGGAGGAGGGGAGGGGGGAGGGGGAGGAGGGGAAGAGGGAGGGGGGAGGGTGGAGAGGGGGGAGGGGAGGAGGGGGAGGGGCCAGAGGGGGGAGGGGAGAGGGAGGGAAGGGGGGAGGGGAGGGAGGAGGGAGAGGATGGGGAGGGTGAGGGATGGGAGGGGGAGGAGGTGGGAGGGGGAAGGGTGGGAGGGGGAGGGGGAGGGACTGGGAGGGAGGGGGAGGGACTGGGAGGGGGAGGAGGGAGGGGAGAGGGGGAGAGGGGGAGAGGGGGAAGAGGGAGAGGGAGGGGGAGGGGGGGAGAGGGAGGGGGAGGGGGGAGGGGGAGGGAAGAGGGGGGGATGGAGAGGGGAGGGGGAGGGGGAGCGGGTGGAAGGGGGAGGGGAAGGGGGGGAAGGAGGGAGGGGAAGGGGGGAAGGAGGGGGTGGGGGAGGGGAGGGGAAAAGGGAGGGGGAGGGGAGGGGAAAAGGGAGGGGGAGGGGAAAAGGGAGGGGGAGGGGAGAATCGGAGGGGGGTAGGGTGGAGGGAGGAGGGAGGGGAGGGGGAGGGGGAGGGAGGAGGGGAAAAGGGAGGGGGAGGGGGAAAGGGAGGGGAGGGGGAGGGGGGAAAAGGGAGGGGGAGGGGGAAAAGGGGGAGGGGGGAAATGGAGGGGGAGGGTAGAGGGGGAGGGGAGAAGGGGATGGGTAGGGGGTAGGGTAGAGGGGGAAGGGAAGGAGGGGATGGAGGGGGGAGGGGGGAAGGGAGGGGAGGGAAGGGGATGGCCAGTCAACAACGACGTTGCAGTTCTCATGGTCGGAGAGCAGCACAACAATCGGACATAGTCCTGCATATTCGCAACAGCACGAAGCGGATTTTTGGAGACTCACCGATCCTGTGACATCCTCCAGTACCGGCGTTGCCGGGTGGGGGAAGGGAGACCCATACATTCCCAACCCGTACATTCGCCCTCTCGACTCAAGCTCACTCGGACAAAAGCCTCGCACAAATTACACCGTGAAGGCCCAATGGTCATGTCTATGCCACAAATCACGGGCGCACTGAATTGAAAATATATAGAATGCTCATACTCCGTGAAAAGTGAAGCCGCCGTGTCGCCATCTTGGTCAGCACGACTCGACCAACTCGCTTCGCGGATCTCGTTTTGTGCGGCAAGAAACTGCTCCAATCGGTTATGGAAGGGTTGTGGAAAGACGTTTCACAGCTGTGTCAAAGACGTCTTTAATTCATATCGCACAAAATCGATACAAAACACGATCGCATAAAAGGTGAAGTGAAGTGAACTGAAGGTGAAGTGAAGTGAAGAAGACGTAACCAATCGGAAACGGAGGGGGTTGTGGAAAGACGTTTCACAGCTGTTTCAAAGACGTCTTTAATTCATATCGCACAAAATCGATACAAAACACGATCGCATAAAAGGTGAAGTGACGTGTGATGGGATGGAACATCACGTGATCGCTCTGAGCGAATCAGTCTGGCGGCGGGAATGGAACATCACGTGATCGCTCTGAGAGAATCAACGAGCTGCTCTGGAACCGGCTGAGATTAGCGGGTACTTCGCTGAATGCGCTGAGGTAAATATGAATAAAAAATATGGATCGTCAAATATTTTGAGTTTGGCCATGTTCGTCCACGCTCAATGGCCATGTCTATGTCAAATATCAAGCACGTAAGCCTCTCCGTTTAGGAGTCTATCGGTAACATTACACACACACACACACACACACACACACACACACACACACACACACACACACACACACACACACACACACACAAAAACTGTGTTTTATATATATAGATATATACTAGCAGAAGTACCCGGCATTGCCGGGCGAGGGAGGAGGAGGGGAGGGGGAAGAGGAGGGGAGGGGAACGGGGGGGAGGGGGGAGGGGGAAGGGGGGGGGAGGAGGAGGGGAGGGGGAAGAGGAGGGGAGGGGGTTCAGGGGGAGGGGGAAGGGGGGGAGGGGAGAGGGGAAGGGGGGAGGGGAGGGAGGGTGTGGGGGGGTGCCTCGGGGGAAGAGGGCCCCGGGAGCCCCTCACCCTCCCCCTTCCCCCTTCCCCCTCTCACCCCCCCTCACCTCCCCCTCCCCCCTCCCTCCCCCTCCCCCCTCACCCCCTTCCCCCTCCCCCTCTTCCCCTCCCTCCTCCCCTCCTCCTCCCCCTTAACACCAGGGGGTTGACTCAGCCTGTCATCCTACCGAGGTCGGCAAATTGAGTACCAGTTCACTGGTAATTCCCTGTGTGCCGCAAGAGGCGCCTAATAGGGTTGGCGGCACGAACCCGGAAGTCGGAACTCATTGTCGTCAAATAAATGTAGCATGTATGTTTCACTCTCTGTCACATGCCGTTGGTCCCATGTCAATCGGATGAAGTTGAAAAATTAACATTACGAAGTTTCTCTGGGACGTACTGATTCCGAATAATGAAGTTGAAAAATTAACGTTCTGAAATACGCTAATTACGCTAACAGAAGCGCTGGCGCTGCGAAGCGCTAGAGGGAACGCTGCGCTCCCTCTCTTCGATTCCCTCCCTCTTCTGCTAGCGCTTTCTGCGCTAATACGCTAATTTTAAAACCCGAAGTTTTTTTTAAATTTAAGGTGTGCTTTAGTTGCTCTGAGACGTACTGATTCCGAATATGCCTTTGGTTTTTCTCTGCGATGAGTAGTTCTCGAGTTATAAGAGGACAAACAAACAAACATACTTTACTGCTTTATATATACTAGGGCATGCCCGTACTATATCTATATCTAAAATTATATCCCCCCCCCTCTATTTACATGAAATGGTTTGGTCCAAAGCGAACGGCTTGCGAGTGGTGACAATCCCCCCCCCTCTATTTACATGCAATGGTTTGGTCCAAAGCGAACGGCTTCCGGAGTTTGGTAAAGAAATCGCCATCGCGTGCACAAACGCGCAGGAAAGCGAATGAATCGCAAATTCGTTTTTATTAGTTGTAAAACATAGTTTAACGCCAACATAGTTTGCAAACGTGAAATAAATGAATACGCTCTCAAATGTGCCATCCGAGGCAGAGTGTGCCCGCCACGTTCGGCACACGCGATCGTTCGCTGCTCTCTGATTGGTTGAATCGTTTTTTTGGACATAGCTCGGTAAGTAATTGTCCGATTAATATGAAACCTTGAAAAGGCACATCCTCGGGTCCCCAGCAATATACCTGGCAAGTTAAAAGTATATCGGACCCGTGGTTGTCGAGAAACAGCGGTCACAAACGTACAGACAGAGATTACTGGAATTATAGATAGATATATATATATATATATATATATATATATATATATATATATATATATATATATATATATTGTCACGTCGACCCTGTAGTGAAGACCTCAGGGCGACGGATGACCAAACTAGCTTTACTCCGAGGCTTGTGTTCCTTGTTTACCCAACTTAGCAGTAGTCATACGCTCGGGGTGGACGGCAGCAAGGGCTTACCTTTACGTAGTTCGCTGGGCTTCCTCGAACCCACCACAAATAAACGAGACAGAACACAAAGGAACATAACTAATATTCGTAAATGAGGATCCTTCACTTAGACTCAAAGACACGAACAA